>NC_071580.1:20097500-20440833 GCF_024509145.1 Vidua macroura | reverse complement strand
CCCAACCCTGCAATGCTCACTTGGCCCTCACTCACACCTTGTCTGGGGTGTTTTCTGTGTTTCTCCCTTTTTTCTCCTTGGACGGGTCTGGGTCACAGGGATGATTTGAGGACAGGGACAGGGAGTGGTGGCTGTGGTGCCCAAGCTTCCTCTGTGACAGCAGCCAGGACTCATGGATCCTCCCCATCCCTGTGCTGGGGGAAGGAAAAGGGCCTGAATCCATCAGAGGCACATTTGGGCTAATAATGTCTAATTAAGAGTTTCATTAAAACCCATCACACTCATTAGAAAAAAAGTTAACAAGGTTTTCTGGACATTTTCCTTGCAAAATTATTACAGAGGTTAATGGATGCCTTCACTAAGGCATAATTTAGGAAAAATCACACTTTTTTTCTTTTTCTGTCTCCTTTCTTTTTTTTTTTTTTTTTTTTTGTGTGTGATTCCACTCTTTCTCCTCCACAGTGTGGCCGTGGTAAAACTGGGCTGCCTGTTCCACCCAGTGGTGGAAGCCGGGAGATCGCTTCCAGGCAAAGGCAAAGCCCCTCCAACAAAAGGGGAGCATCCCTCCCTCCCTCCCGATTCGGCAGGAGCAGGCAGAGCTGCCACTTTCCAGCACAGCCCGAGCAGGGAGAGCGGCTTGGGCTGATGCAGGATGGGAGAGGGGCAGGAAACTTGATATTGTGCCAAAAAAAAAACAAAAACAAAAGGGAAGGAAAAAAAAAAAAAAAAGGAAAAAATGGCCCATTTTGAGCAGTCAGAGGTTTGTGGCTCAGCTAAGCCTGATATAAAAAACACCCCCTGGACATCTTTGCTGCTGTTCAGGTTGGAAAGTGCCCCAGCTGCTCTGATTTGGGTCTAAAAGCAGCTTTTGGGAAGGCTAGTGGGATAGTGTGTACAGGTGCCCAAGCCCCATGGAGCAGAGGCACAGCAATGCACGGGGAGGAGGAGATCCACAGCCCCCGAGTGCTGACTTTGCCCAGCTGTGGGATGCTGGGCAGGAGGAAAGCTTGAAGTCCCAATTCCAACCCACAGGGAAACTTAAATCATCATGAGCATCACTGGCAGACACTCCTTTCTGCCAGCTGCCAGGCAGAGACCCCAGTGTGCATCACCTGTTTGTCCACAGCTTTGGAAAGGTTTGGGAACAAACTGGTTCACCTAAACTTGGTCCCCAGTAAAGAGCTTCAGGAAGTGCTGATGGTTTTTAAGCCCAAATATTTATTTTTTGTCCCCAGCCCTTGTTCTACCTGGCCCATTCTGGGATGCTGCTGGCCCCATCCTGTGCCCTGCTAAACCAAATCCAAGGGCAGGTGGAAGGAGAGAAGGGCAGGGCAAGCACTTTCTTTTTACCTCTTTGTTTTTCCCCTCCTGTTTTAGAAGATAAAACCTAAAAAAACCCATCATTTGTAGGCCTGGAATGAGCTGGAATGAGATGCTGGAGTGGTGGGGAGGAGAGAGGTCAGCACAGAGGCTGGAAAGAAGATGATTTCCAGCCACGGGCAAGTGCACAGACCAGCAGACTGGAGAAAAAATAAAAAATTAAGCCATGCTTAAAAGCTAAAAAAAGCCTTTTCTGCAGCTACTGCCAATGCCTGGTGTGCTCACCCCACCCCAGGCGTCGAGGCAGCTGGGCATGGAGCTGCAGCACACTGGGATGGGATAGATACAGCTAAAGGCACGGGGAGCAGGGTCTTGTATCCCCATGACCTGCCTTGCTGCCATTCACCCATGGGACAAAACCAACATCACCTTCATCACCAAAGAAAACCTCTCCTGGGTGCCCCAAAATGGTGCAGGGGCAACAGACTGGACCATGGAGCAGGGAAAAGGCAGGCAAGGGCACAGCCAGAGACCAAAAATTCCCAGTTCTCAATACAAGCAATAATTTCATTGGGAAAATTTGACAATTCCCTTGTTTTAAGTGATAGCAAATTATTCTACTACTAATTGCAAAATGCTCACAATTATTTAAAAAAAATCAGTTTATAAATCACATTGTTTCCAATCTTCTGTGATGGATAAGTAGAGGGAATCAATAATTATCACCAGGGCTGCTCGGCAGGAGGGGAGGATAACAGGGGAACCAGCATGGAGCTGCTCACTCCTCAACACTCAAGGTCGGTCCTGCCCCTCCCGCTGCTCCTCTCCCCGATTCATTCCTCCACACAAAAGGCAGAAGGGAAGGACAAACACGGCAAGGAGACAGAGAAATCAAAGGGATGAAGGAGATCAGGATAAACCCACGCAGAGCTTTGGCAAAGGCCGGGCAGAGCCCAGCACATCGGTCAGCAGGTGAGGAAGGATGGGGGACCTGGCTGGAGATGGGATGGGGAGCAGCTGCTGTGTGGAAAGCCAGGGATGCCTGGAAGCAAAGCTGCTTGATGAGCAGCCTTTGCATTGCAGGCAGTTCAGCCCAGCTTTGCTCTTGTTTTGTGGGGTTTATTTTGATTTTTCCCCCCGCCAGGTCAGAATTCCAGCTGCTGGAGCAGACAGGCCAGCAGCGGCAGATTGGAGGCTCCTGAACCCGCCAGCACAGGAATTTGCCAGGAGGGGAACACTGAAAGTGAGACAAGGCCGGGAAGCAGCAGGAGTGCTCTCTCACCCCTTCTTCCTGAGTTTATAAATACAACATAGAAATTCTGCACAAAGCTAGTTCAGTCCCAGACTTTTTCCTTCTCCGTGCACCCGAGTTACTGCCCAGCACTGGGAAGGTCAGAGATAAAGCCAGCACGATTCCAGCAGACAGAAACACAGCACCCAGTCCTCAAACTCAAAAGGGATGAAAGCCAAGAGACACAACAGCCAACATTCTAGTGAGGGGTTCCTTTGCCATCATCAGGTTTCAAACACCAGGAGAGAAAGGGTTTAACAATCTTCCTTGGGGAGAAAAAGCGAAATCCACCCAGCCTGCTCATCCAAGGTTTCCCCGACATCCCAGTGATCCCGCTGGCACCTCCTCCCCAGCACCGTGATGCATTGCCCCTTGACCACACAAGGAAGCCATAAAGCAGGGCTGAGGGACGGGGCAGAGCAAGACAAATGGATTTAATATCAGCCCGAGGAGAGCGTGGGCTCTCTCACACACCAAATGAATGATTCATTTGGGATTCAGGCAGAGCCTCCATCTCACACTGCCCCACCACCCCCACGGGCACAGGGTGTCCATGAGGATGGGCTGGGCAGTCCACTGGGTTTTGGCACACAGCTGAGAGCTGTGCCAGGGAGTCTGTGCCAAACCAGCCTGGGATGGGAACAAATAACGGGGCTGATCCACAAAGACAATTCCCCTGTCTCCCACGCCCACCCTGGCGCAGTGGTGGCAGCAGCCCCCCATCCCTCTGACCCCAAAACAAGAGGATAATCTCCTCAGGGCTCTGAGTACCCCCAACAAAGATGACGTTGTGCCTGTGCCTCCCTCGAGCCGTAAGTGCCGCTAAAAGCCGGGATTAATGAATCCCTGAGAGGCCCAAGCTCCACTGTCAGCCCAAACCCACTCCAGCCTAATGGTCCCATGATAGACACAGCCTCCTTCCCAGGGGAGCGAGGATGAGACGGAGCTGGGGGAGCTAAACCATCCAACCCTATCTTTTTCCCCACCATGCAGGAATTAAGCCTATTTCTTCTGCCTTCAAATACTGAGGGATTTTCTTTTTTTGGTTTTTTTTTTTTTTTTTTCCTTGGTGACAATTCCCACAAGCTCATTAAGTGTCGCATCTCAGGCTGATGAAGGCTTGGAGCAGATGTCAGGAGTATGTGCTTCCCAGGAGCCAGGGCACAACCCTGGCAGCTTCCCTGCCAGGCACACCAGGCAGAGGAATACAACCCCTTCTGAGAAAACAAAGTCAAACAGAAAAACAAGGAATTTTTATTTCTAAACTTTGCAATGTGCCACCTCCTGCCCACCAACCTTCATGAAGGGCAGCAGTGGGCTTGGGTCCTCCCTTGCCAGCTCCAAGGCCCTTGTGGATACAAGGAGGAGCTTAATGGCCAATGAACTACCACAGAGCCAGAGTCCAACCCAAGGTCAGATTTTTATTCAAACGCAGTTAATTTTCCAAAATTCAAGATGTTAACCCTGCATCAAGCTTTTAGGAGGGGTTTTAGTGAAATTCCAGGAGATGAGGGATATTTAGGATTTGGGTTCCTCAGCAGCATTGAGCAGGGCTTTCAGACACATAGGTGTCATTCAATCCCAGCCTTTTCTCTGTCCTCCTGACATGGGAACTGGAAAATACTTGGAGCTCTCCTCCACAGACAGCATCTTACCAGCACCCATGGAATCATCAAACAGCACATTCCTGTCATCACAGACGTGCTTGGTGCCATTTAACACCTGCTCGCCCTGCACCCACAGCATATTCTGGTGCCTTTCAGGATCCTACATGCTGCCAGTCAATCTATAAAGGATATTCCTACTCCTTGGAGCTGCCAGGATCCCTTAATCTTCGCCTCAAAGACTCTGAATACAAAGCACGTTCCCCATGCAAAGGCAAAATGCTCACCAGGAGCTCAGCAGTTTCTCCTTGGAGATCGGTGCTGAGGAGTGGGAGCACAGCTGGAGACAGGCACCAGGGCACAGAAAACCCAACAAATTCCCAGTTTCCTGGGGTCTGCTTGGTGTGGCTTTGATGGCATGAACACTTCACAACCCTGGTGGAGTTTGCACAAGGAAAGGAAATAAGAAAAGCCATGGGGATGGGTCTAACACCCACCCTTGGCAGGTTTGTTCCCGTGCTTCTTGTCATGCTGTTGTCAATCCTCTGCCCTTCCTCAAGCACTCAGAAGGCGCATCATGGTCCTCCCAGGGGTCAGGAGCACTCAAGACCCCACCATCCTCCAGCTGGCAGAAAGGTCAACACACCAAAACCCATGGTTTTACATTGTCACTGTTTTCCTCCATTTCTGGCAAAATGACATTACTTCCCAATTCTAGTGTTTAGCTAAAATTAGTATTTGTTTTCCCATGATGAGAAATGTCATTTTGCCATATAACCATGTGTGCTTTCTGTGTGTTGGTTCAATAGCAGAGGAATGTCTCGCCAGAAGCACTCAGTTTGCAGAGAGCCCTCCCTCTGACTGAGCACTTCGGCTCCTCACAGGAATCTCCTGGTGGGAACAAAACCATCCTAAAGCTCAACCACAAAACTCACAGGAATCCCCCAGCCATGCTGTTTGAGAAAGGATTCTGGAGGTTTCCTGGTTGTCAGAGCCCTGGCACAGGAAGGTGTCACCACACCCACCTTGGCCAGGTAGGAATGAGGCTTTGGGTGGTGAAAACCTTCACAAGTTCCCAGGTTTAGAGCAAACCATCAAACAAGCTTCTCCACAGCCTGAATCCCAGCTTTGCTATTTCCACATATCCAGAGTTACAGGTGGAGAAGAAACACCTTGAGGGACTTCCCAAGGAGCATCACAGCCAAGCCTAGTGATACACACATTCCCCTACCTGCATCAAAAGAGATCCAAGTTGGACCTCTTCCCGTCACAACCTGCCAAACCAGCCCTTAGCATGTTGACGTTCTCCTTCTTCCCAACCCTTCCTTGTCAGGAACCCTTCCTTGGAACACAACCCTTCCTTGACCTTCTAGAAGCTATTTGGAGCTGATAAAACATGGTGAGTAAAAAGCCCTCTCCTGTCCCCTCCTTCCAAGCAACATGCAAAACCAAGACCTTAATTAGGGAGAAGAGAAGGAAAGGGCAGCCAATAGAAAAAAAAAAAAAAACCACTCCAATGGTATTTGGGAAATATTCACCACAAGGGCAAAAGGAGACGAAAAGCAGTGAGCAGTGTTTCCATATTTATAACCTCACACTGCAGGACTCCAGCAGGCAGCAGCACGCTGGCAGCGTGGCTGGGGAACCCAAAAACCAGCACAACAATTCCAATTAACACAGAGAATCAGAGCAGCCCCAGAGCAGCCAGGCCTGATGGCAGCTGCCCAGCTCTGCCAGGGAAATAAGGAGGCAGATGAAAGAGTCTGTCCAGCAAATGCAGCACTTTGAAGGCACCACATCACAGAGGTGACTTCCAGCAGGGTGGCAGCGGCACCAGCACTGCCACACTGCTCACCAGGCCTGGCCACTGACCAGAGCACACCGAGAAACCACAGGCCGACCACTGCTCCCAGATTCCTGCCTGCTCCCTGGAGCATAATCATATCAGGGGAAGTACTGCCTACTGCACAAAACGGTCTGTTTGGGGACAAACATTTTGATCTAAAACAAACACAAAGGGCCTGTTGCCCAAAGCCAACCTTACCTTTGCAAGCCACGTTGTTCTCGGGCTCGTAGCCAGCCTTGCAGGTGCAGCGGCCGATGGGCACCATCCACTCGCCGTCGCCATTGCAGTACAGCTTGATGGGCACGTCCACCTCCTCGGCGTTGGGGATGCAGGTGCCGCGCGCCGTCACCAGAGAGGTGCTCTCCGCGCCCGTCATCGTCTCCGGGAAGATGGCGAAGTTCTGCACCACGCTGGGGCACTTCTTGAAGAAGACCCTGACAGACAGCAGAGACATGCAAGCCCCGTAGTCCTGGAAAGCCAGGTAAAAGCCGTTGCGGGTCAGAGGCCCGAAACTTCTCACTTCCGTGTTCACCTTCATCAGCCGGCCCCCAAAGTCCACCTGGGAGAAGCTCTCGTCAGCAGCGATGGTGTCCACTTTGAGGTAGGGTGCCTCTGTCCAGAAGGCAGACTTCTTGGTGGCAATGACAGAGTCCGTCTCGTAGTAGTAGAGGTTGAAGGTCTCCTTGCAGGAGCCGGGGACGTTGGGGAGGCTGCTGCAGTCCCGCACAGTGAAGCGCATCTCGGTGTAGATGCGGTGAGCCCCGCGCCGGTTGATGAAGGTGGTGAGGAGCCAGTTGTTCTGGTTGGGCTCGAAGACGTTGCACACCTGGTACGTACGGATGGTGTTGAGGTTCTCGTCGTAGCCACTGACTTCTTCCCACTGCAGAAAGGAGCAGGGAGAAGTGGTGAGAAGGAGGAAGAGGGAACAGCAGTGGCCGCTCACCCTGCACAGGGCAGGGCTGGGAGGACAATCCCAAAGCTCCAGGGCAGGGCTGGGAGGACAATCCCAAAGGGGATGAGGAATGTGGTTATGGGCACACAATGTGATGCACATGCAGAAACACCAACCAGGCCAGGACCAGAAGAAATCCCCATCCTCTTACCCCTCCATGCCTCTCCCCATTGCTCTCAATTGACGTTAAAATGTCTTTTCCACATGGGCAACTGCCTTATCTGCCCTGAGAGGATGTAAAAATGGGAAGAAAGATGGCCCAGGCATCTGGAGGCAGGAGGGAAGGCAGCACATGAGACTACAGCTTCATTAAAGCCCGAGCCAGAACGTGGGCTGGAGAGTGAGCCTGACCCCAAGCTCCCGGCACAAGGGGATCATTTCCCCCGGCAAAGAAAACCAACTAAATAAAACATTACTGCTGTGGAGAGAGGAAATATAGATTTGCAATTCGATTTATAGAAGGGCATTAATATAATCCAGGCTACAATTTCAATTAAGGGACAGCAGCAAACTGTGAATAGTCTATGATGGCATTAGAGTCCTACAGACAGATTTACAACCTCATAATCCATTCATTTTAACTAATCCATGTTTACAGTCTCCTCATAACAGCATTATTCATATGGCAATCTTTAAGCAGCTCCCTCAGTATCAGGGATAATTTCCAGGAGCAATGCTGCAGCAGCGTTCACGCCTGTGTTTACACAGGGCACAACGGGTGATGCCACCCTGCCCTGTCACACTGAGTCCTGACAAGCTGATGCACCACAAACAACCCTGAAACCTCACAGATTTTTTCCCTCTTCCATTGAACAACCACATTTCTCAACTTTTGCCCAAGCTTCCCTCCTGTGAACCACAGCCTTGATGTAACAAAGCACAGGTTTTTGTTTTGTTTTCAAAGCAGGGTCCTCCTCACGCTGCCAACAAATGCAACAGAACATTCACTCCCAGGCCCACCTACTCAGCTCTGCTACACTTAAGCCAAGACCAGAATTCAAGGTTGCACACTGTTGTTAAGCCATGGTTACCAAACCAGGAACAAAGCCTCCCTCATCCAGCCCAGTGTTCTTCCTTCTCATCCCATGCCAGGAAAGCACTGCAAAACCCCCTCTCTCCTCCCCTGTGCACAAGGCAGGGGGATTCAGTGCCCCTTCATTACCAGGCACCTTTTCAGAGCAGGAGCTGTACAATCCTCCCTGACCAAGGGGGTTGCCATTGTTTGCTGTTGCCACCTGGGCTTTGCATTACAGCCCTGCCTCCAATTAAGGCCAGACAACGAGCTCTCCTCCAGCATTAACACCAGCCCCATGGCTCCACTGTCTTCACTGCAGGAATCCTCCTCTTCATCCTCAAAAACCTCAGAGCCTCAAAACCCAGCCTAAACCTGTCAACAAACTCCACTGCACTTCAAGGTTCCCTGCATTTAGGAATAACATGAAATGCCCTTGGAAAACCCTCAGTAGAGTCCAGGGCCAGATCCTGGCACTGCCTTAGCACCAGAGCAGTGGTGGAGTCCCCATTTCTAGAGCAATGTAAAAGCTGTCCATACAGCTTTTGTGGCACTTGGGAACATGGTCAGTGGTGGCCTTGGCAGTGCTGGGTTAATGGTTGGACTTGATGGTGTGAGAGGGTTTTTCCAACACAAAGGACTCAGTGATTCTGTGATTTTAGATAAAAGATTTGGCATTTTAAATACTTTGTGGAAGATTTAATACACACTCCTGCAAAGCAGAAGCCTCCCCAGGAACTCTCAGAGGAGTGAGAATTGGATGGCTGCAGGGTGGCACAGAGGGCTGGGAGGGATGCACACAGTGGGATGCAGGGCTGGGGCTGGGGAGGGGCTTTACAGAGCTGCTCTGCAGAGGGTGAGACCACCATGCCTTACAACACAAGCTCCCCGCCTGCCTCACACAGGCTTTCAGTGACAGCAGCTGCAGGCAGCTATTTATATCCTGTCTCCATCACCTGCACGTGCCCCTCCTGCATTTTTCCAGCAATTTATCTGGGCCCAGAATTTTTCCAAAGCAATTCAGTAGCAAAATACCCCAATTCAAGGGGCTCTGACACGTCTGGAGTGGATTTCATGCCTGCTGCAGGTGTGGCCCAGCTTTGGTGATAGTGTGCAAAATAATTTCTTTTGAAGACTTGGCCAAGCCAGTGACACCCACTCAGCCTGGCATCCTCTCCCCTCTGGTGTCACATCCTGGAGTCCCCAGGGATGGGCCCTGCTGCTGCTCCCTGCCTGCCGGTCCCACCGTGGTGCCCATCCATCAGCTCACATCCCCTCCCACCCGCAGCTCCATCTCTCACTTTTTCTGCCAGGAGAATGTGAGTCAGGTTATTTTATGCTTCCATTCCTCAAAGGCTCGTATTATATAAAAAAGATGTTTTAAGTGCCTCAGGGTGTTTGGTTCCTCATTACTTCATAAAAGTGACATTAATAGCCAAGGAAGAGCACTGCCGAGTGCAATTATGGATGATGTTCCAGGTATGAAAGCTGTTTGGAGCCTGCTAATGTTTCCTAATTATAAACCTTTTGGCACAGGGAGAGGGAAGGCACGAGCAGGGGGATGGAGAGCAGTGATGGGGCTGAACCCTTCAAGAGGAAGGAGGACAGGAAGGGAAAGAGAAAGCAAGGAGATGGAGATAAGCTCCATCTTCACCAAGTCCCAGGACTGGCTTGGGGAAGGATGCTCAGCCTGGCTCAGCTGGACAGCGATGCCCTGGCACTCCACACCAGCCCTATGGGGCACTGCTGCTCCCACTGTGACTCCTCTGGCTTCCCAACAGCGTTTTACCCCTATAAATAGTGGGGTTAAAAGCATGGACCTCTCCTAGATCACATAAGGGTCAGCTGGACAAGTGGAACTTACCCCTGAAGGTGGGTTGGCGGTCCAGCCCAGCTCGGCTGTTGCCGTCCGCGTATCCATCAAAGTTTCTGAGGAAACAGGAGAAAAGGAAAGTAATTATTCCCTAAATTTTCCATTACTTTGTGAGCACAGAGACGTGGGAAAACACTCAGTAGCTTTCCCAGAGCATGCACCTGACCCTTGGAGAGCTCAGGAATAAACAGCAGGTGCCCTAATGGACTGAAGGCAGTTTTGCTCTGGAGCAAACGGTGCAGGACAAGACTCTTTGCAAGGAGCCATGGCCTGAACCCAGCTCACACTGCCAGCTCTGACCCTTCCCTGCCCAGGAAAGAAAAATACTATCACCAACACAAAAAAGATGATGTATTTCACCGAGTCACATCATTCCCTACTTTTAGACGGAAAAAATAAAACAAAACAACAAAACACAACAAGAGTAATTGCGAGAGCAACACCATAAAGAAACAGATGGGGAAAACCCTCCAGGTTTTATTTATTTGTTTGCAGCAAGCAGACATGCAGACTAATTGCCTCAATTCCTGCATCCCGACCAAACAGGAGATGTGCCGCTGGCAACTGGCAGAGCTGCGCATCCCCAATCCCTCCCCTTTCCTGCATGGTCCCAGGTACTCACAGCAGTGCCAGGAAAAGAGGTGCAACCAGAGAAATAAAGGTCAGGAAATAAAAATCAGCCCAGGAATCTGTGCTGCCGCCGGGCTGCTGCTTTTAATCTCTCCACGGCTGCTCCAGCAATCACAAGCGGGAAACAAGGCTCCAATTAATCTTCCAACCCCTCCCTTTGCCGGCCGCTCCAGGATGCGAAGCTGGAGAAGCGTGACCAGGAACTCCCCACCCTGACACGAGTGATAAACGCTCCCAAAACCCCTCCCAGGGCTGAGCATGGCCTCAGGGCAGGGGAGCAAGGCAATCGCCAGGCATGGAGTGAAAAGCACTGGGAGCTGGCAAAGCTTCTGCACCTCAAACAGGTCTCAGGATGCTGCAGTGGCATTGCCAGGAGTGTTCAAAGCCCACAGCCCCCCTGCTTTGCACGGAGCCAGGCTGTTCCTGCTCACAGTGCCCTCGGAGAGGAGATGTTTCACTCCTGCTCCACTTGGGAAACAGAAAAGCGTGGTGACCTTCACGCTGTCACACGTCACTTTAGAATTTTGGTCATTTTCCATTTGGCAGAAGGCAGCTAAAAATGAAGTATCCCAACTGCAATTCCTCTCCAGCCTTGAATTATGGAATCCAGGAATGATTTGGGTTGGAAAGAGTATTAAAGCTCACCCAGTTCCACCCCTTGCCATGGGCAGAGACACCTTCCACTATCCCAAGCGCCGTCCAACCTGGCCTTGGACATTTCCAGGGATCCAGGGGCAGCCACAGCTTCTCTGGGAAGCTATGCCAGGGCCTCACCACCCTAACAGGGAAGGATTTCTAACATCCCATCTAACGCTGCCCTCTGGCAGTGGAAAGCCATTCCCCCTTGTTCTATCATTCCAGGCACTTGTCAAAATTGGGCCAGGGGCTTGTGCTGCAGATCTCAGCAAGTTTCTGTTCTCACCACCCCTCACCTTCCCACCACCTCCACGCCTTCCTTCCCTTCCAAACAGCCCAGCCCCTAATTAAACAGCCATTAATCCTTGCAACAGCCCTCCAAATGAGCAGGAAGATGTGTACAGGCATAAATGGGTGTGGAGGTGGAAGCCACAGGCCATGCAAACATCTCCCAGTGCCCCTTGCCAGTCGGCTGCATGGCAAGGCATGATCTGAGAGCCCCTAAAACACTTGGTGTTCTCCCCCAAAGCAAACAAGACGTCCTTGTGCCACACAGGGGAAACTGAGGCAGCACAGAACAGGGAAACACGGGCATCATGGCCAGGCTGGGAACCAAGCTGGCTCATCCACCCTCTGTGATACATAAGGACAGGCTCCACTACAGGAAGGGCACTTGTTCCAAAGGTTTATTCAGAAAGGCTTTTCACTCCATCATGTCCCTTCCTGTCCCACACGCTCACAGCTTCCTTCCCCAGGCTTGGAGAGAGGAATGTACTTTTGATAAAGCACAGCCGCCTGCGGGACGGCAGCACGCGAGGACCAGCTCTGCTCCGAGATGATACTCACCAGGATCCCTCCCAAAGTCTCACCCCTTCCCTCCTCCTGAGTTCCTCCCCAAAGGCTCCACATTCTGGAAGGAAAGCAGGAAGGCGCAGCAGCAACGCTGAGGAAGACCTCAAAATAACTAAGTAAATAGAGAAATTAATTAACAATAAATGAATAAATGGAAAGAAACCGCAGAGAAGCTTTCACTTTGGATGTTTCTGGAGTCCCTGGGTGATTCTGTGGCCTGTGACCAGGGAAGTCACATTCAAGAAGCTTCCACCACAGATGCAGAGCTTGTGATGCAAAATGTGGAATATGCAAAAATTTCTTAAGAAAGGACGTTCCTTAATGTTTGATCTTCATAAGTTTCAAGCCCAATCAACAAGAAAGGAGATTCAATCTGTGAAACAGTGGCTCACAAGCTCTAAGTGATGCCCAGGTTTTGGGAAGAAAAATCCTTTTCAGTAGAATTGCCTTGTTAAGGTCTGGGGCTCCACATGTTTCAGTGATCTCAGTCCTAGGGGAGGTTGACAATGCTTGGGAAGAAGGATGTGTGTGATGTGCCACCGAGAGTGGGCACACCCAATGCAGAACTTGGAGGCCACAAGGACATTCAACAGACCCCCCAAAATCAGGAAGAAACTGATGAAGCCAACCCAGCGACTGTGCTGAAATCAGCCCCAGCTGGGTAAAAGGTAATTCTGGCAGGGGCAGGTCATGACCAACGAGTCACAGACCACTGACCCAAGAAACCACTGACCCAAAAGAAGAGAAAGACTGATCATGTGGACTAATAAGCATGAGAAACAAGATAGTCATTAACCAACAGAAGATAGAATATTAATTAATAAGAGAATATTGTAGCCAACAAATGCTAATTCTTTTGATTGCTAAAATGTATAAATAGTAAAAAGCTTTGACAGTTGGAGTGCTTGAACACCACCAAGCATCCAGGCTTGGGCAACTCTGAAATAAATAATCAATCTCTCTCTCAAGTGTGTAATTATTGGCTTGCTGCATACTGGATCCCATTTTTGTGAACAACATTTGCACTTCAATGGCTCCATGTTTCCAAAGAAATTTGCAAAGCAAAGGAAAAAGAGGGCTGAGAGCCTGACCCCCTATAGACCATCTCCTCCACAGATCCTGTCCTGTCTCCCAAGGGCACTGCCATAGACAAGACCCATAAACTGGAAAAATGGTTAATTTGGGAGTTTTTTGTTAAATACAGTAAGATGGTTAAATCCCCCCCTTCGAGTTCAAATTCCTGCTGAGCTCACCCAACCCTGTGACTGCAGAGGCACTGGCATCAGAAGGACATGGCTCAGCAACTTCCTATTGACCTCTCCTATTTCCTCTTGCAGGAAACCTTGGATTTTACTTCATTTTCTGTGATGAAAAAGTGACACTGTGACATTGGTGGGGCACTTATGGCCAGGCTGCTTGAGGCTGTGGCTGCTGAGCACCCTCCTTCAACAGGAGAGGGTTCCCAGATCCCCAATCCTTGCTGAGAAATGGGGAACAAGATAGAGATCCCAACACCCACATCTGCAAAATATCCCTACAGGCTGGGGGACCCAGGATCAACGCCCCACCTATCCATCACTTGGGACTGGGCAAGGAGGACAGCCAGGGAACACTGCTAATGAGGGGATTTAGTGCAGATCAGTGCCTGAGCAGCCCTAATGAGTAGAGAAGTCACACGGACACCTTGCACCTCCCATCCCACCTGCCTTGCCCTTCCGTGAGGCCCAGTCCTTGTTAACTGGCACAGGGTATTAATTAAACCCCCAGGGGAACATCCTTTCCCTGCACCTCTGACATCCAGCATGGCATCATTGGCCAGGTCGAGTGAATCATGTCACCTGTCACGTGGATCAAGCAGTCCCACCATGCCAAGCTCCGTGCCCAAGACACTGCCACCCCCTTCCCTGCCCCAGGCTCGCTCCCCCAGCATCTCCCTCCACACCTGCCCACCTGCACGTGGGCACAGCGGGTACCTGGGGATGCTCTGCCATCAGGAGGGAGCTCAACACGTTCACTGGGAGAAGTCTCCGAGATCGGAGGCTCCGCTGGCCAGGCTGTGACAGCCCAACCCCTCATTAGGGAGAGAGGAGCTCTGCTACTGAGAGCTGAGCTCTCTTGGAGTGAAGAATCTTCAGCTGTATACAGTAGATTTTCTTTAATGGACACATTACTTTAAACTAAGCCTTCACCATCTGTTCCAGTCCCTAATTATCAATACAAAAACAAACGTCTACTCACAATTACACTCGTAACAAGTAAAGATGCCAGCAATTAGAATGCACCAGCTTCCCTGTACCGAGCAGCGCTTCCATCTGGGATGGCACTCGTGTGATCCAGGCAGGGAGGACTCGCTGCTGTCCCAGGCTCCCCACACCCCCCTGGGCAAACCTGGTCAGAGATGATGCCTGCGGCAGGATAAGCTGCGCCTCAGAGGAGTGAAGGATGGGCTGGCATCCTTCCAACAGCAAGGAAAAAATAAGTTATTTGGGCGAGAATAGCCTTCATCTCACACCAGCTGATGCCGTCTTGCCAACCACTCTTCCCGCAGGACTGAAGCCTCTTCCAGAAAAACCTTTCTGAACTGTCCAAAATGAAGCAGAACTTATTTCCCAAAACTCCCAGCCTGAAACCCATATTTCAGACCTCCCAGCGGCAGGTTCTTGCCGATCAGGCCATGAGAAGGTGTCACTTTTTCCTAGAAGGGGGCGGGGTCGGGCTGCAGGCAGAGACACACAAAGGGAGAGGGCCAACCCAAACTAAGCCAGCCTGATCGCGTTTTGACGCTGTTATCTGGAAAGAAAGAGATACAACAACAAATTTTCTGCTCGGGGAGGCCACAAAGACAGTTCAGCAAGTGCATCACTCCTCAGTAATTGCCTCGGGTCCCTCTCCCGAAGCAAGGAACAGCAGCTCTCTCCCTCCTGCAAGAAGATAACGGCAGGAACCAGCCTAAGGCACTCCAAAGCAAATGCTTGGGCATATGTAGAGAGACACGGGCTCGTCTAAGACAACCAAGAGGAAAAAGATAGAAATTAAGCAAAATAAGGAGAGAGGAGGCTTGATAACAACAGATGGGGAGAGGGAGATTTGGAAAGTATGCCAGCTGCTGGAATAAGCCCCCCAAGATACGTGGGGAGCAGGGAGGTGGGTGCTGATAGCTGAGCCTTTGGAGGGAGGGGAGGTGGGAGGGCAGGTGAGTGAGGGGTGGGGCAGGGCACACAGGGCTCGGGTTTGGGGTGCAGGGGACGCTCCACAGGTGAGATCCTCAGAGACTCATCCTGATGTGCCTCAGTAAGTGTCAATGGGGTCAGCACAAAATCCAGAACACATCCCTGGGCACCCCCAGCCCTACAGCGTGGTTTTCTGAAGGGGAACAATAGCAAGGCTTCTTATCCATAAGGAAAGCACTATATCTTCCCCTCTATTTCACGCTCATAAATGCCAAGTTTGCTTCCTACCTCTTCCTACCCTTCTGAGAGCTTCAGCAAAATCAGCCCAAGGCGAACGCACAGCTTGGGAAGCTTCTGTCCAAGTTTGGTGACATTACCAGGGAAAGGGAATGACAGGGAAACAGCGCCAAGACGCTTTATCCTCAAGCCTAGTACTAAATAACACTAACTGCTATGGTATCACAAGCTCTGCCTTCCCGGGGCTGCTGTGACTTCAAGCCATGTCCACGTGCAGGTGGCACCATGGTGGCACCATCATCACCACTCCATACACTCATGGCGTGCATCACCTCTCGATGCCAATGGAAGGAAAGTCCCACAGGTGCCGGCGGAATAATCAGAATTTAATTCTCACTGTTCCCATAGGTTAGTTTATCCTCCACTCCACGCTGGTGAGATCTCACCTGCAGCACTGTGTCCAGCTCTGGAAGGACATGGGGCTGTTGGAGGGAGTCCAGAGGAGGCCAAGAAGATACCTAGAGGGATGGAGCAGCTCTGCTATGAGTTAAGGCTGAGGGAATTGGGATTGTTCAGCCTGGAGAAGGCTCTCATATATTGCTGTTTCAGTACATAAAGGGGCTCCAAGAGAGCCGAAGAGGAACTGTGGAAAAGGGCATGGAGTTACAGGACAAGGAGGAATGGCTTCCCAATGACAGAGAGTACATTTATGTTGGATATTGGGAATAAATTCTTCCCTGTGAGGAAGATGAGGCCCTGGCACAGATTGCCAAGTGCAGCTGTGGCTGCCCCTGGATCCCTGGAAGTGTCCAAGGCCAGGCTGGATGGGGCTTGGAGCAACCTGGGACAGTGGAAGATGTCCCTGCCCATGGCAGGGGGTGGAAGAATAGGAATTTTACAGTCCTTCCAACCCAAACCATTCTGGGTTCTATGATTCCATGAAAGCATTCAAGCACACACCAGGAAGTTGCCTGAGTAATTCCAGGTTCCTCTCTATGACCACATTTCTAACCACAAGTCCACGGTTGCCTGTGCAAGTTTTTAATATATCCTGAAATTTAGACTAAGTTAGGAAAAAGCAGGAACACAAAATCCATACAGTTCTGCCACAGGGATTAAGGCAGTGAGCTACTGCAGGTACATCCCACCCAAAATGTCTCTTCTGCTGGGGGTCTCCCCATTGGTTCCTGCTTGGAACTGTGAGGGGAGTGCTGCTGTGCTGGAGCCAGCACAGTTCCTGCACAGCAGGAACGCCGTGGCATCTCCCAGACGGTTTAATTACAGCACTGGAGTGGCAGCAAAGGTACGAGCAGGATCAGCCTCTCCCCTCCAACAAGAGCTGCTGCTCTTCACAGCTTCCTGAGAGCACTGACTTCCCCAAGCCGCTTCCAGCATCTCTGCGCTTTCAATCAAAAATATTACAGCAACAACTAATTACGTCCCATCATTCCCAGGGCTCTCTGCCTTTAATGGTGCATTTTGCTGCTACAGAACGACGGTGGAACAGCTCTGGAAGTGCATAACGAGCTCTCCCCATCAATCTCCCGCGGGTTCGTTATGAAGGATTACCCACCGAGTAACAAACCCAGACACGGAGGGGGAGGATGCGCTAAACAACAACAAGTCAACACAAAATATTGCCTTTCTGTATTTTAAGGGTCTGTGCGAACCTCTCAGGAGAGAGGAGCAGCTGAGCCTGCTCTGCAAAGACATCCCAGCCATTGCCAGCATGAGGAGATCTGTGGTGGCCAAAAAACCCCTCACTTCCAGCTGGAAAGGGAAGGAATTTCTATATATCAGGCGAGAACGAGTGTGCTGTGTCAATTTGTGATGGGATGCATTAAGCTGTGGCTGCACAGCACAGTCCTGGCCTCCTCCGGGATCTCCCGTCAATGCCATGGATTTCAGCGAGCAATGAAGATGCATCGCAGCAGGGCAGGCGATAACTTAATGAAGCTCAGATTTGGGGGTGTTTGCTCAGCAACTACAGAACAACTTTATCAATAAAGCGCTGCCTGCTGCGCCGCGGGATGAAACGCTCTAATTGCAAGTGGCAAACACTCCCCACATCAGGATACACTAAATTGAAATATGCTGATTGATGTGCCTGAAAGCACCCAATCAAATACCTGCTTCCATTTTTGCAAGCATCCAGGCATTCACACACATGCGCAGCAAGAGAAAAACCCAAACCAAAACCCCAGCCAAAAAAAGTTCAGGAGGTGATGCAAAGTCAGGACCATAGGGACCGAGTCCTGTTTACAACTCTCACTCCACCTCCAGCCCCAGCATCTCCCCTCGGTTTCCAGGCTCCAAAGGGACTTGACCCAGCGTGGGTACGTGATGTTGGACAAGCTCAGACGAAGCCATACAATCCATTTATCATAATCCTACCGAGGAGAGAGACAGTAAATCAAAGAGACAACCCGCCTGCAAATAAATTACTGAGGGAAGGGAGCAGGGGAGAGGGATAGAGAGGAAGAGAGAGAGAACTGCAGAGGGAGAGATAAGGGAAGGGGAAGGAAATGACAGAGAATTACCCAAAAATGCACACATCACGGGAAAAAAACAAACAAAGGGGACCAAATCAAATGGAAAGATAAGAGAAAAAAGATAGGGCTTTCAATACCTTTTGTTTTCTAAATTGCAAACCTATTTTAGAAAATTTGGAAACAAGTTTTCAACTATCAGGAACTCATTTGCTCCTGTCATGACAGAATCAATTGCTGATATCATACTTTTTATAATTGAACACAGGCCCTGGATACCCAAAATCTACACACACCATCCGCACGGGTCACCATCCGTACATCGTCATTTACAATTTGGCAACTCAAAGTCAAGCAGCAACAAGGGCTGAGAGAGCACTTTAATGAACACCCTGCCCCCACCCAAGACAGACCCAGCCACACCAAGGGCCCATTCAGGGCAGGCAGATGATGCAGTTGTCTTTCAGGAGAACATTTTCCAGAACAACATCACTATGCATCTAAATCCCCATCCCTGCTTTCTCGAGGCTGGGTTGCCAGCAAACCTCTCAGAATGCCACAGCCTGCCCCAGAAATCACCATATGTCAGGCTTGGCATGTAACTCACTTCATCCTCCACAAGATGTGGAAGAGGAACTCAGCCAACCAGGGATGGGCAGAGGCTCTCTGAGAAACCTTAACCTCCAAAAATCTTTGTTGAGACTACCTCAGAGAAGATCCAGCCACGTGGTGGAGAAGGCCAGGTTTAAAGGAAAGATCACTTAGGTTGGCAGAGCACCCATCTGCTCTTCAGTATCCATGAGGTCACCCCTCAGGAGCACAGGGCAAAGCAGATGAAGGCTGAAGGTCAGGTGCCTGAGGATTCTCTGTCCCTTGTCCACCAAGTCAGGTGGTTCCAGCACAGGCTGGGCACAGCAGCCTCACATCACTGGACTCTTTGGGTGGAGACCAGCTGGCTCAGACACCCATCTCACCAGCCGAGAGAACAAGGAGGATCCAGAGCCCCAACCCATCATACATCTGGGGAGCAGCAAGTCTTGAGAATAATCCAAACATTGCTGGGTAATAATGCCAATAACTTCCTGTTTTCCACTACTTTTCCGTAGCTCACATCTTGGTCAATATCCAAATACCCACGTGGGCTGCATGGGGTGTGCTCCAGCCAGGTTCAATGGAAGCAAGTGAGCTCACTCATAAGGGACATTCTGCCAGGAGCTCCCCTCTTGGGAAAAGGGAACTTCATCACACTATCAGAGAGCAAGGAACTCCAAAAAGAGATAAAAAATAATAAATACAAGCAGCATGTGAGATTTTGCAGACAAGGGCCATTTGAAGCCTAATGAGTTCCGTGGAAGTGGGCTCCTTATCAGCTGGGATTCCCTTGGAAATGAGAGCCTCTAAGTACAGAATTAGTCATCTGAGAAGACAGAGCTGCCATAAACATCAATAGCATCTGCAATTACACGTGCTAGGATGAATTACAAGAATACACAGTCTTCGTGCCTGGATCCATGGGACCCATGGGATTGCAGGGGATCTCCCAAGCAGCGGGCTCACATATGTCTTACAGGAGCACGTGCTTGTCTCCAAAGCCAACTTCCAATGCTGGAGTACAGTGGGTGCACTGAGCCTTGGTGAATTCATGTGCCAGACCTGTCCCCGCCTTTTCCCACAGCTCTCCTTCCCCGCTGGATTTATTTTGCCTTACTCCAGGGTAGCACCGCCTGTGAGGAAAACTCTAAAATCAAAACATTTATCCTGCGTTTCCCTACACGCCTTTATCACATCTTTAGAGATTCAGGATGAGTCACTGTCTTGGACCATGTTCTCCAGAAAAGCTTCACGTTCACTACAAAAACAGGCATCTCATGGAGCCCTAACTCTGAAATGCCAGCCCTGCTGTCAGAGAGCCCTCGCGCCCAGAGCTGCACCTGGCACCCTCTGGCTCCTATTTACTAGATCTTATTTTAAAATGTCACAGGAATTCTACGTGAGCCACAAACATGACAGACTGCTCAGAGCACGCACTGCCAGGGGACTCAAGCTTAGCCTGGGCACAACTGTTCCCAGCGCAGCCAAGGGCTGGTGTTCTCCCAGTCACCCAACACTTTTCACCCCAGCACAGACCAGCTGCAGCCACATTGATCCTCCATTTTTTAATCCAGCTTGTGACACATACTAAAGCTTTCTAGGGGGCCAGCCAAAAATTTCGTAAGAACTAAAAAATAGCATTTCTGGTCCACCCATGCACAGGGGATCTCAGGGGGAGAAGAGGGAAAGCAGCAGGGCGAGCGTGGAAACGCACCGGGATGCTCCGGCTGTGCTGGAGATGACGAGCAATCCGCAGCTGCGGGAGCAGAGTTGTCAAGGGGAGGAGGTGGAAATATTGAACCTCAAACGGAGCAAGCTGCAAAAGCGCCGGCTCCCGCGCCGCCCCCCAGCCCGGCGCCGGCCGTGCCGAGCATCATCTCTCCGGCTTCTGCACCATATGGAGTCAGCTGGGAGTGCAAACCAGGCAAGGAGCGATAAATCTGTGCCAGCACAGCGGCACACGGCTGCCGGCAGCACAGGGAAGCCTCCGTCAGGACACGGATGGGACTGGGGGAAGGCTCTGCCTGCATCCCTGAGAATGTCTTGGTGGAGAAGCCCATCACCCACTCAATCCCCCCCACCATCAAAAAGGGACGTGGCAAAGCCAACCAGTCCATTGGAAAGGGCAGAGTACCCCATCAGCAGACCCTGCTGGGTTCTTTGCTCTGGCTCCACATACAAATGCCGTGGAATTCCCAAAATGCACTGGAAACTCATCCTGGGCTCTCCCAGCGTGGCCTTTTTTTTTTTTTTTTTTTTTTTTTTTTTTTCTTCTTCTCCACTTTTAGATTTAGACAAAACAAGCAGTGGCCAGGATCTGTAACCATCCTGCAACCTATCCAAAAAGCTTTCCTATCAGTCTGAGCCACCTTTAGGTATGTACATACACAGCTGGTCTGGTGAGTGTTTGCTGAGATTTCCAAACACCCATTCACACAAAGTGCCAGCTCCAGCAGGCCAGTGGGGCTGGTTAAATCCTTGCCCAAATTCACCAACAACGATGAGCAACTGTAATCACCTTGGAAGATGCTCTTCAGCAGCAGGGGTTCAGCACCCTTTGCTGTAAGCTCATGGTGCATCACCCAAATGGTTCCAGAAGCAGTGGGCAAACAGCTGCCTGCCCCCCAGCTCACGCCAGCACAGAGGCAGCACCAGAGATCCCCCCATGCCAGGAGCCTCTTCTGTGAGAAGGGAAGAAACACAAGCACTACTCTAAGTCAACCTTAAATCACAAGATTTTGCTCAGTGCCATTTTTAGGCCAAGCTTATCCTGCAAGCTGAGTTGCTACACAGCCACAGCTCCCACAGGCCCTAGGGGTGAGGAAGGGGAGGAGGAAGAGGAGGATGCTGGCAGGAGGTGCCACTTGGCAGCCAGCCTGCCTGGCACACCCCTGCCTCCAGCCCCAGCGCCTGCGCAAGCTGGGAAAAGGCTCCAGCATGAGGACGGCCATCTGCATGCCGGGAGCCGCGCCAAAGCGGGTTCAGGGATTTTTTCCCACCCCCCCCCGCCTTCCTCAGGACAGTCTCCTTCCCAAATGCTGACTTTACACACGGGTGACACCTCTCCAAAAAACTTCAGCACAGTTGCAGGAGGTAACCAACGAGAAGTTCCCCAGTCAGCCAGCCCAGACATTGACCAAAGCCCAGGAAGTGCCTGTGACCTGCTGCACGTGAGGGATGGTCCCGGCACAACCAGAAGAGCTCCATTTCATGCAACACCAGCTCTGCTCATTTTTAAAGCATTACTCGTTGATGATAAAGTTCCCCTGAAGCTCATCTCCATACCCACCTCTTCTCCTGATGACGGTGACCCATCCTCCCTGATTGTGGTTTCCTTGCTGAAATAAATCACTTTAAGTGCACATTGTGCTCAGGGTCTCATTACTGTTCATCATCTTCTGCGCAACAGAGCTGTCACATCCTCACAAATTCTGTCACCTGGGCAACACAGGAGCCATTTGGGAGGGCAGGCAGATGGGAAGAAAGCGCCCAGGGCTTGACAGGGTACCAGCTTCCCATTCCTCTCATCTGCAGAGTTTGAATAGCGGGCTCACACCCCTCATGGCACAAAAGCTCAGGACAACAAAAGCAAGAAGGAGCAACACGTGTCCAAGGTGAGATCGGTGCACCAAGGCCCCATATGGATGGTAGCAGGAGTGGCACATGCACCTTGATGGCCGAGAGGGCCTTCCTTCAGTGAGTTATGTCCCTGCTAGAAAACCTCCTCCAGAAAAAGTGGAAGAAACTCACCTCCCCCAGTTTGGAGTAGAAACATCTAAAGAAGGGAAGGAAGAAGAGCAAGCTTGGGGGCAGCAAGACAGTCACCAATCCTTCTCCAGGTGGATTCTAGGCAGCACCACACTTATCAGTGATGAGCTGCCTCATCAAAAATGGGTGCTTCCAATCCACGAGGTTGCTCCAGAACAGAAGACTGGGTCATGCTGCACACAGTAAATTAAAAGCTCTTTGCCAAAACTCCACAAAACTCCACAAGGACCCACCAGACAACACAAAGGCACCATCTGCCTGTCACATCACTTTTGAAAGGCAAACACTCAGAAAGAGAGAAAGGGAGTGATTAAGGCTGCTGCTAATCTTGGGAGTGTCCACAAAGATGGGTCTGCTGGGTTTTTATCAAGGACAGAGTGTAAGTACCACCAGCCCCAGATGGCCTGTAGTCCTGTGAGGGCTGGGACCAACCTGGAATGAAAGGCAAATTCACACAGCCAGGAAGGAACTGCTCACCCATAGCCATGGACCAACTCCTACATCAGCACAGCTCCTTGGGGAAAGAGTTGTCTCCCCGCCTGATGTTTGGGACAGTGCAAAGGTTTGGATTTCCCACCAAGTACTCAACACCTACAAAAATCCTGGAGCATGGCTGTGGAGAAGACACGCTGCTCTCACACCTTCCTCAAGTTCAACATTCACACTTGTCTAAAACTCTTCATCTCACTCATCCCATCTCACCTTCACAGGAAAACACCTCTCACTGCTCTGGTGACCACAGCAGGAAAAGATCCCCAGAAATGTAAGTAGGAGAAAAACCCCACAGATGCAGCAGGAGAAGACCCCCAGACACATCATCCATCACTGCCAGGAAGGATTCCCCAGGTGGTCCCTGGGGCTCTGCTCAGCTCTCCCACCATCCCAACCCACCATCCCAGGCATCCTGCTGCAGCCTGGAGACCCCCGTGCCCCCTCCTCGCCCAGGGCACTCGCACACATGTTCGCACACGCCGGCACGGAGCTGGAGGGGAAGGCAGGCTGCAGGAATAACACAGGCACACAAACAAAAGAGCACAAGCCATTAATCTGGGTGAACCAGAGGAAATGAAATCATTATGTCTGCAGCTACAACATCCCGAGGAACAAATTTCCTGCCTGGATAATAAATGGATTCTTTTGTTTCACATTGGCCCCAACCACGTGACTCTCTTGGCCTATTCCTCATCCAAAACATCTTGCTGTATAAATACCCAGACGGGTTTGAATTTCAGCTGCTAAAAATATGTTTTAATTATAATAATATATAATAATAATAACAAAAAAAAAAAAAAAAAAAAAAAAAAAAACAACTCAGGATCTACAGGCTCCCCTCGCCTCCTAAACAACCTCTGAAGACTTTCCAGCAGGCAGGCAGGCAAACAAAAAGTCCCAAATTGCCAAAAACAGCTGAACAGTACAAATGCAGCCTTTAAAAAATGACTGAGGCACCTGAAAGCAGCTCCAGGTTAATGCTTGCAATAAATAATCCCTGCCAGAAAGAAAAATGATGGGTGCATGAAGATCTGAAGCACGATGGCCCAGAAGTATCTCCTAAGTACCTCCCAGCAGCAGGACGAAACCAAAGCCACATGGCATATCAATGACAGCTCCAACTTTGGGGCTGTGCAGCTTTTCTTCTAATCCAGGTTTTCTTCTGGTGGCTCACTAGGGCTTGGGATTTATCCATTGCATGGATGGGGGGAGTGCAAGATCTGGCCTCCTCTGACTTGGCAAGGTGCTCCCCAGCTGCAGGAGTCTCTAGGGATGCAGACCTTGGAGAGAGCTGCATGAATGACTGGCTCCAACTGTTCCTTTAATCTGCAACTCCATCACATCACTCACTTAAAACCACTTTTTCATCTAATTGCATATTTTGCTTCTGCTTTCAGCTTCTTTTCACTCGCCTTCCCAGCTTCACCAACACATTGCAAGCACTGCAACAAGTTTCAAAACAAGAAGCGGTTTTGAAGCCAAACATCAAAGCGCCTTGGTGCTCAAAGTTAAAATTGTTTGGATGTTAAAGAGAGACCTCCACACATGGAAACAAGCTCAAAAATTCCCTCCAGCTAGCAGGCAGCCACGGGAAGAAGATCCAATCAAGCCCACCATGCTCGACCACAGCTCTTATTTGGGGTTGGACTTGCTCTCTCATCATCCCAAACACCCCAGCATCCAATGAGTTCTCTTCAATTCCACACACACACACACAGAGGAAACCTCTGGTAGATCACACCAGCAGAGCCTCAATTTCGTTTTCATTTTAGGGTCATCTTTAATTCCAGTTATATTCTGGCTGCCTCATTTCTGTTGCTTATCGCCGCTGTTACTTCAAGGAAGGGGAGGGGGGGAAAAAAAGAAAGGGAAAAAAAAACAGTCCTTGGAAACTAAATATTTACACACCCACATAAGCTAATCCCAGCAGATCCAAGGGTGGGAAGCCTATTTAAAAAACATCCCTAATTACTTTCCCATTTTAAAGGGAATAATCTGGCCATTAGCTCAAATGCTTTACTTAAGCAATCACTTATTTTTCAAGAGGAATAATCTTTTGGTGTGTGCACAGACAGGACAGGGGACTGAGAAACCATTTTTATACCCTTTCCTCAGGTACAGCTGCTAACAGCCAAGTGGCATGGAGGGGTTGACAGAACTGAGGAGAGTCAGGAACTCCACGCATGTCACCCTTGGGAGGCCACCCCTGGAACATGGACAGAGCCACCTCATGCCCTGACACCTTGCTGGTCCCTGCATTGCACCACAAGGAAACTGTTTGGAAAAGGGGGGATTCTCAAGGCAACATGGGAAAGAAAAATGGGAACAGACACCAAACACCTCAAAAGGCCATCAGTCCCCGCACAGTGATGCTCCAGCAAATGCCCCCATCCCTCCCAGCAGTGCCAGGAACAGGGAAACACAGCAGGTTGGCACTGCAAAACACTGATTTATCAAGAGCATCTTTCAATCCCTTTTTGCTGATGTATTAACAAAACATTCTCTTATCAGAAAATAAAGTGGTTTCTGCTGGAAAAAAATGTCAGTAATCCAGACATAGGGATGTACTGAAGGATTCCCAAAGTCCCCCTGTAGCAAGAAAGGAAAGAGCAGCAATTTGCTAATAGGCTGTTCGAGGAAAGGGCTGGAACCCTGAGGATGGGCAGAAGTTTGATTATAAGACACGCACAGTGGATCATTTAGAAAGATAAAACCGCGCTCGCTCTGCCGCAGCCAGCTATTAAAAGTGGAGAATGTTATTTCAGGTAATAAAGAGCAGGACCTGAGGACCAGCCTGGGAATTCAAATTTACAACTTGTATCAAATTCATCTGCTGTAAAACTCCACCTAGTTTATAAGTTTCTCACCAACTTCATAAAACATGTTTTATTATTATTGTTTTCTGACTCTCCTGCCTTAATAAAATTCCTCTCCCAGCCTATGTGGGTGTTGCATTATAAACATTTGCACTTTGATTCATTCAAGACTGCAGAAAGCTTTCAAGGTAACCTATTAGGAATACTTTAAATGGTTCAAAGACATCCCAGTTTCCCCCGAATGCTGCAAAGCTTTAAAGAACAAAATAAAAACGTGCCTTGCTGCAAACCACCTCCAAAAATCTACTGGGCTGGTGACTCAGGAGATGGGAGTGGCCACACAGGCCAGCAGGAGGGGTCCAGAGTGGGAAAACACAGGAGTTACCAGGGCACAGGGTAATGTGGGCACCCACCCATCACTTCCCAAGCCCCCTTGCCAGGAAGCTGGAGGGACTTATTAACAAAAGATTCTCTTGGGGATGATGTGAGTGCATCCCACTGGTAGGAGGCAGCCAGACCACTTTTGGGGATGCTGCTGAGTGTTTCCCACTGGTGGGAGGCAGCTGGACTGTTTTCAGGGATGCTGCCAAGTGGTTCCCACTGGTGGGAGGTAGCCAGACCATCTTCCCACAAGTTAAGGAGCCAACCATGCAAAAGCAGGGATTCCCTCGTCCCTGATCAGCCCTGCAAGCAGAGCCCAGCGCTGGCACACAAAGCAGGGCTGGAGGGAGCGTCCTTCTCAGAGCAGCCCCTTTTCTCCTGCCTCAGCCACAGCCCAATGAAGTTAAGGAGCAGCTTTCCATGGCTTTGAGCAGGCTCTGAGGCAGGCTCTGAGCAGCCTCCCTGCTGTGGGCACACAGCAGTGCCGCCAGCGCGGCAATAACCCACGCACGGCATGAGAATAAAAGCTGAGTTTTAGAAGGATACTGCACACAGTTAGCTCATGCCCTTACAGCTCCCAACAGCCAGCAGCCACCTCCTCTCCTCCACCAAGTTGGCTGCAGCATCCAGGGGTCAGGGGGGCACTGCCAGCCCACAGACAGAGCTCGGGAGGGCTCGACCTGAGCTGGGTCCAAAGAAAAAGGCATTGATGCCTTTAATTCCTGCACAGCTGCTGCTTTTCTCCACTTGACTGAGCAAGAGGGAGGTTACCTGGCACAATGCACATGGCTCAAGGAGCCACACATCCCTCCCCAGGAAACACAGTACAGAACTGATCCTCTTTTATTTCATTACACCAGAAATTACCACTTTACAGTCCATCTCTGGTCACAATAACCTCATTGTATCTGACTTCGCAGTGCCTCTGTTGAGAGCCTGATGGGCTCAAACATCCTAGACCCCCACCAGCAATTTCAGCTCAAGGAGCAAAGCACAGGCAGCAAAGGCCAGGAGATTCACCCACTTGTGTGGAGCTTCTGGAGAGCTTTGGCCAAACTGCACAGGCTGGGGAAGAGCTCTGTGCTCCAGGTTCACTTGCAGCCGGGTCATGCTCATAATTTCCAGGACTAAATAAAAACTGCTTTAAAAATAATCACAGCAGAAGAGCAGGGATGGAGTGGCCATGTGATGAGGGCAAACACACCTATGGAACACCCTCTCCAGTTCCATGGGCACATAATGGGAGGGAAAGGTCCTGGAATAGGCAAAACCATCACAAGAAGAACTTCTGACTGTACAATTGTGACAATTTTGTTACTTCCAAACACATTTGTTTCAAATGAAAAGCAAAGCCAGCATCAAATGGAGCATTCCAAGAGCATCCCACTCATGCTCTCTCCCTACATGTCCATCCTGTTCCTTGGGCATTTGGAAATAAGAAGCCGCAGATTTCTGGGGAAAAGAAGGTCAGCCCCAGACTGCCTCCAGTACATCAGGCTGTCTCCCTCTCAGTATCCCCCGTTCAGAGGGCAGGGAATGCCCAGAGAGCCCAGAGCAGCCCCCCGCAGCCAGCCCCATTCTCCTCCTGCCCCCTGAGGACAGTGTTTCCCTTTTAACTCTTCTGCTGAGTTCCCAGTTTTCCCGGGGAAGATGTAATTCACATCCCTCTGCCTGTTCCGCGGTGATTTAATGTCTTTTGAGCAAAATGCAATTATCCTCATATCAACAGGGCCCTAGTGAGGATGATAATGAGGCGGCTCCAGCCCCGCAGCTACGGAAGTGGCTGAAGCCAGCGGAGGCCTCGAGTAATCAAAGGCCCGTCCATGGCCTCTGATTGCTGAAAAAGAAATGAAAAACCTCCATAAAACTTCAAACACGGCCGTTCCCTGCTCCATCCCTCCACCCGTGGTGTGGTTTTAGCAGCAGGAGACAAGTGACCAACACCAGCTCCAGGTACCCCCAGCTTCATCACAGCCAGCTGCATTTTGGGTGTCACCTGCCAGCTCACCCACGGCACACAGAGAGCACGACCTGCTGCTCAAAGCAGGCACAGCAGCCCTGCTTGCCCAGGTTTTGGGGCTCGAGGAGAAGCAGCCCCCACCCTGAGCTGAAGGTGACTTGCCCAGGACACATAAATAAAGGCATCCCCCGGCTCTGCCCTGCAAACAGGAAGAAAATAGAGAAAGGGAGGGAAAGACATGGACGTGCAACAGGTCTTGGGCTTTGCAGGACTTCAGAGGCTTCCTGGGAGACAATAGAGGCAGGAGGAGGGAGCATCCAGCAGGCTAAGCTGCCCATCCTCTCATAAAAATAATATATAGTCAGGCAAAGACACCTAAACCTGGCTGTGCTTGGAGCAATCCAAGGAAAATGCTGGCTGGGTTTGAATTATCCAAAGCTTGGTTCCCACTTGCTGCTGGGATGTGGCACATTGGGTACCAGTGATTGGAGAGGCAGGTGGGATTAGAGAAGGGCTTTTGAGGAGAGAGCATCATAAAACAATCCTTTGAAGTTGTGATGAAACCCTCATGAAGGATGGCAGGAAACAGCCTGGAAGTGAGGATTTCCACAGCCCTTTACCTATTCCCACCCTCCACTTTTACTCATTGCATAACAAATTAAAGCTCCATCAGCTCCAACCACCAGTAACCCTGACTGGATGCCTTCCCAGATAATAAACATTTCCTTCACTAACTAATGAGCACATACCTGAGGCTCTACTGATGCCTAATTACTTGGCCTGGATATTTCAAATTTTTAAATAAATACATAAAATCCTAGAATTCCAGAATGATTTGTGTTGGGAGAGACCTTAAAGATCATCTCATTCCAACCCCTTGCTATGGGCAGGGACAACTTCCACTAGATCTTAGTAATAACCTAAATAACCTTAATACTGTTAAAAATCACCAAGATTAACTTAATACCATATTTTTTTTCTCCCCCCATCCAAAAAGACCTTGAAAGGATTCATCCTGCTTATTAAGAGGAATGACTGAGAAGAGAAAAAAAGCAAATTCACACTCATCAATTAACTAAAACCAATCTTAACCCTCACCTCCTCCAAACGACTGCTTGCCATGACCATCCATTGCGACATAAGTGCACAATACAGAGATGTCAACCATGTGATACTCTGGGACTCCCTTCCTCCCAAACCAAGACCATCCCTGGTTTAAGCTGGAAGAAGTGAGGCTGAAGGACACTCATCTTCCTCGTCCAGGGCTCAGCACAAGCCCCTTCCCCTTTGAACTGCTGCCTCTGTGATTTTTCACTGCAGGGCTCCCAGCAGGAACTTATTAAAGCCAGACCAAAGCACGTCTTGCTTTAATAGTAATTAGGTCACCCTGGGTTGTGGGCTTAGCAGGCAAAACTATAATTATTTAGAAACATCAAGTTTAAATGCCAAAGAATCTTAATGGAGCTGAGCTAATTAACCAATTTCAACTAAGTAACTGATTAGCTTAAAAAGAAAAAAAAAAAGATAAATCAATGATCATAGACAACAACATTTTCCTTTTAACAGCCTTTCTTGCAGCAATTCTCAATTGCACAAACCGAGCCCAACAACCCCTGCTAACCAAATATTATTGTAATTAAATATTCAACAGAAAGCCTCTTCAATTATTCAAAAGACTGATAACACTTGGTTATAATTGGGGTGGTGGGAGAGGTTTCCAGAAGCAGGGATTGCGTGCACCATCCAGCTCTGGTCGCTGACGCAAACCCACAGGTCATGGCATCAGCACAGGGCACCTCTCCCGTGCCTGGAACCAACCTGGGGGCAGACGGATGCTCTCCAGCCCCAAAGTGAGAAAACAGACCAGACGGTGCACAGGCTTTCTGGATTCCTGTTATTAGACCAGAAATTTAGGGGACTAATGGCCAGTTTCCAGGTTTCACACCATTTTCCAATGGTAGCGTTATTCCCCTGACAGAGGGCTGGGATGAAAAGCAGGCCCTGGTGTATCATTATAATTCACTAAGCAGCATTACCATAGGAAATTACAAATTAGCTTTTCAGCAAAGGATACGGACATATTTAGATTAGCCATAGAGAAACTACAGAACCTTCCAGCCCATTCATCAAAGCTCCTGTAGCTCCAACTTTCAGGGAAATGAAACAATAATAAATATTGAGCAGGGAAAGTTAATCTCCCCTGAATGCACTTCAATAATTCAAAAGTTGTGAGAAATAAATAAATAGAGCACAGATCCTTTCGTGCCTACAAAACACGTGTTCTGTTTTTCTCACTATTTCTCATGATGTGACTTGGTGGGAAAATGGATGGTGACCAAAATAAAAGAGCTCCAACAACTCAGCTGTGTCTGTGAGCAACATTTACAGGGAAGGAGGGAGCCCATCGGCACTTGCCACTTATCTGGAAAGCCATGGAGCTGATTTGGGCAAGAGTTTGCTCCCATTGTCCCTAAGGAAAGAAAGGGCTGTGTTGCCTCTACCTGCTGTCTGCATCCCCTCTGTGTCCGCTCCCTTCCCTGCACGCTCCCAGGCAGCCTCCCAAGCTGCTCATTTTTGGAATGTCCACGTGTTTACCCCAAGAGCTGAACAATGCAATAACCAGCTCAGGGTCCAGGGGCCACCCAAGGTCCCAGCTCTTTCCTGGGACTACTCTGCCATCACTCCATCCTTTTCCACACCCTTCTGCTCCCACACCAACCTGGAACACCTGTAAGCAACATTCACTCCAACCTTCTACCATTCCAGCTGAGGAGATGCCTTCCCAAATTGCCACCCAGCCAACATCCAGCCTTAACATTTGCCTTGCCCCAGTACTGATGCGTGCATCAACCCTTGAGAGCTCTGTTTGCAGCAGAACAAGGTCAAATTGAAATGTGCTTTTACATCTTAAGGAGTATTTGGGGAAAGCATTCCCTCCCACAACCCTAAGTATTTACCCGGCCTTGCTATGCTCTTAAATGGCTCCTCACACCAACACTGTCTCTTTAGAGGGAACAAAGCACCATGGTGCCCTTTGGGCAGCATCACACAGTTTTGGGGTTCCTGCAGGAAGACATTTCCAAGCGTGCTGAGCTCAGGATACCCCCAGCTGGGAGAGGTAAAAAAGCCCCCTGGAGCTGGTTGGACTCAGCCAGTGCAGTGCACACACAACACAGGAGCCTCCTCAGCTTTGCTCTGAGCATCACTTCCATCAGCTTCATCCCACAGCACTCCCACCGCACCAGAACCAGGGTCTCAGAGACTTTGCTGACCTGAGTAGCATCGAGTTACCCATTGCCCAAGGTACCATTTCCCCCTTTTCATCAAATCTGAGCATTTCTTTAGCTTACAGAACCCATCTCTGCTAGAAACATCTATTGCTCAGCACCATAGCCTGGATCCAGATCCAAACAAACATATTTGACCTCTTTCATCATCCAACATCAGTATTTTCTTCTGATTTCTAAGACCAATGGAAGGGTTTTATTCCCCCCTGTTGTGTCAGGAGCTGTACCCAAGATGGGTGAGAGGACACTTAGCAAACCCTCTGGCAGCTCATGCCACAGCAGTCAGGGCCACTTAACACACGGGAGAACATGCAGCACTCCAATATCCAAAAGAACAGGAAAACACAGACCTCACCTTCTCCATGAGCAGAGATACCAGGAATTAGTCAAAAAAAAGAAAAAAAAACCAACATAAGCATCTGCAGTGTCAAGCCCCTTTTCCATGACTTACACTTTCCCTTCAGGCTGACAAGATCTGGGCTCACTCATTATGCCAAGAATAAGGGTTTTCCCCTTAGGGCTTTCTTTTTTCCCCTCAGTTGTTCTGAGCAAAGAAAGCAAGAGTAAACGGACAGCTGAACAGCAGCACTTGCAAATTCCCTCCTGAAGACTTATTTCTAGCTTCTCCTTGGGAAGGGCTCAGCTCGGGGTGGAGCAGCTGGGCCAGAGGTGGGAGCCCACAGGGTGCTGGTGCTCAGGGAAGCTCCCAGCCTGCTCGGCACAGGCACCGCTCCGGCGCCTGGCGGAAGCGCAGGAAGCCCAAAGGATGCCTGCAACAGATGTGTGCATCCCGAGCCAGCAGGGAGGAGAGCGGGGCAGGCACGGAGCACAAGCCAGGGACTCGCTCTCCAGTCAAACCCCATCCCTACTCTTCTCCCAGGCGGCAGCTCTGAAGCCGGTGGATAAGCAGGGGAAGAAAACTAAGCCAGATTCACCAGCCCCAAGCAGAGCTTTCCACCTCCCTCCTGTGCTCTGCTTATCGTGATGCTGCAAGCACAGAGAGAAAAACCTGGGTTTTAAAAGAGCAGGCGCGAGGCAGGGAGATGCTGGAGAGGCGAGCAGGCCAGGCAGGTGAAACAGAGTACGTGGAAGAGCTGCACCGAAATGGTCATCAGCTCCATCTGACCTACCAACAGCTCCAACCCGAGTTAAAGCATGTAACGTCAGTCCATTACCACCCTCTCTATATGCTAAATGGATTATATTTGGTTCAGCTAACACGAGAGAGAGCACGCGAGCGGCTCCTGAGTGATTGCAGGGTGTGGGAGAGACAGAGTGTTTGGTGCTGTCATCTTCTCGCATCCTTCTTCCTCTTTGCAAGCCACAAAAAAAATTTATAAATTACTACAAACGTCCAGGTGTCCAGCAGAAAAGGGATTTAGTAAAAATCCAGCCACAGGACTTAGTAAAAATCAAGAAACCATAAAAAAAGTCAGATAAGTGACTCTATTACTATATCCAGGTTCGCGTGGCACAGGCAATGAGCTAGCAAGGTTTTATGGAGAATAACGAGAGTGGTTTGGAGGCAGCCCGTGCCCTGACTCCAGCTGCATCCTCCTCCCCCTCCAGCCAGGTCCAGACCCCCAGACACCTCCCCCACCATCACAGGAAAAAGACTTTTTGTCTCGTTGGCTGATTTGGGATGCAGGGAGCCATCCCTGGCTCAGCTGCCTCTGCAGCCCAGGGCAGAGCAGGGCACCAGCCGTGGCTTTGCCATGCTCTCAGAGAGTGCAGCCAGCTAATCCAGCCTCACCAATGCTCCAGGGGGAAAGCCAGACCCCAGGGCAGGTCCTAAGAGATGCTCCAGATCCATTAGAGAAAACCATGTTTCAATCTAGCAATTCAACCTCTGTATCAAGAGATCCAGTAAGATTTAAATAAACCCCATTAAAAGGCATTTTCTTTATACGACCACATCATTAGACTCTCGCCTTAACTCCAAATCAGATTCCATTGCTCGACCTTCAGAAATTCCCCATACAAAATTTTCCCAAAAAACTGAGACCTCTCCTAGGATACTACTTTACTATCCAAGCAACTTCCTCAGCAGAGTAGAAATATCACCACTCCTCGACAGGTTCGGTCCTGGGCAGGGACACTGCCAGTGCCCCCGGGGAGAGCCCAGGCAAGCTGGGGAACACCCTGGGTGACACCCGGGAGTGCCCTCAGCCCAGGAGGGAGCCCAAGTGTCCCATCCAGCCGCAATTCCAGCAGTGCCTCCCGCCGCTGACGCTGCGACCGCCGGCGAGCGAAGCGCTGCTAACAGGTCTCGCCTCTTCACGTGCGGCTTCGCCGCCGAGCAAACGCGCGCTCGCTGCATCCATCACGCTTCGGCATGGCACCAGCACTCCCACCTCCAGCGATTCCTACAGAGATGGCATGAGGCAGCCCAAGAAATACGAAAAGCAAACGCGTGTGCCAGCCAAAAGCCAGCGGGAAGGGGATGCTGCATCGAGCGGGCCTGCCCGCCACGATCCAGCAGCCGTGCTTGCGAGCAGAGAGGAGCTGCGGCCAAGCCACACCGGAGCAGCATTCCAGCTCCTGAACCAGCTCCTCACTGCCCGAGCTGAGCCGGAGCCTCCTGCCATCAGCTTCCAGCCCAGCCACAGCCATACTCACATTAAAACCCCCCGAGGAGGGCCAGCCCCACGCCGGCCGGCAGCGGTTAGAGAGCCCGAGCATCATCTCCCCACCCGCGCCTCTCGCTGCTCACAGCCGAGGGGCTGCACCACGTCCCCTGCTCGCAGCCACCGCTCCGGCGCTGGGCAACCCCTGCCACGAGCTGCTGCTGTACCAGCAAAAAAGGTGGCAGCGGCAAAATAAAGAGAAAAAATAATCGAAGCAATACTTCAAGAGCCATGCCGGGCACGGAGCAGCGACACAGCACCAAGGCTGGGGCGGGCTGGCTGTCCCACCAGGCCAACCGCCCGGAGCTCGGCTCTTGGCTGCAGGCACCTTCCTGCTGCCCAGCAAATCCCACAGCCAAGCGGGAGATGGGGAAAAGATCCCAGCCCGCTGGCACGCACCGTGCTGAGAGGACGAGCACGCACCTGCTCCGTGGCTCCATGGCCGGGCAAAGCGTTCCCGGCTGAGTTCACCCCAGAAACGGAGACCGCCTGCCCACGGCTCCTGGCGCATCCATCCTCCGCCGGGGCTGCGAGGAGGAGGGTTGGCAGAGGCGGCTCCGCGCACCGCCACGGCCCACCGAGGCGGCCCCACCGCGGCCCCGGGGACCAGAGGAGACCCAGACGGGACTCCGGAGACGGCCCCACCGCGGCGCCGGGGACCAGAAGGGACCTCGGAGGTGACCCCACCGCGGCGCCCGGCAGGGCTCCGCAGGAAAGGGGAGGCGAGACCCACGCGGATGCGGGCGGGTTTCCTCCTCCATCCCCGGCCCCCCTCCCGAGGTTACGGGCTGCCAGCACCGCCCGCGGGCCGCGTAACCGGGGCTGGCACAAGGGGCCGGGGCCACGGGGCCAGGATCTAGCCCAGTGCCGGTGCCTTCCCGGCGGGGGAGTCGCTCCCTGCCCGCTCCCCAGCTGCAGAAGCCGCGGGCGGCGCAGAGACGCTCGGCTCAGCATCCCACCCGCTCCCGGTAGTCCCGGTCGCCGCTCACCTTCCACGGCGGCCGCGGCGGCGGCCAGGCAGAGCAGCACCACCAGATCCGCAGCCATCGCCTCCTCGGGCCCCGCAGGCGACAGCCCCTACCGGCGGGCGGCCGTGAGCGGGCATGGGGGGTGCGTCCGCGGGCCGGGTGGCTCCGGGGCAGGGCGGGCCGGGGCCGCGGACGGGACGGGCCGGTGGCGGTGCCGGTGCCGCTGCCCGCCCGCCCGGGTCACATCGCCGCCGCGAGTGGCGCGCGCGGCCACGCCGCCGCCGGCCCCCGCCGCCGCCCGGCCCCGCCCCCGCCGCCGCCCCGCCAATCCCCGCGCCCGCCCGGCCACGCCCCCGCCGCAGCCCCGCCAATCCCCGCGCCGCGCCCCGCCTCGGCCACGCCCCCGCCCTCCGCGAGCGCCCGTGCGAAGGGGGACGGCGCCCCCTGGCGGCCGAGGGACGCCCCCGGGCCGTGTCTCCCCTCAGTGGGACCCGCGACGGGGCGGCCCGGCCCCCGCAGCGCCGGGACGCGGCAGGGACGGGCGGCCGCAGCCGCGGGGACGCGCCGGCGGGATCACAGCGCCGCCATCCCGCTCCCCTCTCTCGCCCCCAAAAGGAATGTGGAGCGAACCGTCAGCCCCACAGAGACGTGGCCCCGCTGCCCAGCCGCCCTCAGCGCGGCCGCTCCCCTCAGGCTCTCAGACGCTGCGGCCGCAGGGGTCGGGCACAACGCGGGGCCCCCTCGGCCTCCTGCCTTCTCCACCGCGCTCACCCTTCGCTGGGCATCGCTCCGGACGCCGCGGCCACATGGGCACCCGGGAGCAGCGGCCTGGCTCGGGGGACACCGGGATGCTCAGCTGCCAGCCCGGGGCTGTGCCCCGGTACCCACAAGCCCAGCCAGGAGCGATCTACATCCACAGCCTCCAAAAGGAACCATCCAGAAGGACGCTCGCCCGGTCCCGCTCTCCCCACGCACCGCCCCGGTCGGCCTTGGCAGGCTCAGCATCCCCTGCTGCTCCGCTGCCCACCCGACAGCCGAGCTGCCCCCTCGGCAGGGACCCGTGCATGCCAGCACAGGCGGGCTGGGGAAAACAGCGGGCAGGGCAGGCAGCACGGACTCATTCCGGTCACGGCCGCACGCCTGCCGCCACGGAGGGACCAGAAACCCTGCAGAGACACCGAACGCTGGAAAATCGTCAGCTTTTCAGGGAAAGAGCGTGCAAAAAACAGTCAGAGGTGCCACGGGAACAAGAGTTTTCTTTTTGCGGTTGTGCAAAATTTATTTGCAAGCAGCTCCTATTCAGCTGAGCAAATAACAGAAAAAATTGCCAAGAACCTTCTGGCTAAGTTTTAAGGAAATTTGCTTTCATCTTGACAACCCTTCTTCATTTCCTTCCCATGAATATCTCAGCAATCCAGTTTACTCACTCAGAGGATCACAGAAAGAAAACTGTGAAGTAAATGTCAGTATTATTTGCATCTTTATCCAGTCTGCCATAAAAGCAACACCATGTTATTTATCTGATCTAGCACAACTCAGTAACAGCTCAAGTATAGAATATTCATGATGTGCAAAGCAAAAAAATGTTAATCATTTGAGAATACAAGAGGCAAAGAGCTGAGCCTGTGAGTTATCCAGAGAAGTGCCTCATTTTGGCGAGGGGGGGGGGGGGTTCTTCCCAAATAATAGTTATCAACTGAAAACCTTGCATTCAGAAACTAACATTTGACCAAAAAAAGCCTGACAATTTCTGTAGGGTAAAAAAAAAGAATAATACATCAATATTCTTCTGATTTCTTTTCAGCTGGCCAAAGAGTTGGCTGCGCTGGGTGACAGCCAGCTGTGTTTGTTCAAAATGTTTTCTGTTCTGTCAGCCTTGCTCCGAGTCTCCCAACAGCGAGGCTTTGCTTCTCCTGGAGGACACATCTCCGAAAAAGCTGTGTACCATCTGGGGGTGGGAGTGGGAAGGTGGCAGCATGGCAGCATCCTGTCACAGGGCCACTCTTCCTTGCACACCCAGTGGATTGTCACCACCTGCCCCAGAGACAATGCCCACCAGCATCCCCTTGGAGGGCACATGAAGGGCATTAAAGCCTGATGGGTTTTTGGGCACATGTTGCTCTCTGAGCCAGCCATGTGTGGGAGGCAAACACCCCACAGAAGGCAAAACCACCCTCTGGGCTACCAGCAACCTCCAGTTCTGCCCTTCAGGCCCCTGTGAGGGAAGGACATGGGGCACAGACCTGCTCAGAGCAGGAGCAACCCTGCAGAGGGAGGGCTTTGGGTGGTGCTGTGCCCGGGGTGCACGGCCGGTCCCTCAGTGCTCACAGCCCACAGCACATTGCAATGGCAGCAGCCGGCTGCCAGAATTAGCTCTGTCTTAATTAACAGCTTTGCCTTTGTTCTCAGATGCTGCTTCAGGAGATGCCAAAGCCTTTGTGGAGGATGAAGATCTGGGATCCCAGTGAAAGGAAGCACCAAGACTTATGATATGGCACGGCACAGATCTCCTCCTCAAAGAACCCTCAGAGCCACCTTTGAGAGCAGAGGGGTCACAGCCTGTGCCAGTCCCTGTTCATCCCCACCACACTGGCTGTGACAGGACCAGCTGAAGCACAAACATGGATCCCACCAGACCATCCTTGTGCATCTGCTGGCAGCAGTGAGCCCACACTCTGGGAGCCTGACATCTCCTGTGACAGTAGGTGAGGGGTGACCAAGGCTCCTGCCCTGCACCAGAGCTACCACCCAGCTCAGACTGGGAGCTCACTGGGACGGTGCCCTTGGTGGCAGGAGAAGCCTGTGAGCCACTCGCTAACAGAGGAGCGGCTCAGAGCAGGATAAAGGTCAAACAAACCTCCCCTGCATCAGCCTCACAGAGCAGCAGAGCTAGCAGAGGACACGGGAGCCTCCCAGCCAGGACAAGCACAGAGCTAAAGCAGCCATGACACTCCCGGTTCATTTTCCAAGCCGAGGCCAGGCCTGCAGGGAGGGTAGGAAGCTTTTCACATAGTGCAGGAGCACTGCTCCTGCATCCCTAATCCTGCTGCTCCCAGCAGCCTGCCTGTGCATTAATTGTAGAGGAAAAGCCTGCACCTACAGCATCCTCCCAAGAGCCAAAGCCTGAGGAGCTGGTAAATCCTCTCCCTGATAAGAGAGGCAGGTCCCTTCAATATTCCAGCATTCCAAACTTGTCTGCTGTGCACCACGTAACAAGAGACAGGTAACAAGGGCAATGCTGGCAAGCAGCATCCAGCCCCTGCAGCACCTTCTGCGCAGTTGAACCCCTTCCTGCGAGTCTAAATAAATGTAATATGATGTAATAACATTAATTAGCAGCATTAAATGTTCAGTGTATTCAAGGCACAACTCAGCCACTTGGCACAGTGCAACCCAAACTGCTTACTGTTCTCCCAGGAGAAATAACCTCAGGGAGACTTCTGGGCTTAAATACCATCGGGAAGCTGAAGGGAAAGAGGGAGGGAGAGAAGTTATTGTCCTCTCCAGGCATTCACAGAAAATTCAGGTGTCTTATCAGAGCAGAAGAAGCTGGAGGAAGGACAACTCCTTTGTCATGTGAACAATTTGAGAACTAAATTGAAGTGAGACGTGAAGAAAAAGTAGGTGAGATGAAGGTTAATTTGGAAACCAGAGTGAGAACAGAGGGAGCTGAGGTATGGAAGAGTCTATTAATTCCCTGGGCAAGAGATGCAGCCTGAGCCAGGCCACGGAGTAACTCCTTGCGCAGTACGGAAAGATAAATTGCAGGTTCTGCTGGTGGAATATTCTGTTTATTATGTTCCAAAATAGGAGACAGTCAAGTGCCAAGTGCCTCGAGCCTCTCAGTGCCTAAGAACATATTAATCACTGGTGGGAGCAGTGTTCAGGCAGCTCAGTGTGACACCAAGCACCATGTAACAGGATGGACGTGCCATGCCCTCCCCTCCGCACTGCCACAGAGATGGGGAAGGAGGCAGGGAAGGCACCTGATTCACTAGCAATGGACAGCAAAGACAGATAAAGATCAACAAGTTCCTTTGATTCATAGATGCTGCAATTTCTGCTACCTGGCTTTTCCTCTTAACTGGGTTTTTCAGGGCAGTTGCAAGCCCCAGCAGACCGGCCAGCTGTGGGACAACACAAGCACAGATCAGCCATGCCATTTTCTCCTCATTTTCCCTTTCTTCCTAGGTTCTCCAGGTGGAAGGATCTCTTTGTTCCCTTTGAAGGCAGAGGATTAACAAAGGCAAATGCAAAAGAGAAAAACAAAAACTCCTTTGTCTGAGGATGGATGACATCTTTTTATCTGTTTCTAATCTAGCTTCAACTTCCATTTCTTTAGGAGAGAAAAAAAATTCAAAGATTAAATTTTATGCCAAGGCAAGCTATAATAAGTGACAGAAACACTCCATCTCCGGGTCCCTGCTAGCTCTGTGAAGTCAGAACATTCACAAGGAAGAAAGCAAAATATAGACAGACAAACACTTTCAATGGAGATTTAAAATAAAAACTCTCCTCATGTTCCAAATGCAAAAGCTACAGAAAAATATGTCGCTCCTCCAAGGAAATTTCATTATCTTGAAGCGAAATGCAATTTATCTTTGGAAGCTTAAAAAAAAAAAATAGCAGGGAGGGGAACCTGCCACAAGAGTTTCACTTTATCTCAGCATTTGGTTTGTTGCAGTCTGAGCTGTGTTCCCATATCTGGAAGCACACAAAGGATGGGAAGTTTTTAAGGTGCAAGTCCATCCAAAGAAGGAGGGAGGAGGGAGAATGGTCCAGCCCACTCCATATCTGCTGCTTCAGGGTCCCATTCAGATATTTTCCTACTGAAATCACACATCAGAGTGTGAAAAGCTGGCTTGGATCAGGTGCTCACCTCATGCACAGGAAACTTGCCATTTTTTCCTGCTTTATCGTGATGAATTTCCAATTGTCACCTTGATCAATGGTCCCATAAACACTATCATAAGGATAATATGATTTTTCCCCCCAGTCCTATTGCTCACAGGGTAATTACATGGATGATTGCACTCAAGGGCAAGAGCATGTGTCCTGCACCCTTACACAGAGCACACAAGTGCCTGGTACTGCTGGCATCATCGGGGCACTAACAGCAGTTTTTCCCAGGTAAAAGGAACAAAACCAGGAATATTCAAGGCCCTAAAACTGCTAGTCACACATACAAGCCAGTGAATGTCTCTGCAGGCATTGCAGCCTCCCTACTGTATTGATCATCAGTCTCACAGAAACAGGAGGTGATGGCCAGAAGGAGCTGCTGCGCCCCCCTGGCCTCCCTGCACACACCAAACCTCACACAGCGAGTTCTGCCGTGATCATTTCACTGCTTGCAAGAGAAACCTGCCTCCCAACCAGGTCTTTACCAAGCTACTGCTTTGATAGCCCAGGGACACATGTGAACTGCCCCAGCAGTGCCCCTGGGCCCCTCTGAACAGGGATCACAGGTACCACAGGGCAGCTGGCAATATCCAGGCAGCCCTTCCCACAGTCACTCCCAAGGGATCAGCTGCCAAGACCACGAGATGCCACGTCCTGGCTCCCATCATGCACATCCTCCTGCTCAGGCAGGGGCTCAGAGTCATATGAAAAGCAGCTGAGGGAGCTGGGAAGGCTGAGCCTGGAGAAAAGGAGGCTCAGGGGGGACCTTCTCACTCTTTACAACTCAGCAGGGTGCAGCCAGGCTCTGCTCCCGGGGAACAAGGGACAGGACAAGAGGAAAAGGCCTCAAGCTGTGCCAGGGAAGGCTCAGGCTAGACATCAGAGGAATTTCTTCACTCTGAGTGTGGTCAGGCACCTTCATTGAAAAGGCTGTGCAGGGAGGTGGTGGAGTCCCCATCCCTGGATGTCCAAGGAACTCCTGGACATGGCACTCAGAGCTCTGGGCTGGGTGACAATGTGGGGATCCATCACAGCTTGAACTCGATGATCCAGGAGGTGTTTTCCAACCTCAGTGATTCTGTGATAAGCCTGCCAGTGACCTGCACATTCCTAGCTCTGTTCCATGAATCTTCATCCAGGGAGGGGAGGAAGACTGTTTTTCTACAGGAAGGAGGACAGATCACTTCCAGGGATAGGATAAGTGCCCCAGTCTCAACTCCCAGCCCTCCACACCACAGCTCAGGATGTCCAGGCACTCCGCAGAGCCGCACACAAGTGCAATTCTTAAAGCAGCCTGCTGGAGGAGGGATAAAGGGAGTCCTCGCCAGGCTTGATTGGCAGAAGACATCAAGAACCCTTCAAGCGGGATTTGAGGGAGTTTTGCATTTCAAACAGGGCAGGCAGGCAGAGGTTTACCCAGAGTGAAGAGGGAAGCAGCAAGGCTGCTGTTTCATCGGTTAACATCTGGCAGCTGCAAAGCTCAGAGAAAATTCTGCCTTCGTCCTCCAGAGAGTTCGGATCTGGGAGGGATGCCAGAGATGTGGCATCTGAGAGAGAATGAAATTCCTTCACAGAATCCAAAACAGGCAGTGAAACATCACAATATTCTTCCTCCCTTTAAATAAGTGACTCTTTGATGCTGACTGAGCCTGTGGAAATGTTATTTCTTTTTGCCTAAGTGGAAGCAGGAGGAGAACAGAGGGGGCAATACAGGTGGGGGAAGAAGAAACACAGCAACAGCTTTTTTTTTAACTAAAATCAGACCTTTTTGATCAAAGACTGCAAATACTTTTGATCAGGGTTTGCAAAAAAAGCTTTTAATTGTTACCTGTAGTTCTATTTTTATAAAGCTAATAAGGACATCAAATTATTTCCATTTAGAAATACCAGTTTACAGAAAACCAACAGGAAAATCTGGGTTTGGATGGGAAAAAAAAATCTTTCAGCCAAAACTTGAAACTTATTCAGAGGTAATTCTGAAAATTAACTGTCATGTGTTATAACAGTTTGTGTAAGACCATCATTTGTGACCAGATTGTTTCATTGTGGTCATAAGGACAATCCCCACCTGAGCAGCATCCTGTGCTCTCCATCTCTCTGCCAGCTTTGCACTTGGGGTGGCTGCAGCCAGCTGGGGACAGTGACAGTCCTCACCAGGAACGGGTAATACAGCAGCAAGGCAGCTCTTCAATTACAGAGGAAATTGTCCTAATGAGGCCTGAACACATATGCCTCTCTGCAGGCATTTCTCCCGCGTATGCCACAGCTCATCCCAACCCCTTTCCAGGCTGCACATCCCTGCCTCCAGGGCATGGACGGAGGAAGAAGCAGCTCAGCAGGGCCATCTCAGAGCGGCATTCGAGGTGAGTCTCCAACTACACACGCGGGCACAGGTTACTGGGGCGGTCTGTCCCCACTCCTACAGTCTCAGCACACCCCAAGATCCCCAAGCCTGAGCAACAGCGGCCAGATTTGGCCATGGGTCTGCATGGACCCCTCAGACTGGGGAACAGGCTCCTGGCTGGTACAAATTCGGGGAGCATCCGAGCGAGGAGAGCTACTCAAGGCTTCACCCAAAAGAGCCATCTCCTCTCCTCACTTACTCATCAACCAGGGCTGGGGCCAGACACCCCCTTTTGCTGCTGCCCGGGCTGGGGACCAGCACCCCGAGTCCCCTCGGGCCACGCAGGTGGCTGAAGTTTACCCCCACCAACCTCTGGAGGTCAGCAGCAGGCAGCACTGGGGCTCCTCACTGGCAGCTGCCGCTGGAAAGAAATAAAGCCCGACCCAGGAATGCAATGGAACTCGGGGAAAGACCCGGTGGCTTGGACACAAGATGCTCTCTACACACCATAGGTGACCCCAGACATTTGCAGGGGCTGGCACACATCCTCCCTGCACTGTTCTCCTTCTCTGCAGACATGCAGGAGTGCAGAACCTTCCTCATTAATAGGAAATTATTGATTTCCAAAGCTTGCTTTGCCCATTTAGTATCTTCAGGTCTCGTGCCAATTTGTCCACAAGTGAGCCCCGTTCTGGGAAAAGGAATGAATCCCCATTTCACTTTGCCAGCATCCAATGTCATTTGCTCATTTCATGTCTGAAGGACGCTACAGCAAACCCTTTACAGCTAAATCATTACTGATTTTACAGAGGTTACAAGTTGCTGGTAATGTAAAGAAAAAAAAAAAAAACCTCTTGGTAAATTTATTATACAGAATGTGACATTCTCTTGCATAAATCTCCATGTTCCCGGTATATAACAGAGGTTTCTAGACAGTGTGAAACACCAACAAGAACTAAGGCAAGTGAACTGGAGGGATGGAAGGAAGCATATCCAGACTCCCTTGTGCAGAGCAGGAAAGGGAGTCCTTACGTTCACCTGGTCCAAAAAGGTAAAAACCAAAAGAGGAAAGCAGCAGAAATCCTCCTGCTTTCCCCAGCCAGGCAGGGAAAGGCAGCAGGTCTGTCAGGACAAGGTAGACACCTCCTCCCAGGGACATGCTTCCTTGAGCATCACCAGGATATCATGGGCCAGCATCCCTCAGAGCCACTGCTCTGCTGTGTGCCAGAAACTAAATATTGACCAAAAAGGTGGATTTTCCCCACAAATGAGGCTGTGGCAAGCTGTCTTCTGGCTGGGTTACAGCTCACTCTTGGTTAGCTAGAAACAAGAATTCCTGCCCACTGGGAAAAAAGTTCCCATTACTGTTTCCATCCTGCTCTCTAGGAAAGCTAAAGTCTGACTTTCGGTGGGGATCATTAATCTCATTATTTTTAGATGACATTTCTAGGTGTGTTCTCAGAGCTCCAGGCTCACAGCACAAGCACAGACAAGTGGATGGGTCCATTGTGTACCAATACAAGATCACTCCCCAAAATGGATGGAAGCAGAGGGCGGGTAACAAGTCTGGAACTGTGGTGGTCAAAGAGAACAAATGCTCATCTGGCAGAGGGTATCTCCCATCAGAGGTAGGCTATGACATCCCAAGAGCTCGCTGACAGCTCAGCCACATCCCTCAGGCTTAGGGCAATGGAGCAGATGGACAACTCCAGCCACTACTCTGGTGGAAGGAACAAAAGGCCCCTACTTTGCCAGAGAGGACGATAAGCATCACTTCAGCTACTCAGAACCTCCTGCAGCACACCTGGGCCCCTCTTTATCCCGCAGCCACATGGCAGCTGAGACTCATTTCTTCCTAGCAGGGCTCCTCTGCAGCTGGAGAGCCCTGCTGGGGAACACCCACAGGCAGAGGGCACCACCTCTCCCTATTATCCCACGTCCAGCTCTTCCTCACCAGGCGACAGCTCTCAGACACCAGGTGAAAGCTCTCCTCCTGCTGCATCAGGAGGAGCTCCTGGGCTTTCTGAGCTGAGGGAGATCCTTAAAAGTCAGGAGGAGGGGAGGCTCTGGCTGCAGTATCCCTGGAAGTATTGAAAGCCACTGCTGTGGCTGCAGAATCCCAGGAAGTATTGAAGGCCAAGCATTGAAGGGCTTGGAGCAACCTGATCTAGTGGAAGGTGTCCCTGCCTATAGCAAGGAGGTCTGAGATGATTTTCAAGGTCCTTCCCAATCCAAACCATCCTGTGAGTCTCTGACTGGTTTGGGTTGATGGATCATGACATGCTCCCAACTCAAAGTGCTAACACTGTGGCTATGGCCAGGCGGCCACAGGGCTGCCACCAGCACCTTCACTGTCCCCATCCATCAGCATCTCCTTCAAACTCCAGCAACTCTCCCACAGTATTGCTCCCACTTTCCCTCCAGGAGCTTCAATCATATCTTGGTGACATCATGCTACACCCCCTTCCCTTCCCTGCCCTTTCATTTCTTTCATCAAAGTTTCTTTTCATCTCCCACCTCCTTGCTCTGGGGTGTTTTGTTCACCTCTTGCTGCCTGCAGAGCTGAGCCACTGTGCTGGGAAGGGCTCTGCACCCAGTGTGGAGGTGGGAGCCCTCCCAGGGGGAGCAAACGCAGCGTCAAAGCCCCTCTGAGCCTCACAAGCTCCCTACAAAACCCACAGAGTTACAACAGAGCTCCGTGGGATGAGGTGCACGTCTTTGTCTATCAGACAAGCACATCCCCAGAAAATGGAGACTTATAATGAAGTGTGTTTAACACAGGCTCAAAACACGGTGTTTAATCTGTGGGAGTCTCCACACCCCCAGGCGTGCTTGGGTCATGCCAGCACAGAGAGCAGTGATCCTGAATGCTAAAGGAAGAAACAGGGAAGAAGATTCCCCGGGCTGGATGGGCAGACACAGCTGGAGGCACAAAGGTTATCTCCAGATTGCAGGTGCGATGCTCCCACCGGCAGGGGTGTGGAGACAGTACCACACACCAGAGCAAGACCTGGGAGAGGGAGAAGAGATAAACCTGAGCAAAGTAACACTTTTCAGCCTCTTTGGCAACAACAAAATCAAGCCTTCATTTCAGATTAGCTGATTTTCATGTGAGTTTGGTTTTATCAAAGGTCAGTACAACCATGCAGGTTTGTATGTATATGTTTGAAGCAGAATACTGACCCCTTTTGAGGCTATTCAGTGTTACATTTAGCTCATTCCCTTCATTTGTCTCAAAATATTTTGGAAAAAATCTTGCAGAGTGTGGCCAAGCCCCTACAGAGGGATAAAACACAGGGTTTGCTTTGGGTTTGCTGCTCCAGGCCATGTGGCTGGCGGACGGAGGCTGCAGCACACAGGCCAAACTGAATTGGGGGTGCTGGGACAAAAATACACTTTTCCCCCATTTGCACTGAATGTTGTCATTTTGCAAGAATCCAAGCCCCCACAGCTGGTTGCAAATCATCCATCAAAGAAAGAAAAAAATCCTTTGTTTCCCCTCAGCACCACTGAGCCAGGACAACACATGCCAGAGCCTGGGAATGGGGATAATGCCACTATTTTGAGGCCAGGCAGCACCTCGAGGCTGGCACACTCCACCCCTACCTGTACCTGCAAATTTACAAACTTCATAAATGTACATCTTAAATAATCTATTTACCTTTTTTCTAAAAAAATAACCCAAAGTTGAGAGGCACGGCACAACAGACAACCTTAGCTGTGAGCCACTGATTTTTCTATGATACATTACATCCGAATCCGCCGGTGCGACGAGCAAAACGTACCAATTTGGGTAATTGGTGAGGGCCTGAGAGCATGCACACACTGCTGATCTGCCCTAAATGTATATTTACTGTGCAGGTTGTTTGCATTTCTGATGATCTGTGACACCAGAAGTTAATCAGCTCCTCCAGTGCACGCAATCAGCTCCACAGCATTCTCCTCTCTGCTGTGGGGAAAGCCGCTTAGATCGTGATTTTAGAGCTGCCAAACACCATTAAACTGTTCAATGGAGCAGGGGGAGGATGCTGCCAGGACCTGGCACTGTCCAGGTGCTCCCTTGGGCCAGAGGACACCTGGGTGACGCAGGGAAACATGGGAACAACACTGGAACTCAGTGCTGACCAACCCTCCTGACGGGCCAGCCTTGGGGCTGGTTTCAATTTAAGCCTGAGTGCTGGCTCAACTCTTCCCACTGGATGTTAGCATTCCCATTTCCTCACCTAAAATCCACTTGAGTAATCAACTGTAAAGCTAATGACTGGGGCACCAAATCAGCAAAGTACTTGAGCACATGTTGAAGTCCCATTGAAAGAAATTAGACCTAAGCAGACACTTTGCTCCAAGGTGAGGGGGCTTTGTGTAAAAAGTCACAGGAAGCCTGTTCAAAACAGGTGTAATAGTGTAAGGAAGCAAGCCATTCCCACTCGAGTGGCTTCCAAGCATCCTGCTCAGCACTCACAAGGACCTGTCGGAAGCATGGGAAGCCTAGAGCTTTAGACCTGACTTTATTTTTCTGGCAGCCAAACCTGAGTAGGCTTCAGAGGACAGTCCTGGAATATGCAGGTGGCAACCAGGTCCTAAGTGAAGGAGAGCACCTCCTGGGATACCCTGAGGAGGCAGTTGGGCGTGGATGAAGGGCACAGTACCCACAGGCACCCCAGGCAGGACCAACACAACCCGTATCTCCACACTGGGATCCCCCAGCGAGCCACAGGCAGGCCCTGTCCAGCACTGCTCCCTGCAATGAGATCCAGCACTGCTGAGCAGCAGATGGGCAGAGTTACAGCCCAGGGACCCCAGAAGGAGCCCCCCTGGCAGCAGCACCGCCCCAGCTTTTCCAAGGAAGGACTGAGTCTGCACATTCCCCCCGCAGCCACGCTCCCACCCTGGCTATCCCGTCAAACCTGTTCCCCAGCGGGTTCACAGAAATCCCACATCTCAACCCCCCCCAGCCACCTCCCAGTCACGCTCTGAGTGACGGGAAGAGCAAAGATCAAGTTTCCCTGAGCACCAGAGAACAGCAATGACGTTTGGTCCTGCCAAGGACAACACCTCGCCCTGGCAGGTTGTGCAGGTACCCACCTGGCATGGTGAAATTGAGCTGTAACTTGCCTTAAGTGTGGGATTTTAGAGCCCCACACAGTGTTAATGAGTGTGTATCAATATTTATATACATCAATAACCAATGTGTTCCAAGGAGACAGTTTCCCTGGAAGTTTTCCAGCATTTGGATATCTTTATTACTGTGAGTTAGGTCAAAGCCCTAACTTGCATAAACTGGCACAGCTCTGCTGAAATCAATACCCCTACGCCAGCTTCTGCTATTTGATGAGGTGGCCCAGGATCTCTGTATTGGTTTTACTGTCTTCCTTCATCATCTGCCCAGTTCCCCTCTCCTGTATTTTTTCAGCTGATTTTAATTTTACTTGTGGAGTCCTGGGCAAAGGCTGCAAGCAAAGAGCAACCAACCACAAGAGCTTCACTTGTAAGTGAGCAGTCCAGTTGTGTTCCCCATCTCAGGGAGGATTTGCTTTCTTTGGTTTCCCAGCATTTGGAGATTACTCCTTGATTTCCTGGAGATCCCCATGTCTGACATTTCCCCTCAATCCCTCTTGGTGTCCAGCTTAAGGGTTGAGCACAAGACAGGGAGTACCACAAGGCATTCATGCTCTCCCACATTCACCCAGGGTGCAGACACCTGCAAAAACCAGGAAGAAGCCTTTTCTTACAACAACCTCTTGCAGAAAGTCAAAAACAAAGTCACAGACATCTTTCAGTGCAGCAGGAGGGCAAGAGAGAAGGCCCTGCTCAGTCTCCACAGGGGGAGCGAACCAGTTTACGTGCTAATCCCAGTGTGAGCAACCAGAGCTGGCACCAGCCTGGGCCACTTGTCTGACTTCAGCACTTGGCAGGGAGGGACGGATGAACAAAAATATGTAGCACAAACCCTGGCTGCCCAAAGCCACGGGTCGTTTGCTGTCAGCAAATGGAGCCAGACAGAAAAATAAATACAGAGAACATCTTGAATTTGGACAGCAGTTCCTGCATGGCTGCAAGGTTCAGCAGTGGCCCTGCCCAGGCTTTTCAGTGCCCACAGCACATCTGATGGTGTGGCCAAAGGGAGGGACAAAGCTGCCATCCCTCCCCCAGCTCACATGTGTCCATGCAATGCTTCCAAGCTCAGGGATTTGTTAGTTCTGGGGGAAAAAACCTTAATCCTGTGGCCAGAGCAGAGAAGGAATGAGGGCAAAGAAGGGATTTTGGCAGGAGAGTGCTGGAGGATGATGCTGTGAAAGGGTTCTATTCCAGGGAAGGCAGCCCGATGCTCCCATGGGACAGGCAGTGCTGTCCATGTTGACAGCCTGGATCCAAGTGTCTGTCCCCACAGATGCCTTTGGAAGCACCACCTGTACATGTGCAATATCCTGACGCTCCATGCCAGTGTGACAGGGCTGGCACAGGGAGGGAGCAAGGATGGGATGCAAGGCAGCAGGCACATCTAAATAAGGCCACAGAGGTAAGGGCAGGATCACTTTAAACAGTTAAAGTTTCATTTTAATAGATACCACAAGGGAGAAAACATTCCCGATGGTAAAGAGCAAAACAGGTACCTTCTTTTTTCAAGGAAGTTTTTGCAGCTGGCCTCCCTGAGGAAATAAGGCATGTTTGCACACAGCCCCACTCCCTGCCCACAATTTTAGAACCTCTTGGATCATTTTAGCCAGGTCTGAGTTGGGGGGATGTCTGAGGAAATTTTTGCTCCTACACTTTGTGGGTTTCTCCACACTTCTACATTTTTTGGAGAATTATGGCGCTACTTGCTCAAACACATATAATATCCTTTCAGCAAAAATCCCCAGCCAAGTGGCTGAAATATGGACTCATATTTCAAACTGTCCCATTAGGCTTGTCCAGCTTGAACATCATGGATCCACAAGCAGGGGTTTACCCCGCTTTTCCCCCCCAAAAAATCATTATAATTAGCATTCCTGTGACTGGATCACACAGCTATCTGCTGGAAAAAAATCAAGGCAGAAGATGACAGTGCCTTGGTGCACTGGACACCTCATGCAGCTCCATCTTTATGAGTCTGGACTTCGCAAGGGGGTACACTCAGTGCTACTTAAGCAAATTGGCTCAAGGACAGCAAATTAAACAAGGCCAAGCAAATCAGCTCTGAAGAGCCTCACAACCTCATGTCCTTCCAAAATTACTGTGAGCCAGGCCATTTTCTCATGTTCTCATGAGGGAAAATGTAATATATCATTTTGCACTCCATGACCTGCCCCCAGCACTTCCCAAGCATTTGCTGGCAAACCATGGCACTGGGTGCATCTGCTCCAAAACCATCAGGGAGAACTTTCCTGTTTCCAAAAGGACAGGAAACCATTCAGAGGATGGAAGGTTTCTAACTCCTCCTGGGGCCAGTGGGAGTTTGGTATCACCCGCAGATACCAGCATTTTGCATTCCTGGATGAGGAAGGTGCATGTGCCCGAGGGAAAATGATGCTGGGTGAAGCACCTGTGGGTCACTAAACAGAACCACTGCAGAAAGGATTTGGGTTTTCCTGGTTTGTTCTGAATCCCAGTCAGACTGGGGCTGGAGGGGCAGAAGCTTAGCCAGCTCCTGTTGCAGTCCCCCAGCACAGGAGAATTAATAATTAAACACAGGCCAGGTGAGGAGTACTGGGTCTTGAAGGCAATATTTCCATTTTAAAAGGCAGGAGGGCGGGTGCTGGAAGCTAAGTGCCAATTCATCTCCCTTCGGCACAACAGCATTCCAAGGTAAATTATTAGGGATGAACTGGTCATTGCCATTTACATTTCTCATGGTCAATGGCACATTCTGACTGCCCCAGGAATAGGGGAAACAGCACAGGAAAACTCCAAGAACACACACCATTCCACCAGCAGTGAGTGCGTGGAAGGGATTCTTCCAACAGAGCTGGATGGAGCTGCTACCCCACCAAAGCACCTCTTCAGAGCCTTCAGCTGAAACCTGCTCTGAGCCTCTGAGCTCCCTCCACTGTGGCAGTGGGTTTGCTCCAGCCTGAATAAGGCAGCCCCAGGGCTGGTTACCTCCAAGCTGGGCTGGCCCTGGGAAACCTCTGAGCCATGGAGCCCTCCCAGTATTAATAAACCTGGTGGCTCAGCCCATCACTGTGGCATCGGGAAACTTTTACTCAGGTGTACAGGCTGCTCTTACCTCTCTGTATTCAAACATCAGGTGTCCAAAATCACACCTGGAACCACCATAAAGCCAATGGCTCTGAGCCCGAGCCCTGCCCTTCGAATGTTTTACAGCCTGGCCTGCCTGTGGTGCCTGTGCACAAAGACAGGCAATGTCATCCTCCCGCCGCTCCCTTAACTGCTTATCGATCCCAAAGAGCCTCCAAATGGATTTCTCTGGCTATCTATCATCCTCCATAGCCTGGGAGATCCCCTCTATATTATAGAGCAGACATCTCAGTTAGAGCTTTATTTACTGCGAAGGAGCAATTAAGCCATCCTGGTCGATTTATGGCCGGCACAGATAACCCCACTCAACACTAGCCAAGGCCAGTTTAACTTTCAGATACTCATCTCTTGCCACGTACAAAAAGCCAGCTTAACCTGTGCGTTTTTATAACTCTAGCCCAAATTCAGACTTCATCTCTTCAACTCTTTCCAGTACAAGCTGGGAAATTATTCCCTTACAGGGTGTCTAATAGATTTCCATTGTGTTCACTGCAGTCCTGAAGTCAGAGCTCAGCTCATGGGACTTTATTTTCTGAAAGCCTCATCCTGAAGCTGGTATTTGGGATGCTGGGGATTTAAATGTCCAGCTTCATGCTCAGGACAACATATAAGGAATGACAGGAGCAAGGCACACCCATGGTGCCACTCCACTTTACTGGCCCAAGTGCAGGGACACCCTGGCTGGCTATGGGGGACTCATATAAACATCCTGCCAGCCTTGGCAGAGGGGCTGGAAGGCAGAACATCCCTCCCAGCCCCTTCCCAGCAGGCTCCAGGGCTGCATCAACCCAGCACACAAAACCTCTCAGGTCTGAGCCTGGGCTACTATTCTAGCAGTTTGCCATGGATAATGTTCATACTTAACAGCTTTACAGAAAGTCACCAAGATTGATACAGATCTTCACTTTATTAATTTTTCCAGCTACTAGCAGTGAATTAATCCAGCTGGAGACTGATTTAACTTCTCAATAATGCCCAGATTTTCCACATTGTCAAAGTGATTTCCCATTACCCACAGTGTTTGGGTAGCCAGGTGGAGCACCCCAACATCACTGCATTGCTCCTTCCAGACAGCTGAGCTGCCAAGAGCACACCAAGAACACGCCTGGCTGATGGGTATCCTCTCCAGGTAAGAGTCTGTGGGGTTTGAAGAAAATCTCTTTTTAACTAATTCTATGTCTTGCCAGGACAGAGCACTAAGACTGGGGAGAGGGGAAAGTGCTATGTAAGAACTTACAGGGCTGCTGCATGACACCAGTTTTAAAGCACATCATACAAGTGGCTGCTTTTGCTCTCAGAGCTCGGTTTAGGTCAGTAACAGTCTTAATTTCACATTCTTTCAACTGAGTTCTTCTGCCTTTGGACTCACAGCACATGTGCCCAATGTCCTGGAATGTGACCTGTCCTCACCCGCATCACTGCCCACACCACCCAGAGCTGTGGATGCAGCAGAGTCGTTGTACCCTGCCTGCTCTCCCTCCCTGCTGATTAGCTGGAAGTCTCTGTTCTTGGCCTTGTTGTCCCTGGCATTGAGATGATTCCCTGGCTGATGGCCTGAGACCACTTTTGATGGCCTTACAAAGACGATGCCAGCACCTCTTCAGCTCCCCACACACTGCCCGGCACCCAGCACCGATCAGAGCCACACTGCAACCCAGCGAGAGAGGTAAATGTCTCAGGATGCTGGTTTTGGTTAATCATACACTTAGAAAGGTTCTAAATAATATATAAAGAATGAAAAATATTGACAATGATAGCCTGGCTATTTTTTAGCTAATCCTTGCAGACAGAGGTGGGCTACACCCTGCATGCCAGCCCTGTTAAACCAATGTTGCCTCCCAAATCTGAGGCCTAATTTAAGTGAGATTAATTTGGTGTTTAATCTAATCACTGCTCCTGGAGTCCACAGAGCGCCTTGGTGATAACCCAAGAGACCTTTCCAGGCAGCCACAGCCCATGCCAGTAAACACCTCTTCTTGCCCAGGTGCCACCACCCAGCACTCTGCTTTCCAATCCTGCTTTCCCTTTTGCTTTCACTTTCTGCCCCAGCTCATTTCCTTGTTGTCTCTCTGTGCTCCATGGCACTGGCACATTTGGGTATTTCTTGGTGCATTCACACATGGACATTCCCTCAAAACTACCACACCTGGCAAGGTAGAGGGACCTTCTTTTTATGAGCTTCCATAAATGATAATGACACTCACTTGAGCTGGCAGGTGCAAAGATCAGCCCTGTCAGGACTATGTACTAAATCTCATTTCCTCCTTTTCCCATAATTCATCCTATCCACTCCACAGAAAGCAAAGCTGCAACCAGTTTGACAGAGTACCAGAAGGTCTTGCTTGCATCCTTACCAGCATGGGAAACTTCCACAGCTTCTGCATCACCTGGGCAAGGAGGTAATGACAAACCTAGCAAGGACTGATGGTGTCTTGGCAGCCACTGGATTTTAGAAATATTGCAGTATCCATAGGTGAGATGGGAGCACTGCGATGGGAGGTGTGCTGGAGGCTGGAAGCACTGGGACATCCCTGGTACTGCAGACTTAGCCACTTATTTGCTCTCAGATAGTGAAAACTAGAGGGGAAAAAATGAAGTTCCTTTCTAGCCCTTCAGACAATGTCTGCATGTTATTTTAGCATCTTCCAGGCAGAACAGCATTTTTGTCCCTGCCTATAACAGGGGGGCTGGAACTGGATGATCTTTAAGGTCCCTTCCAATCCAAATGTTTCTGTGATTCATTCTATGATTTATTGTACAGTGGCAAATTAATTTAAGAGGAAAATAAAACCATTCAGCATCTGAAATAGAGTATTATTTCCTGCAGCATTAATCGGTGGCATCAGTACCACGTAATTTGTTACCGGTGGCATATTTCTGTATGGCTTCATTTCCTTAAAAGCATGGGAATTAATGAGGTGTTTGCGTGGGGAAGGGACTGGCAGGCACTGAGCACAGTGTGGGCAATCACCGGAGAGGCTTCCTGGCACGGAGGCACCGCGGGTTTGTAAACCACGGTGTAAATACCACAGCTCTGCTGCCCTACGGGGATTAATCTGCTCTAAGCAGACGTGACTCCAGCAGCTGAGCGCCTGCCCCGCTGTATTTAAGTGCAGAACAAGAATTCACCTCACTTAAGTTATGTACAGCAATACTGAATCATCACTATTTGCTTCTCAGTAACTGAGTTACTGAGGATGTCTTTTCCCAGAAGGAAGTCAATCAGGGACCATCCAGCCCAAGGGTGTCACTGGCCCGGGGATGTCACCAGCCCTGTGGATCACAGCCCTTCTGCTCATGCCATAATAGTATTTCACCTCCTTATCTTGTGCACACTGAGGAACTCCAGGAGGGAATACCCCCATCCACGGGCAGGGATCCAGCCCAGGGGAAGAGCTGCTGAGGGGACAATGTGCTGGTGGGGGTTGGTGGCTGATTGGTGTATACTGGAGCCTTTCCCAGGAAAGGGAGAGATGGGAGAGGGCTTGAGGACAATATGTTGAGGAGGGTGATTCTGCCACTCTATTCCACTCAGGTGAGACTCCACCTGCAGTGCTGTGTCCAGCTCTGGTGTCCACAACATGAAAAGGATATGAAGAGGGTCCAGTGGAAGCTGGAGCCCCTGTGCTCTGGAGCCAAGCTGAGAGAGCTGGGTGTGTTCACCTGGAGAAGAGAAAGCTCCAGGGACACCTTAAAGTCCCTTCCAGTGCCTAAGGGGGCTCCAGAAAAGTTGGAGAGGGACTTTGGACAAGGGATGGAGTGACAGGACATAGGGAATGGCTTCCCACTGCCAGAGGGCAAGGTTAGATGAGATATTGGGAAGGAATCCTTCCCAGTGAGGGTGGTCAGGTGCAGGCCTCCCCCGGCTTAGCATTAGAATGGGTTACCCTAAAAAATCTTTCCATGTTTTCCAGGGCTTCAGAATTTATTATCTATTTTATACACTTCATTATAGATTTATATAAACTTGACCTTTTAAGAGTTGCCCTATACACTTGCTGAGCTTTACATATAAACTGAGCATGAAATATTTCAACCAACATCTTCCAGATGATGTGTGGGTAAAATTCAGGGCTAGGGAAAGGAGAGGCAGCCTCAGAAAGTCGTATGCTACAGAGAAATGTGCCTCTAACCTCAGCTCTGCACCCTCAGACCTCGGTCCTCACTCTCTGAGACTTGGGCAGGGGCTCAGGTGACCTCATCAAGGTGTGCTGAGATCCCTGAGGACAAAAAAAAATGGTGCAATGGTGACTTCAGCTGCCAAAGTCCTAAATAAGTAAACACTTTTGGGGTTGGTCAGAAAACAGCAGAAAAGTTATAGGAATTAGGAAAAAAATATCCCCTGTTTGATATTTTCTCATGGACATGGTATAAAAGACCTTTCCTACAGGTAACTTGGTAACTCCACCATCAAACCCCCACTAAAGCAGGGCAGAGCAGCTCAAATCCCTGGGTCAGAGCTGATGACTGTGGCAGTGAATCTCCCACCGCAGGCACTGCAGTATTAACATTTAAAAAATCACGAGACCTCAAATATCCCAATGCTAAGTCTCATGACCTTTAAGTCAACTAGATTCAGGTTTCTTTTTCTTTGACTCTTGCTGCGCTTTTGGGATGGGAATAAAAGACCTTTTTAGATTTAGGGAATGTTACAGGGAGCCTCCACCACCCGTTTCTTCCCACATTTACATTCCTGGTCCCCTAAATTCAGTTATCATAAGTGCTGGTTTATTTTCAAGCAGTTCTTTTTCATGTTGCTTCATTTTGATAATCCTTGCTTTTAAGGCAATTCTTGACACATTTTTAGGCTCAGATTGAGTCTCCCTTTGAGGTTCACTCTGACCCAAACCAGCATTAAGGGCATCCTGAGGCTTGTCCAGATTGGCTCACAAGGAGTTAGGAGTGTCCTTATGCATTTTATAGGTTACAAGGAAAGCCAAGGACTGAAATTCAAAGACAGAATATTAGAAAATTCCCCAATTCTGAGGTCCTAAAGCACAGCCCCATGCTGTGCCATGTCCGTGGGCACACAATACCCCAGCAGTCCTCATTCAATCCTCTTGACACGTTTCTGCCTTTGATAACACGCTCCCCTGAAAAACCAGACCCCAGCTCAGAGAAAGCCATGCCTTGGGCTGCATTCATTTGGTTGGCTCAAATGAAAAATGTAGAGTCAGGTGTTTGTCAGCTGCTCTATAGTGCTGAAAAAAGCCCTCTTCTGCTTTTTTTCTGCGTTGCCAAGGTGTGTACTTTAGATAAAAGTCCCGTTTCTGACCGAGGCACTCGCTGCTGCTCCCAGGAAGGAGAGGACAGGCTCTGCTCCTGCTCTCCCCAATCCGTACCACCACCCCAAGGCACCTCGTGGCTCCTGGCCTTTGGCATTACCTGCTGCCACGAGCAGGCTGAGACCCCCAACACCGCCTGTCTGGACTGCAAAGAGGCGCAGAACGCCCCCAGATCCGCTGCCCACGTTCAGCAGCCCCCACTCCCCTCCTCGCTGCCCTGCCGGCCGTTCAGCAGCCCTGCCCTCCCCACGGCCCCGGGGCCGATGGAGCCGCGGGCACGGGGACAAGAGACATCGGCTCAGCCTGGAACAGCCACCCAGCTCAGCCGGCGGCTCTGTTTGCACGTACAGATAAATATACACGAGGCAGAGCCGAAAAGCCAGAGTCAGCTCCTGTCCGAGCCCTGCGGCTCCGGTTACGGCGCTGCCCGCGCCCCGTGGCACGGACGCTCCCCGGAGCAGCCGCCAGCCTGGCACGGCACGGAGCAGATGGTCAGAGCCGCTTGGCCCGCGGCCGCCGCCAGCCCCCGGCTCCTCGCCGCACACGACTCTCACCGAGGCCACCTGGGCCACCCGCGGGCCGGGCAGGACACCGCGCCCCCGGGGGCAAAGCCGGAGCAGCTGCTGGCAGTGGCAGGGGTCAGCACTGAAGGGTCGCCAAAATCACAGCGCCCCTCCCGGCATCACCGTCTGCTGTGGAGGATCTTGCTCCCGCTCCAGGGCGAGCAGCAGACTGGGGTAGCCGTGGGCAGAATTTGGCAAGCAAAAACAGCCTTAAGTAAAGCTGGGTGGCAGAGGGATCACAGCACTTCAGGCAAATCCTCAAAAGCCACAATCACCCAGTAATGACCTACCTGTGGTGGCTGTTGTGCAGGTTCGTCCTGCTGCCCAGAGCTCCCTGGAAGGAGATGCTGCCCCATTTGCTTCTCAGACAAGGGCACAAGGAGCAGAAGGGGCACAGCAGGATACGTGTCCTGGGCTGCAGGAAGAGCAGGGAAGGGGTGGCAATGGCAGGAAGCAGGTCCTGTGCCTGGCCATACCCTCACAGGCTGGGGACACAGGCCTGGAGTCAGACCTTGCAGCCGGGCTGCAGGGAGGGAAGCCATGTGCAGGTATTGGCTGCATGCATCCCTTGGTGCTTCCCTGCCCTCCCCATTAGGGGCTTTGCACCCTCACCAGTAAACTGGGAGGGTTCTGGCCAAGAGCAGTGGTCACTGGGCAATGGCACGAGAGCCCCCATGGCAGGGCGCAGTGGGGGCTCAGGGGTGCATCGGAGTGCACCAGGGAGTTACTGCAGCACCAACATAGCCCTGAGCACGTGAGAGCCAAACAGCTCCAAACCCTGCTCCAGGAGCCCCGAGCAGCGAGCACGGCCATAAAGAGCAGAGGCAGCCGCGCTCCAACTTCCTGGCACTCGGGGAATCTTCCCGGATCATGTTACGTTCATGTGTCCTTGGCTCCTCTCTGTACAGTTGAAAAACACTGTAAGGGGAGCCAGATAATTAGGACAGCTGAGGTCAAGAAGCAAAACCCAGGGAAGCAATTCCTGCTAAATTGGAGACCTGTTGCTTTCACCAAACGGGGCTGTGTGTACAGCCCTGCTTTGCCCAGAGACCCCTGCAGTCAGGGGCAGCGGGACCATGCTGCCCACCAAAGCTCTCCTTGCTCCATGACATGATCCCAAGGAACTGCCAGTTCCGCTGTCGGTGGGATGGTGGTGGAGTCACCATCCCTGCAGGTGGTTGAAGAATGACTGAAGGTGGCACTCAGTGCTCTGGTCTGGTTGACAAGATGGGGATCAGGCAGAGATTGGACTTGATGATCCTGAAGGTCTTTTCCAACCTAAAGGATTCTGTGATTCTATGATTTTGGGTCACCAAACGAACCAGAAGGCAGGCAGGCAGGGTGCTGCCTCCACGCTGGCACGGCTGAGGACAAGGGTGTCACTGCAGGGACACTCAGCATTTACTCCTTTGGCTCTGCGTGCCCTGACCTGCGCTGTGTCCACAGTTAGCAAGAAAGGCTCCCTGCCCCGGGGGATGTTCCCAGGCACTGCCACGACACAAATAAATAACAACAATGCTCCGAGGGTGGCGGGGGTGGGGGGAGCTGTCATCTGACCCCGCGCCACCGGTGGAGAGAGCAGAGAGCTGGTGCCTGGGTTTGCCCCCAGCGCTGTGAACGCACTGGCATTCAACCACCGGTGGGAAGGGTTGTTTGGAGAGGAGCAGCCACGGTGACAGAGAGGAGCTGTGCTGGCAACAGCATCCACACAGCTCCAGGCTCTACTGGGGTGTCCAAACACCAAACCCAGCAAGCACAACCCCCACACCTAATGTCCAGGAGCTCTTCTTTACCTTTTTTATGGCTGCTTATTTAAGGAGTGCTTTTAGAGCGATAAAGATGCTTTGCCTCTCCAGGGTATTCCCTCACTGAATGAGGACTGCTCCTCATTTCCTTGGCTCTTTGGGTTTGGGGTTGGGTCTTTTGAGCTTGAATAATCTTAGAGCAGAAAGGGGCACAGATCAGGAGGGCAAGACATGCCCTCTACCCAAAGGCACCAGCTCCAAACACAACCCTGAGCCAAGGGCAAGGAAGAAGGAGCTTCCATGTGCATGTCACCAATGCTTGTCCCCTTGTCACCCTTGAGTTATCCAGTGGAAGAAGCAAAACACAGGTCTGAGGGAGAACCACTCCCTTGCAGGCCTGCAGCTCGGTCACTCAGGCACTGAGAAGTGACAGCCATGTTTTCCTTGCAGGCTCTGCCCAGGCTGTGCAAGTGAGGATGACAATAAAGCCAACGACCTCAGTAAGTCAGTTGTGAGACCAGCACTGGAGTGAAAGATCAGGTGACACTGGTACTTAAAAATGTGACCTTAAGTAGAGCACCCTAGGATTCATGGAGGATATGGCCTTACCTCTTCTGCTTTTCCACTTTTGGGGGATCTTGGGGAAAACAAGAGCTTTCTCCAATTCTACCAATCAGGAGGGATAAACTCCAAGTGGTGTTGTATGGTGGATGCAATACCAAATTGCCACTGGCACCACCCCAGTTCCCCAGCTTCCAAGGAACTCATAAATTTTCATAGAATCAGGGCATGGTTTGTGATGCCATGGGCAGTGACACCTTCCACTAGACACTGCCCAACCTGGCTTTGAGCACTTCCAGTGGTGGGACAGCCACAGCCTCTCTGGGCAACCAGTCCCATGAAGTTATAAAATATTTCTAGAAAGACAGAAAAGATGCCAGGCACTGCTGGGCACTGTGGCAAATCTGGGACTTCTGTGGGCAATCTGAAGGGGCCAGGGAGAGAGAGGCAAAGCAGAGCATCACTCCTGGGGTAACAGCCAATGCACACTCCTGCCCTGAGGCTGAGCCCATCATGTTTCCAAGAGGAATGCTGAGGGAACAGCACTGTCCTTGCAGCTGCCTCAATGACAGGAATAATGTGCTGCAGAGCTAAGGGGGACAATGGGATGATGATAATGAAAGTACAGGAGTGAAAACTCATTACTGGAGATGCTCGAGAGGCATCTTGAAGGATCCCCTTAGGCTTCCTGGGCTGCTTTAACCCTTTGAGTATGGCTCTGGTACTCAGGCCAATGTGCTGTGCTGCTGACTGTGCTTTCCTCCTTTTTTTCTCCCATTTCTTTATGAAGACAACTTTCCCTTTCTCCACACAGAGCACAGTGCACATCACAGCACAGACCTGCCCTGCCCTTCAGCACTCAGCTTCCTGGCACTGTGCATGCAGAGCAAAAAGCATAATGGGGTTTCTGGGCAGCTGGTCCAGAAAAGAGTCCAATAATATTTTCTCCTATTCCCAGCAGTTCAGATGGAGATGGGAGCAGTGACTGAACAAGACAGGCAGCCCAGCTCCACAGGTGAGATCATTCCCTCCCAAGGGGAGAAGCCTTCCCTGACTGCTTTTGGGTCTCCTGGAGCAGAAGGAATGTATTTCAGCATCATTAATGTTGCTTAGGATGCCCTGGCATCCTGACAGGTTTCTGAAAAGTTAGAGATGCCCATCAGGCATCTCCATGGCAACTCTGGGATGCTGATCCCAGCTGGGTGCAATGTCCATGTCAGAACTCAAGCTGCCAGGCTCAGCAGAAGGAACAGGCTCAGCAGAAGGAACAGGTTCAGCAGAAGGAACAGGTTCAGCAGAAGGAACAGGTTCAGCAGAAGGAATTGAGAGGGACTCTGATTCCTCTTGATTCTTCGCAGGCTGCTGGAGGAGCAGCACATCAGACACCCAGGGGCTTTGACCTGTGGAACAAGCCAAATGGCTCTTCCCAGCTGGTGGCAAAATTCCTGGCAAAGATATTTTTGGCAGTTTTTTTTTTGGAAGGTATTGGTACCTGATAAAAGAATTTTTGGAAGGTTTGGCTGGTACAAAATGATTTGGTGTTTTGGGGTTCTCCCACAGCCTGGAAGTGTGCAAGCAGCCCATACCTGGTGGGTGTTTCATACTCCAGCCCATATCAAACACCTCAGCATCCCCGTGGCAGGGCAGCAGGAGTACAGGACACCACTGTGGTGTCAGGATTTTGGGTGGGGATGGCAGTAACAGCCAACCTGAGAGAAGGTGTGGCCCTCAAGGAAGGCAGGAGATGCAGAAAATGAGGATTTCATCCATACCTCCAGGGCCTTAGCCAAAAGAAATGAGTTTATGTGCAGAAGAAATAGTCCTGCCTCCCCTGAGGACACATTCTTGTCACTCCTGTCCTGAGAACACACAGAATCAGCAAGGCTCCAGGTCCAAGGATGCCCAAAGGCAGCAAAACCCAGTCTGACTCACCCTGAATTAAATATATATGTCTCCTTTTGGCATTGTCACACCTCATCCATCCTGACAAGCACCAGATTCTTCACTCAAGAGCACCTGAGATGGTGTTTTGGTAGCCATAGCTCAGAGGGGTGCCCAAAGAAACATCAGGGGTACTTCTTCAAACAGAAGCCTTGCAGCAAATTCCAACTGTTTGACTCTTACTCCTGACACTGCAGCAAATATGGAGAGAGCTTCTCAAAAACAAGAGTCAGTTACCTCAACACTGCTCCAAGGCAGTGGTGAACTCGTTTCTGTTGCCAGCGTTGTGTCCTCAGCTCATCCAACAGCTCAAATGTCCAAGATCACCATGAGAGAGTCCAGCTCCCTCCACAGCATCCTGGCACCTTGGGTAGAGAAGAAATAACCCCAGTGAGGGCTGTTCCATGATCTTGCCCCCCAAATGACCACTCAGGTCCTTCAGCTCTAGCCCAGGTAAACACAACCAAGGAGCCTGTCCTCCTGCAGGCCAAGCTCCCAAGGAACAACAGCCCCACTCTTAGGGTGTCTCAGGAAGGAAGGTTTGGAGGTTCAGACCCCCAGGGTCCCTGTCCCTGTCACTCCAGAAGGAATGGTTCCTACTATGTCCGCCTCCCTCCAAACACCATGACTCACACTGAGCTCCAGGTATTTCTTCCAAAGTTGCCTTCCATTTACCTTTGCCATTGTATTAGAGAATACCAGGCTGGCTGGGCAGTCGAGATAACTCCTTTGTCCACTGGGTCACCAAGAAGGGTTTTTGCTCATCCTTGTAGCAGAGAGATGTTGATAAAATGCAGAAAAAGTACATTCTGCATCTCCCAGGATATGCCATGCTGCTTGTTTAATTAGAAGGGGCAAGACTCCCTCCTGAATAAACCAGAAATAGCCTTCCAGGGAAAAAATAACCCTGCCTGGGTATTCTGGGGGATTCTTGGAAACAACAGCTATACAATCTCCCCCAGTCTTGCACAGTACAAGAGCCAGAATTTTGGAGGAGGAGTATGTCCAGAAAGCAAATCTGCTCTGTGGGGGAAACTTAATTCACTTTTAATGCTGGTAAAGGGAAATAGAGTGTATTCTCCTCTCCCCCTTCATTTCTTCTCCTATGTGTTTTCATCTGCCCATCTTGATGCATTTGGTGTCACATGTCACCCCCATGTGTCAGGGGGCAGCTTTGTGAGGAGTGCTTGACAATAAAGCATATCCCCAAGGGCACAGCTAATGAATAATGCAAGTTGTGGGGACACCTTAACAAAAGAACCCTAAACCCTCTGCAGGGTGACACAGGCCCCCACTGCCTTCAAAGGATGAGTTATTTGAAGATTATTCAAGGATTAATATCTAATGGCTGTGTGCAGCCCGGCCAGGACCCCTCTCCTCACCCAGAAAGGCCAGCAGCAAACCCCAAGCCAAGCAGCAGGCTTAGGGTCAATGATCCATGCTCGGCCAGACAAGTCAGGATAGCTCTGGAGAGCCTGGCAGCCTTTGGTGGCCGAAGCCGTGCCAGCAGCCCCATCCTTTCTCCGGCAGCGCTGGGGACAGGGACACTGCCTGGTGCCGCAGGCACTGCCCCATCCAGCTGCCAGCGCCACCCGAGGACACACGGCCTCTCCTGCAGCTCTCTGCCCCGGGGCATCCTTGTGGTAGCTTTTGTTTTTAAGAAACCGTAGCAAAACACTTGCTGAACCCCCAGCTACTTCCAGAGCTTGTCTTGGATGAACAAAGCAGCAATGGTCACAGCAATGTCTTTTGTCACTGAAGAAAGGGAGAGTAGGAAAAAATATCTCTCTCGGAGCACTGAGCTGTGACACACCCCAAGCACACCCCGCTGCTCACACAGCTGTTCCCACAACTCCCTGTGGGCAGGGTGTCCCCAGGTTCCTCATGAAAGGAGTGCTGGGCTGTGTTATGAGCCAGGGAGCAGCCAGGCTTGCCTTTTATCCCCAGCAATCCCACTCAGAATGCAGGACCTCCTGCCAGAGGCTCGCCCACCTGCGGACAGGTATTTCCCCAAAGGAGGCAGAATTCACCTGCACAGCATCACTCCCAGGGGTCACAGCATCGACTCAGTTCTGAACCAGCCCTCATTGTCTCCCTGACATCTAAACATGTCCTTGACCTCCCTGGCAGGGCTGCCCCTGCCATCAGTTAGCTTGTGTGGATACCAGGAAACTGAATACACGGGCTTATAGCTCAGTGGAAAGTTCTGCTGCCGTCTTAAGTCATAAAGCACAGCTGCTGACACAGCAGAACTGCAGAATGAGGCATCTGAGCAGCCTGGGCTTGGAAAACGCCAGCAGGAGAATAAGGGCAGGGAGGGAGAAAGGACAGGGAGGCCAGGAGAGCAGATTAGAACTTGCCAGAGTGCAGCTGTAATTATCCACCATGGATGCATCCCAGCCCTCCACAGTGCATTTGCAGTTGGGAAAGGAAACAGGAGCTGAGATTCAATGTCTGCAAATGCAAAGCAATGGCTGGGAAAAAACAAATCAAACCCCAAACTTCAAATATATCTACAAACACACACAGGATAACGAGCTCTGAATGAGACATTCTGAGGAGGAGAGGGATCTTGGGAGTCTGGGTGGAAAGTGCAGTGAAAGCACCCAGCTCCTGGGTGCTGAACAAAGCCAGCCTAAGGCTGGGATGGCTTGGGCAGGGAGGGCATGGCGAACAGGACAGGAGCCACTGACACATCTGCACATGGAGCATGGCTGGCCTTGGTCTCCTGTCTCAAAAGGGACACAGCAGAGCTCACAGGGCTCAGAGGAGGGGGAGCAGCAACAGGGAACAACCCCTGCAGGAAGGCTCTGCAGCTCGGAGGTGACACTGGAACTGCTTCATGGACAGCGCAGCTGGCAAAAACAGGGACACTTTGCTGTGACACAAGGAGTACCAAATGAAAGGCAAAAGTTTCAAATAATGGGTATCAGCCATCGATCAAAGGGGTCATCAGGGTATGCTAGTCCCAAATTACATTAAGGGGAGTTCACCTTTAGATGACTTTGGTGTTGCCTCCAATGGGGTTACAGGCCCAGGCTTTCTCTTCAGACAGTGGAGAAGGCCCTGAAACACCAGGGTGTAACATGTGCCCCAAGGTGGACAGCCAGAGCGGGTCACCACACCAAGGAGAAGGGCAGCCCTAGCACTTTTTCCAATGCAGGCATCTACAACAGTCTTGGAAAAACATTTGGACACCTTCACCCATGGCCCTGGCAGGACCAAGATTCCCAGCAGCCTCCCTTCAACATGCAGAGGTGGAATATCTTCCCAACACACCTTCTGCTGGAGCCTTTACAGTCCTTTGTGTAGGCAAAACACCTGCACAAGAGTCAAAACCCTTTCCCAGGAACGCAGCCTGCAATTTCCCTTTCTACCCAATGGGATTCAAATAACCTAATTCTTGCTCTACATTCATACAGTCCCTTTCTCCCCCAGATCCCCACCCACAAAGAAATGCCAGCCATGTGGTAAATACATGTAATCATGGCACTCTGATAGCAGCCTTTGCTTTCTGGCCATTAATTCTTCTCCCTGGGACCTCGGTGAGCATTTGAAATCCTGCAGCAAATCCATTGAGCTGCCTTTATTTGAAAATCACAGAATCACAGAATGAGGTTGGAAGAGACCTCTAAGATCATCAAGTCCAACTTATAAAAAAATCAACATGGCATAAAAGGCTTTCTCCTTTCCCTCCTCAAAATGTAGGTATTTTTAGCTTCAAAAATATCCTGGCCCATGGGCAGATGTTGCTGGTCATGTCCTTATCTCAGGCCAATGAGGAGGTTACTGTTTTCCATGGAAAACTAATGGAGCAGGAGGGCTCACTGCTGCATGGGAGGCAGCAGCACTCACCTCAGGCACAGCCTGTGCCTTCCTCATGGCAGACAGCACAAATCACCATCAGAAACCTTCCCTTTCCCCTCTCCAGGAAAAAGAGAGGATAAAACAGGAGGAAGGAAAATGCAAAGGAGCCTTTCAAACCAAATCACCTTATCCCTGAAGACTGGCATTTCTAGGAAAGCAGGAGCTCCCTAGAGATGCTTTCAGTGTGCTGGAAACACATTGTGGCAGGACACAGGCCAGGCTGGTGCAGGAGGGAAGCAGGGGGTGCTCAGCCCCTGGGCAGCCAGGCCAGGAGCAGCCACCTCATCACTGACAGAGAGAAAAGGAGGCTCAAGTGATTTGTACAGCCTGGCAGGAAGGGCAGTGCCAGCAGCCCCCAAGGCAGCAACCTCCACATGCTCAGCTGTGGAGGCTCCAGCTCAGAGCTGCCAAGGAAGAAACATTTGAGCTCCTCAGCTGGTACCACCAGAGTGTCCACAGCAAGGTCAGCTCAGGTCCCAGCATGGCCTGGGCTGCACCACTGGAACTGGCTCTTGCCAACATCCCCAGATGCGAGCATCACATTGCCGAGCTGGAGTGGAACGAGGACAAGAGCAGGCCTGGAGGAGCAGTGAGGCCGGGACACGCAGGGAAATCCCTGCGGACGGGAGGCAGGAGCAGAGCGAAGAGGGTTGGAGCAGATTTTGGTGCAGGACCTGGGTGACACCAGGCTTAGGATTCAGCTATGCCAATGAATAGCTCAGGAGAGCAGACTGTCCCACCTGGGATGTGAGGGAGGAGGGACACCAGGAGCAGGAGCTGCACCCCAGGTGAGTGGCCGGGGAGGAAAGGGTGCTCCGGACCAGGCAGGAGCTGTGACAGGTGACAGGGGGGTGCTAAAGGCCAACAGGCAGATGGTGAAACTGTGATTAGAAAGTCACTCCAGCCATAAATCTCAGGGACCTGAAATGGAGATGGGCAAGCCCCAGATGGCTTGGAAATCTGCTTGGCAGAGTCCGGCACGGCTCAGCATGCATCTGGCCCTCCTTCCTCCTCATCTTCGTCCTCCTCCTTCTCACCAGGTTTAACCACCTCCAGCCAGCTCCTCACAGCCAGAGCTGAACCCTGAAACAAAAATGCAGGGCACCCCTGAAACAAAAATTCCTCTAATGCATGAACTAAAGAGCAAATCCTGGGCCCCAACCACATTGTCATCCATCCCAGCATGGGACTCTGGGCACATCGCTGGGGTTACAGGCACATCCCATCCCTGGAGCTCCTGTCTTGGCAAGAATGCTGTGGCACTATCCAGGGGGGCACAGGGGGCTCAGGATTGTACCATGGGGCACCAGCAGAGCTGGATGGATGCAGGTTCCCTGCGGCCACACGCTATTTCTGGATATGCTGAGGAGCTGCTTAGGGCTGGATTTGCAGGCGAGCACGGGGGCGTATCAGCTGTCCATGCTCTGGAAGGGGCTCAGGAACAGAAAAGGGCCAGGAGATTGGGAGGGGACATGTTTTATATAGAGATCCACAGGAAAACCCGTGTCTCCAAACACAGTAACCTAACACCAGGTAGTAGTACCAGTTCCTGCCCGTGGATCCAGGACAATAAATTTCCCCACCTGCAGGCTGAAGAGCCCACTGCTCTCACACTCCTGCCTGAAAAGCACCAGCAACACTCACAAAAAGGCCCCCTGCCCATGCCAAGCTCCCGAAACCCCTCTCTGCCAGCGGGTGCCTCCCACAACCTTTCCCAAGGCTGCCGGAGAGTCCTTCAGCCCACAGGTGCTGTCGCTCCCCCGGGACCCCCGGCCAAGGCGGGGGCTGGCAGCACGGCCGGGACAGGGGCCAGTGGTAAAATTAGAACGTGTGTCCCTGCCAGCCCCTTCTGCGAGCTGCAGGGACCAGCTGAGCCCGTCTAACCCGCACTGTAACCCTTCATGTCCCCCGTTCCGTGGGCTGGGACAGTTACTAGAAAGCCAGGGATTTGCAGGGCTTTCCTTTTTGATCAGCGGTGTCCAGCTACCCCAGACAGCTGGGCTCGCGGGCTGATGGGGCAGAGAGGTGGATTTTTTTGGATCCTTTGGGACAGTCGGGATTGAAGCTTGCAATTCCCTTCTCTGCTATCCCTTTCCAGGGCAGGCAGTCCTGCAGAAACCGATCCTCCCCACTTCAAAGGTTCGTGTCTCCTTTCCAGCCCCTTCTCCCCACCGCTGCCCTTCTCCTGCAGCAGTTATTGTTATTATTTACGCTCCTAAGCATCCTTTGAGTTCTGCCGGGGGACAGGATCCAAAGAGAAAGCCTTTTAAGGATTTGTATCAGCGCCGGGAAGCGAATCCCCCCCAGCGAACAGTGGTGCTGGGGGATTTGAGTGTAGACAAGTGCTTAAAGCTGAAAAGGGCAGAGAGAGGGGAGGGAGCCGGGGGCACGCTCTGAAACCAGACCCCCCCCCCCACCCCCACCCCGCCCGCAACGCAGCTCCTTCCTCTGCTTTAGGAAACGGATCCCTCCTGCGATTTCCTTTCAAAGGTGACTTGTAACCTCTTCATTAGGGTCGGCTTTGGCAGAGCCCCGATGGTGCAGCTGGCAGGGCCGGGGCTGCGCTGGGCGGGAGCGCGCTCGCCTTGCCAGGGCAGGGCAGCACTCGCGGCTGCTCGGCGCAGCGGCGGCAGCACCGGCGCCCCGGCCATGCGCTGATGGGTACCATGGACTTTAAGGCAGATGCCAGTGCAGTCACCATCAATCTGCTGCTTATTGTGCGCCCCGAGGAGGCGGCGAACAAGGAGAAAGGGCAGCGAGAGGGGCAGACGGAAGGCGGCCGAGGCGCAGGTAACATCGCGCCTGCAGCGGGCGAGGGAGGGCAGGGCTGCAGCTGCACGCGGAGAAGAGAAGCAGCAGCTTTGGAGCAGGATTTGGGCTTCCTTCTCTTTGCACACGATGCCAAACTCCAAAATGCCAACTTTTTTTGTAGAAGCCTAGCGTGTTTCCGCTGGTGCAGCAGAGCCTTGCTGGAGCCACGCTCCGAGCTGCACCGGGTGCAGCAGCAGGGACACACAGGGACATTAATCCCAGGGTTGTGTTGGCACCTCGCTGTGTCCGGCTCTAGCCCCGAGTGCCCCACGGGCTCTCTGGGCTGTGCAACGGGAGCAGGGAGAGGGCTCGGCAGTCTCACCCCACTCCAGCACCCTGGAGTACAGGAGCAGAAGTGTTTTGTTTGCAGCATGCCCAGGCTTTGTCTCCGAGGCTCACTGTCCTGAGCCATTTATAGCTACAGTTTGGGACAGTGTCCCTGGCCCAACTCCCTGTCCTGCAGAGGGTCTTCCAAAAAGCTACAGTTGTGCTCTGCAATTGCAAGGGGAGCCTCCCTGCAGAAGTAAAGGGAGGAGAACGATTATTCCTGCTCTAAAACCTGGGAGAGAAGCTGAATTTTCAGAGAACCAGTCCCAGGCTAACAACTATAGGCAGAGCTATCACAAAGTCGTGTCCATGCTCCATCAAGCACGGCATTCAGCACCTGCTCAAATCAGAGCAAATCCTACCAAAGCAGCTTAGGCCTGGACTATTGCACTTCCTGCCCCCTGGTATTTCATACTTTAGCAACAAGAACTGCAAGCCAAGGCTGCAGATGAGACAGAAGGTGGATCCTGATGACACCTGGCCCCAGCTGGGGTAATGGGTTGCATGAAAGGGTTGGCGGTACTTGGCCTTCAGGCAGCACCAACACTTCGGTCCAGGAGGACCCTGCCAATCTCCCATTTCTGTCTTACAGGTTCCAAGGGTGATGGCAATGGAAACAGCAGATCACAGCCACATCAGGGCACAGACCTGAATGGTAGGTGGTAGGTCACCCTCTCCCTCCGTGAGAAACCAACCCCAGCGCACAACCCAAAGCTCCAAGCTGTGCTTCTCGAGCATAAATGTGCTTCACATATCCCATCCCTTTCCAGGGCTTTCATGGGTTCCAAAGCATGCCCTCCCTCTGTGCCCCATGGACAGGATGCACAGGGGTGGCACTGCCGAGGCCCCGCACATCCATCCGCAGGGATTCTCCTGCCACGGAGCTTGGTCGGATTACAAGTGCGTGCAGCTCTTACATTTCACAGCCAGCTGATGGCAGGGGAAATTCAGTGCCCCCAATTGCTCAGGTTGCAGCTAGAGCTTCCAGAGACTTCCCCAGCACTCACACAGCTTAAAGTAGGGTCTGGGGGATGCAAAGAACCTTTTCAACCTTCTCTCCACCAGCCCTTCCTTCATCTCCCCCCCTCAGAGACTGAGCACAAGGCAGGTGGGACTGCTGACCAGGAATGATGTGGATTCTAGTTCTCAGAGTTCTGCTGCCAGTTCCCAGGGTTCTGCTCTAAAATAGTTGAGGAGGAACATCTGAGGAGGTGACCCCAGAACTATGGAGCAGCTCCCAGGGAAGGGAGTCAGGTCACCCCTCTTGTTTTCCTGGCAGTCTAAGCCTGCCATGGCTTAGCAGAGAAAGGCAGGGGCAAAGGTAGAGTAAGACACAGGTAATTCTCATGGTACTAGACAGTGGATTTTAGTTACACCAAGGAGGAACTTTGCTTTCACAGGTCAGGCAATAGCAGCATGCAAAAGCTGGCAGGAGCCCTGATCCAAGTCCCTCTGTAATCAGTGGCTGGAGGCTGCACACAGTCTGGGAGCAAACAATATTTCATGGCAAGGCACTACTCTGGGGCTTCTTCTACAAAGCAGATAACAAAAGCCTCCACTCCAGGAAGCAGATAAATATCCTGCTTTCTCTCCCTCTGTCATGCTCAAGAGGTTTTGTAATCAGAGCTGCAGAGTCAGCCTCCTCTGCGAGCAAGTAAGAGGCTGATATTGATCATTTAGCATGCACATGGGAATCCTTCCCTTGCAGGTCTACCTTAAGCACAATTTAACCCCCTGGGAGAGGGGAATTCAAGCATCAGAGGAGCAGGCAGAGCTTTGGCTCCTCTGGCACCACAAGAGTTAATGAATTGCCCTTTCACCAGCTGTGTTAGTGTCCCTATGAGGCCTCTGACACCCCTGGTGCTGCCACAATATTTTCAAACTTATATAATCCCCAGCCCCAGTGAGTCAAAGAGGCTGTGACCCCATTCCACAAGATCCCATCACTCTGGGGACTGGTCCTTGTCATGGCCACATGGCACAAATGGACTCTGACAAGCTGTGAGATCCAGGCTCCCCCCTGGCTCCTGCTGGGATGGGGATCCCAGGACACTTTGAAAAAGAGTGAGAGATCACCTTGGCCAACACCCAGCAGAGCCTGGTGTCCATGGCGTTTGCTCCCTCCCCGGGGCACGGACTTGTGCTGCCTCCACCCGTGTGAACCCTGGGCACATCCAGCGCTGCCCACACCTCCCTCTGCCCCAGGACTCCAGGTCCAAGACAGCCGGGGTCTTCCAGAAGGGAGAGGTGAGGATGAGTTGCTGACAACCACAGCAGTTCCCACTTTGCCTCCAAGCCCCCAGCACTGCCCTTGTCTCCCAGCCACCTCTCCAAACACCCCTGGTCCGAGCAGCCCCAGCCTGAGCAGCAGCAGCCTGGGCTGGAGCATCCCTCCCTCCGGAGAGGAGTCAGGAACCCCAGACCTGGAGCAATTGAGCTTTGGATCTGAAGAACGGGGCTGAGCTTCCCGAGTTGTTCCTTACCTCTGAGCAGGGTGGATTTAACCCCATCCTTGCTGACTGCTTGGCTCTCTCCAAGGCACTGAGATGTTTCTCTTTGTGCCCCCAGGCCGGCGTGGCCCCACAGATCCCTGTGAGCAGACAACATCTATCACTTCGGGCCCTGACAAAGGTAAGTGGGGAGCCAAGAGACAGAGCAGGGCTTCACTGAGCTCCCAACAAGCTTTTTCACCAATTAAATAACCTGAGAACATGCCAAAAGAGAGAAAATATCCCACCCTGGGACAGCTGCCCCACAAAGCACTTGCTGACCAAGGACTTGTGGGGCCACAAAACACAAGGAGAGCAGCAAGTGCTTCTATGAGCTTAGAGCAAACTGGTCTAGTGGCAGGGAGTTGGAGCAAGAGGATCTTTAAGGTCCCTTCCAACCCAAACCATTCTATGATTATTTATGAATGATATCTCAATCAGGAATAATTAAATAAAAGATCATAAAAGCACCAGCAACCATTTCATACCACCAGTTTTTAAAGTAATGATAGCTTTGCTATTAAGCACGTTGAAAAATTCATGTGGAATTACATTTTTCATTTGTTAAATGCCTTTTAAACTCATCAGCAGAAGGCATTCATCATCAGTAAGTTTGTTTCTTGAAAACAAAGATTTTTAATTTATGGGGGGAAACTTTGAAAGTGAAAGCTGAGGACAAAAACCCCCAAAAAAAGCAAAGTAAAAATAATTTTGAGCAATAAAAATGACCTGATTATATGAAAATTTTAAGGAAATCAAACTATTTGCATAAAATCTTCTCTTTGAGAAACAACTTAATTTTATCTTAGAATTAACTGACAAAACACACCAGCCAGCTCTGTTCTGACATCATGATATCTGCAGCCATCCTAGAACTGGAGTCAAACTCTAAGATTTAGGTTTTTACAGCTTATACAGTTTTTCTTGCTTTCTGGTTTTGGGGCTTAAAGGACATTGAATCTCTCTGCATAATCACAGGAGAAACTTCACTTTTCTAAGGGTAAATGCTGCAGAAAAATTTATTCTTTGATGAAAATGCAGATTCCCACCTAATTAGCCAGTTCCAGGAGCTGACTTTAAAGGAAAACCCCAAATGTCATGAGGTATGGGAGGTATAACTGGATGGCAGCCCCGAGGTGCATTAACACCTTGACCTTCAGTCTCCTGAGTAACTTCTGTCTGATCCAAAAGAGAAGCCCAGGATCACATGGAGCTCCTCCAGGGAACCTCAAGAGCTGCAAACCCTTCTGAAATACCGGCCAAAAAATGCAGCCTCTGTCAAAAAGTTCAGGTAGTTTTTATAAGAGATTCCCTCACTCTTTTTCTGGTATTGCCCTCTCTGAAACTTTAAAGACCAGAGGCCAGGTTTCCAGGGGAGGTTTTTCTGGAGCATCAGGATATGCCTGGACCACAGCTGGCTCATCCAGGATGCTGCCTCTTACAGGCAATGGCCTTTGCCAGGCATTTTAGTATCACAAGTCCGACCATTTTCATCACTTCAAGCCTTTCTATGTTTAATTCCAAGAAAAATCAATGCAAGACATTGATTCTCTGCTCGCTGTAGCTCCATCAAGAGCTCTTTAATATGGTGATAAACCTTGGCTATCACCAGAGCTGCTGCTTTGTCTAAAGTTAAGAGCTGCCTGGCTGGCACTCCTGCCCTCTCCTCCATATCCTGGTTAGTTTTCCCTTTTCAGGGGGTTTGTCATTGTTTCTTGCAGGAACCCAAGTGACAGTAGAGATTCACCACAAGGATACCAGCCCCCAGCTCATCAAGAGACTCTCCTTGGGAAAAGGTACAGGCCAGCTTTAAACCCCGGCAGAGGCTCAGCCCTTCCTCCCTTCCCCTCTGCAGAGCTGGGGAGCTCCAGGGGATGCTGCAGCCCAGGAGCCTGGGCAGGGCTGAGGGGATCCCACTGACCCTGCCTGGCTTGTTGCAGGTTCCCAGAGGCTGAGAGGACACGACAACAAAGGTGAGGCTCTGCTCTATCACACTGTCTCCAAGCTCCCCCTCCCCTGGGAGGCTGCTCCCAGGAGGAGACAGGCTCATTCCTCCCACGGGGAGGCTGCAAAGGGCAGGTGCTGCTGGACCCTGCCCATGACTGGGGCTTGAGGAGCAAAATCCTTCCGCTCTTGGGGTGTGGCTGTCTCCTCCTCCTCTGGCCCTGGGATAAGGCGGGTGGTGACACTCCAGGGTCCCTCAGCAATGCCCCAGCTGCCTTTCACCAGCCATGTTAGTGAGCAAAGCTCCCACTGAGGTTATCTAACAGCTCTGGAGCTCAACACTCCCTTCTTCCACGCCTGGAGAGGTTTGGCCATGGTGGGCTGGGGTTTGATGTCCCCAGCCCTCGGGCTGGAACAGGAGACGCCTGTCTGCTGGGGAATGTGGGCTCAGCGCAGGGAGGGGATGTGGAGCCCGCTCCACAGGGTGCTGACATCCATGTCCAAAGAGAAGGGAATGGGCCAAGAAGAGCCTCAGTTCCAGCCTTTTCCACCCAATCCTGCTCCCCACAATGATTTATTTCTAGTTGTCTTTTTTTTTTTTGCGGGCACAACCTCCTTCTTCCCTCCGCCTTCTCTGCTTTGCAGGTTTCCAGAAGACTGAGGCCCCGCGGCCACCGGGAGCAAAGGACCTCCATGGTAACTAACTATCCATCAGCACGAGCAGTGCTCAGCTTCCCAAGCCCCTGATCTTCGGGATGGCAGAGAGGAGTGGCTTTGGGAGCGTCGCACGTGCCCAAGCCCTGCCCAAGGGAAGGCAAACAGGCACAGCGCACAGGACTGCTGGATGGGGATCCCAGTCCTGCACAGAGCCTCTGCAGATATAACCTGGCAAAGACAAAACCTGATAACCACATTTTTACAAAAAGACCATCCCCTAACCAAAAAGGCAATAAGTAATTTTCAGAGCTGTGGAGAGTGTGAACCTTTAAATGTGTAAATCTACTTTCTTTAGGTCAGTGTAACACCTCTTTTCAGGAAAAATACATATAAACAAACCAGCCTGTTAAATAGGTGCTGTGTGCCTACATGCTGATTTTGGCAGACAGGAGCCTGGCCAGCACAGGGATATGTCCATCCATCCCCCATGGCTCGCTGATGGGAGACAGCAGTGTCAGCTCATTCCAAGACTGTTAAAAAAAAAAATCAGTTATCTGGTTAATTAGGGCAAGTTATTAACCCTTTGTTCACACTGAGTAGAACCAGGAGCTTAGAACCTACAAAGATGCAGAGGGTAGGCACAGAGGGTTCAGTCCCACTGCTCCCAGTGTTACATTCCTCATGTGCCTGAATTCCTGCAGCACTGTGGTCCTGTACCACATAAAACTCTCAGAGAAAACCAGCTCTTTATTGCTGGGTTTTTTTAAGAAGTCATGTATTTTCTAAGGCTTGCACAGTACAGATTTTCCCTGATACTTCTGCATTGTTCTCCTGCCCCTCTATGCAATATCCCAGGATTTTCCATGCTGTTATACAGTGCCAAAGTTGCAGGGGCAGCTCATGCTCCAGCACTGCACAGATTCTAGCAGTCTAGACAGGATGGCTCCTGCCTTCCATGCAGCTGGCAGGGACCTCCAGTGGGTGCCCTCGCGTCCTCTGCTCCCTAAGCACCCGCTGATGGATGTCTCCATGGGCCAGGCAGGAGCTCTGTCCCCTTGTTCCACCATACTGCCAGGAAAAACTCCCTCCCTTCCCAAAACAATGACAACTTGTTTCTTCTCAGCATATCCATGGGACAAATCCTCTTTGAAATCCATGCCAGTAGATCTGCAGCAATTAGAGAAGCTGGATGCCTACGCATTAAAAGTAAGTCTTGCTTTTGTCTCTGCCCTCCTCCCAGCTCCCCTGCGGCGACGTTCCATGAACCTGGCTCCCAGCACCAGCACCAGCTTAGGCCGAGCTATGGGGCAATGGCATTAGAATCTCCCAAACAAGTGAAAAACCTTTTCCCTTTAAACATTAGCAAAGAAATCCCACTCTGGGAACCATAACCAAAAATATATAGACCTACAGCACTGTAGCTCTATTTTTAAGGAAGCTGGAGGCAGAGCAGTCTCTGGCAGGTGGGGTCTCACTGGCTTCAGAAGAACAAGAAATGGTGAGGACAGGAGCTCTGCCACAGGGTAGATCTTCACCATGACCTTGCAATGCTTCCTCCCCACACACAGGTGAACGTCACAAACAGCGTGGAGGAACTGGTCAAAGCCCTGCTAAAACAAGCCCGGACTGACCTGGAGAAGGTTCGAGCCATATGGATGTGGATATGCCATCACATAGGTAGGCTGAGGTCTCCAGCTGAAGATAAGGCTGTTGCTGTCACCCCTGTCCCACTGCCGTGGCATTTTACTCAGTAGTTGTGGGTTATTTCCATGTAGGGAGTGGAATGAAGGCTTTCTGGAGGCTTTTATCCAGAAATGCATCCAGAGGGTCTCTCACCACCTCTGTTTCCCAGTCTCTCTCCTCACACTGCCAGGCTCCACCAGGTTTGTGTGCCCATGATTAACCTGTAACTCCATTTGAGGTGTGACCATCCAAGAGCCAGAGCAAAAGCCAGGCTTCCCAACACCAGGGGCCTGCTTGTCACCTTCAGAGCCACCTCACGCCTCCAGAGCCCAGTTCTGAGGGAGTAAACAGGGAGCAGGTGATGATCCAGATTTCAGAAGGAACCTGGTCTAGTGGAAGGTGTCCCTGCCCATGGCAGGCAGTTTGGAATGAAATGATCTTTAAGGTCCCTTCCCACTCAAACCATTCTAAGTTTGAGCTCCATCCCTGTGCCAAGTCCCCACAGCCCGATACAGCTGCTCCAGCACAGTCTGATGCTGGTGCCTTTGCTTTGGGAGGGTCCCAGTGTCACAGAGGTACCACCAGGAACCATCCATCTGCCTTGCCCAGCTCCATGTCCCACACTGGCACCTGTATGATTGCAGTTCCTGCCTGTACCTGCACCTTTTCAACCCTCCAGCAAGCTGCAACCACTCAGGTTCCTCTGCCCTTTCCTACTCAGGCCAAAGGCTGGAGTTACACAAAAACCAGGAGATGGGAAGAGGAGGCAGCACTTGTAGTCTCTCCCATCTGGCACATCAAAAGGAGCTTCTTGCCACCCCAGTGCCTTGATGGGGGAAAACTGGATATGCAACATGATGGCATTTTGCAAAACATAAGCAAAAATGTTTATTTCCCTTTAAGTCTTGGGGCAGAGAGGCAGAGCTGTCCTTTCCCTCACCTCCTACACATCCTGATGGGGCACCACTGCAGTGCAGGCCAAGTGATGGAGAGGCAAAGAGCAGTTTGGGCAGCACTGGCCTCATCTCACACCCACTGAGATCAGCAGCTACAGGGTTAGCATGGTTAGATCAGTCCCAAACTGCGTTAGTGTTGCCCTGAAATATGGAGAGTGCTGATTTCACTGCATGTCCTGAAGCCCAGGCTTTGACTCACTCAGCACTGGTTATTCTGTCTGTCCACTGTTAACCCATTTCTGCCCACAGTACCTGGGCCAGGCCTGGTTGGAGTCAGTCCATACTCCTCAACATTCAGGGGATGTTTCTGGCCCTGACAGCTATGCTGGGATCTCCTCACGAGATCTTTTACACCACCTTGGCCCTGGCTCTCATTCCTTCCTGTGAGACTGACCCCATTTACACACACAGAAAAGAAACAGAGTAGGGAATTTAAATCTGCTGGCAAAAATGCAATGTATCTATGCTGGAATTGCACTGATGTCATAAACTCCTTCCTTGGATGGATTTTAAGTGAGAACACTTCTCTCTGGGCATCTCTTCCCACTCTCTTCAATTCCTGCCTGTGATGGGCTGCTATGCTCATACAGCATCAGCACTAAAGGAAATAATTATTTTAGCTGTCATTTGCAGCACAAATAGAAAGCCCCATGGAGCCAGCACCCCTCAAAGTGCTCTGTAGCTTTGCTGGTGGTCAGAGAACAGCCAAGGTGGAGCAGCCAGCCTTTCCCAGTGCCTGGAGCCAACGCCGAGGAGGCATCGGCCGAGCCCCTCCGATAAATGACAAGCATTCCATCAAAGCACACACACAGCCTGCTGCTGCTTTTCTTCCTCTGCCTCAGCACCGAGGGGAGGGGGAGCCAGCTGATGCAGCATTCCTGAGAGCTTTGTCAGAAAAATACATCTGTATTTTAAGAAAGAGGTTGTGGACAAGGCCAAGGCTGGTGGTATTGACTTTACTTTCCCAGACCAGTTCTGCAAGCTCCGTCTGAAGGAGTCCTGCTGTGCTGCTGTTGTGTACGCATTGCAAATCAAGATTTCCTGAGCTTCCAGGTATTGATATGACCAGACTGGACAGGGCTTGGAGCAACCTGGTCTAATGGAAGGTGTCCCTGCTCCTGACAGGGGATTGGAATGAGATTCGCTTTAATGCCCCTTCCAACCCAAACCATTCTACAATTCTGTGACTCACTTGCAACAAACCACTTCAAGTGTTTCCCAACAAGCTGCTTTTCAGGTATTTTTAACATAAATTTCTTGTAAAGAGTGCAAAAGTCTCAGTGGTTTCTTTTGAGGTAACGCCGATCTGACTCCTTCAAATGTAGTGTGCTCTGGTTTATACTGGGAACTCTTCAGATCCTCCACTTGAGGGTAATTCCTGAGGACACTCATTGTGTTCAAAAATTGAAAGTTTTCCACCCACTTGGATTCAACTGCTGAACCCCAGCCCAAGCTTAGAGCAAAGGGTGATGAGGGACAGAGTTGTCCCTCTGCCCCAGCAGTGTCCAGGCCACCCTCCCCAGCACAGCCACAGCTCGTTCCCCTCTGCTCACGGAGATGAAAAGCAACCCGAGTGCTGCTCCTGCTGCCCATCGGTCCCCTTGCCTCAGGCTTTTGGATGAACTCTTCTCTGTGTTCCTTCCCCCAGAATACGACGTCGTGGGCTACCACAACAAAAGCCAGGTGTCGAGCAAGCCCAGAGACGTGCTTCAGATGGGCAAGAGCATTTGTGAGGGCTATGCCGAGCTCTTTGAACATATGTGCAGGTAAATTAAGTTCAGAAACATTCAATGCCAGGGAGAGTTAACATTCCTTGTCATGTCCGTGCCTATCCCGTCTGCCTTTGCATTGACTGATGTGACTTTAAGCAGGACGTAGAACTTTAGCTTTCCAACCATGCTGTGGAAAAACAGCAAGTCCTAGAAAGGTCAATTTTGCTCTCTCCTCCACTCCCTCCACCCCCCTCCCCAGCATAATTTACTTGGTGCCATCTGCTGAGCTTCGCATTGCATTAACATAATGGCAGATGAAAACATGGAAATAATTTGATTAGAAGAAGTAGAATTTTCCTTGGGGTATCTGGATGTGAAGGTTAAAAGCATCACAAGATTTGAACAAGGAGTGCTGTCTCCAGCATGGTCCCTTGCAAGAGGGAGGCAGAGTCCCAGGAGGAACTTTGCCTAAACCCTCTGGAGGCGCCCTGTCCCCTCCAGGAACACCCCAGGGACACTGCCTTGCACTTACCATCTGCCAACTCAGGGAGAGGAGATTGGAAGGGACTTCCTAAAGTAATCCTAAGAGAGTGGGCTTGCAAGATGGCACTCCCAGGAAGGGGCTTCCACTCCCTTGGAAAAATCACAGAGTAGTTATTAATAGCACATGTAAGAACAATTGGCTTTCCACACCATGCAAAGGGATTTGAGACGGTTTTTACCATGGAACAGACAAAATGTACAGAGAACAGGAGAGATTAAAAAAAACCCCAGCATACTGTGCCAGATGCTGAAGTGGTAAATGCTTCCAGCCAACAACGTATCCCACAATATACATTTGGTCCATTCCAACCCAAACCATTCTATGACATTGGATCTTGTTTTCTAAAGAGTAAAGAAATAGGATGGTGAAGTATGCATTTATAGCTGCAACCTATGGAACAGTTATTAGCAGTTAGAAGGGGGGAATTTGCATCTGTTCTTTAAAAAGCATATGCTTAGTTCATTAAAAGCATTAATCTTTCCAAGGATATCTCTGACTATTTAAAAGCTCTGTTGATTTACTCTCGATTCCCCAGTTCCAGGCTGATTAGTCACTATGTGATTCAGGAAACCTCCCAGTCATCAACCTATTATATTGTCAAATATTAGCAAAATGTTTAGCTCCTGTTGTGAAAAACTGTACTTAAAGACAACACCCCTTTCTTGCACAGAGATCTCATCCCTTCTCCCCATGCTCTGCTGCTCTTACACTGAGTCTAAGCAGAAAGGCAGGAGGCAAAGAGCACTCATCTTACAGAAAGGCTTTTCAGAGCCAGGTTTTAGGGGGAAAAGGTGTTTTGACATGCCTTTTTTTCCGTAGCTCCTGAGAGGGAACTTGAACAAACAAACCAATTTGCCAGACACCAGGAGTCCCCCCAAAAGTCCTGCTGAAGGCAACGGCTGACGTTGATTGAGTCCTACTTGTCCCAGTGCCAGAGGGAACAATGCCTGTTGCAGACACAACACTGCCACCTCTGACCACAGCTTTGGCAGCCAGACTTCCTCCCATTAGCTGAGATTCCTGTCACAGAGGAAAGGTGGGCACGGATAGCGGGAAGCTGGCCATAAGGCATCACTTTCCAAACATCAGGTGTGATAGCAATGAATGCAAACACAGGCTCCTGACCAATATTTCAGCAGCACTTATCAAGAACTGGCTTCTCAGCTGACAAGCAGAGTCGAGGAGTCTGGCTAAGTGAAGCAGTGCAAATTCATGAATCCAACTTAGGGCAAACCTCGCAGCCTGGAATTCGGGAGGCGCTCACCAGGGTCAGTGATGAAGGCACAGCAATTATTTTCCCAGGAGAGGTTTCAGCAGCTCTGGGAGCAAAGCTGGCCTCACTGCCTAAAGGGGATTTGATCAGTTTGCTAGCTGCCCCTTCTTCCTAACCAGTCTGTAAATATCCCAGATTTCACATCCTCTTGCTTCTCCCATTTCCTGCAGGCAGTAGCTTTCCCTCTTTTCAGGCACAGAGGCGTACACCTACCTACCACAAGCATAAACCATTCTGTTCCCTTCTGGAGAAGCCAGATTTGCTCCTTTTTTAGATGAAATGATCAAAGTCAACCCAAAATCAAAGAAAAGAAGATGCCATTGAATTCCAGTGACACCTGTAGTAAGAGCCAGACTATTTCCTACAGTTTTTGAGGCAGAAAAGCAACTTTGTGTTTAATCTCTTTGCTGCACCAAGCAAATGTTGCCAACTGTTTTTTAATTCAGTTCTTCCAGTCCATTTTGTATCTAGGTCATCTTCAACCAGTCCTGGAGATCTTCCCGATCTTCTCTCTGCCTGCTTAATTTATCTGTATGAAGTCATTGACATGAGAGACATGAGCACCCTTTTCACCAATACAGAATTGCTCCTTTACAGGATGTTTTAGCTTGGATTTTTGTCTGTCCATTACTAGAGAGACAAGTTTAAATGCTCTGGTCTTTATTTCGAGAACTTTGAACACATCCAAGCACAAACTCTTCTTGCTGCTTTGCCAATGTTCACTGTAATTGAGAGCACCGTGAGAGGAGAACTTGTCCCTTAATGTTCCTGTGAATACCCCAGCTAACAAGAATGTCTAGAGAAGCCTAGAAGGATTAGATCCAATCCCCATGAAATTAGTGGGAATTTGGTTCTTAGCTCCTTGAAACTTCTAGGATCAAATCTTCACTAAAGATCCCAGGCCAGCTCCTAGTCTCAGTTACATCATGCAAATCCAAGCTCTCACCAGTCTTGTCAGTGGAGCTGTTCCAGATTTACTGCCCAGCTCCACGCCAGAATTTGACTCACAGGGGCCTGCAGGCTGGCAAGGGCTTTCCAGACCACCTGCAGCACCAGGTTTCTCCATGGCATTCCTTCCAGCCTGGCCTGCTTGTTCTGGATACTTGTGGAACAGGCAGTGCCTGCCATCACTGCTCCATCCTCTCCTTTGCTGAAGTGCCCACCTCCCCTGGGAAAAGCAGCCCTCCCTACAAGTTCCACTGCACTGCCAGTTGCCAGCCAGTATCTGTTATCAGGCCTCAACTTCTTAACAACCATGCTAATTATCTTCCCCATAAATATCACTTTTCTCCTGAGCTAAACCCACATTATGCAGACAATCTCGCTCTGGAAGCCTGCACACTTTATTACTTAAGGTAGTTGTTCCATTTAACACACTTCTCTATGAAGAAGAATGTCAATGCTGTCCTACACAAAAGACAACGCTCCAAGTGAAGCAATTTTAGATTAATGGTGAAATAAGATGCCAATGTTAGAATCCATCAGCAGAGAGCTTATTAACACAGTGCTTATTTAAATCTTATTTACACATCCACGCAGGTATTCGTCATGTTTTTAGAAAGAGAATATTTAATCATTTCTACCCTGGGCAAGCACGAGCTCATTCTTTCAGGAAACTAAATCAGTATCCAGAATCCCATGAGGTCTGAGATTCCTTAGCTGGTGTCAAACACCAGGCCCACTGTCAGGGGGAGAGAACAGCCTGTGCTTTTAATTTATAATTACATGGGCTAATTGTGGACAGCAGCAAAGGGATTTCACTGAGTAACAAGACAGAGAGCAATTAAGCACACTTTATCATGTCATCCTCTAACTGTGCTGAATTGATGGTGCATTAGGCAAAAAGACAGGGAATATGCAAAACTGGGAGAGAAAAGGCCCTTCCTCCAGCAGGATGCTCTCTGAATCTCTGTGCAAAGACTACAAAAACAAACAGCCCCACCCAACACCTCAGGCATCATCACCTTTTCTCCTTCCCCAGAAGTACCTGACAGGTTTAACACAAAACTCTCCTGCTACAGCTTATCGTTTCCTTTCAGTCTTGCAGGGATTCAGTGCAAGAAGCTCTCGGGACATGCCAAGGGACACGGGTACAAGACAGGGCAGACCTTTACAGGGGACTCTGACCATGCCTGGAACGCTGTCTACCTTGAGGGAAGGTGGCATTTACTGGACAGCACCTGGGGGAGTGGTTCTGTGGATGATTCCTTCACCAAGTTCACCTACAGGTAAAGACCCCCCTCTATCTGAGTACGTAAACCCTGTACAAAGGCAGAAGGAAAGCTGATGGGATTGGCAAACCAAACAGACACATTTGGGGCCACAGGAAGACCCAAAGCTCTCATGGCACATGTCACAGCATGTGCCACATTTGAGATGGCCATGATACACAGAGTGTCACCACACAATTTCAGAAGGCTTTAAGCAGTCACCCAAACAGAGTAACACCACACCTCATCAGAAGGCTTCATGTGTCTGCCCATACAGAGTAACATCACGTCACCTCAGAAGCTGCAGCATCTGCTCCCCTTGTTCTTCAGCCCAACCTTTTACCCCCTCATGTTCATGCAGTGCCCCTGTGTGCCCTCTGTTCCCTTTGGAGGTTGGTCAGTGCCCCTGGGCACCCCATGGCTCATTGCTGTCAGTGCTGCTCACTGCTTCTCACAGCTGGACCCACTGGGGATGAGGCTCAGCCCCACTCCCAGTCACCACAAACTGTGTGCCTACACAAAGCCATGGGCAAGGTACCCAGGCTGCCTGTACAAGGCATGGAACACAGCCTGTAGAGAGGTAGTTGCCCTGAGCAGGAAGTCACAAACTGCTAAAAGCCAGCTGGGTTTGCTTGTCACATCTTCAGTTTAGGCAACAGTCTGTGGAGTCACAGCTTTTGTGAATTGCTTGCAGTCAACACCCAGTGCCTCCTTTTTCCAGGAGCCTGTGGGTGCAAGGGAATAGTGCAAATACTCAGGGTTTATCCTAAAGTTCAGCATTTACCCTGGAAACAGAAGACCAAAGCTCAGGTTTCTTCTCTGCCTGGGGAATTTCAAACCCACAGATCTCAGTTTATCAGCAGCTCAAACCACTCCAACATCCTCCTGCTGAAACCACCACCACTGCGCGGGGGAAGAATTCCCTATTTGTAATTACTCATTTTCCCTTATTTCTCCCTTCTCCCAGGTACAATGAGTTTTACTTTCTGACTCACCCGGCCCTGTTCATTAACAATCACTTCCCAGATAACAGTAACTGGCAGCTCCTTAAGCCCACGCTGACACTGAAGGAGTTTGAGAACAACATGCTGCACAACAGCAACTTCTACACGCTGGGGCTGCTGGCCGCACACCCGGAGACTCCCATCATCCGAACAGGTAACGGAGGAGCCATGGGGCATCTTCCCTCCTGCATCCCACATCCAACACACACCACTGTGCACCTCTTCAGGCAATACTGAGCAACCCGAGTGAGTCCAGCAGCTCTTTTAACATAAAACCGCTCCGGTGCCACAACTGAACAAGGCGCACATTTAAAACCTCCCCCCTTGGATTTTTCAAGAGCTGCAGGAATTTAACTGGATGGCTAATTTGTGAATGCTAAGAACAGAGTTAAAGCTTATGGACATCAACATTTTAGGACGTAATGAAGACTTCAAGCTGTTTGGGAACAGGCTCACAGGGAGGTAGATTAATCTCATATCTACATACTGGAGAGTTCCTGCAATTTGAAGCTCCTGGGAGCAGCTACTGGGCTAGCAACCAGGTCTAATCACCTCTAATTCAGCCCTTCATGATCATAGAATTACAGAATTCCATAATAGTTTGAGTTGGAAGGGACCTTAAAGCCCATCTCATTCCAACCCCCCACCATGGGCAGGGACACCTTCTACCAGACCAGGTTGCCCCAAACCCCATCCAATCTGGCCTGATGGTACTTTCAGTTATATTTCACACAGGCTTTCACATTCTAGCAGACCACAGCTCCATGTCAGGGTGTATAAGAACAGGATAAATGCACATCTCACAAACAAAGGCCACTCTCATTCTTTCTGAGGCACACTGCCCTAAGCAGACTGATGACAAGCTGTGACCTGCCAGTTGCAGCTCTTGGTTTTACTTCTAGAGAAACAGCAACTTATTGGGCCAGATTAACCTTCCCAGAACAGGGGGTACATTAGGGTTAAAAACTGTACTGACACTCCTATGCAGCCTCTTTTCTTTTGTATTTCCCAGTAAATGGAAAAGCCTCTGTATCCGTGGACTGCCGTTCTGGCACATTATTTATGTTTAAGCTGAAGGGAACAGATGAACACGGTTTGATGATTTTGAAAAGACATGGAATGGAGCTGGATATCTACCCACAGAAGACAGGGAGCCACAAGCTGGAGATCTTTGCCAAGCCCTCCAAGGCTGAGGCTTCGGATGACATCTACAAGTGCGTGCTGGAGTACGTGGTGGAGTGCGAGTCCGTGGACAAGGCCATGCGCTTCCCCAAGGACCTGCACCAGCCCGTCGGGCCGAGCTGGTTCTCAGAGCGCCAGGGCTTCCTGCGGCCGTCACACAGAGAGCCCGTCCTGCACACCAACGACGGGCGCTGCTCCCTCACCTTCACCCTGGGCAAGGACATCAGCGTCCTGACCTCGCTGCACACCGACGGCAGCAGCAGCCTCGCGGAGGACATGGGCAGGCGGCACGTGCTGCAGATCCACCGCAGGAACCAGATCGAGCTGAAGGTCCACCTCCCGCACGCAGGGAACTTTGTTCTCAAAATCTACTCCAAGAAGAAGTCGGACCCCGGTAATTATGATTACATCTTCAACTACCTCATCAGGTGCCTGAACACAGAGGTGAAGTGGCCAGCCTTCCCCCAGAGCTACAGCAAGTGGCTGCAAGACTACGAGATCGTGGAGCCGCTCTCGGGCCTGCTGCCGGCCAACCGCAACGTCCAGTTCAAACTCAAAATGCACGGCATTGCCAAGGTGCTGGTCCAGGCTGAGAACACCTACCCTCTCACCCAGAACAAGGGCTGCTGGGAGGGAACCTGCAACACCTCGGGCTGCAGAGAGGTGTTTGTGATGGTGCATGAGAACGCCAACCACAGCTTCTACTCGCACGTCCTCAAATATGAAGTTGAGACCCAGTAACACCCACTCCTTGTTCTTTCACCCACCTGCATGAACCAACCTCCCCAACATGCCCCAAACCAGCACAGCTTTAGGAGATTGCTCATCCTCTCAACCAAATCTGTTCTTTCAACAAATGCAGACAACACTTGCAGGCTTTTGCCAGACTGCAGGCTTAAAGATGATCAAGGAAGCAGAAAATCCTGTTAAAAAAGGAGCAGCAGTGGAAGACGTGATAAAACCATCACCTACATTTCAGTAACACTGTCCGGACAAATATTTAGAAGACAACTGATTGTCTGCAGGGCATTCTGTGCCAGTAGGGATTGCTGGTTTCCAAGTTACGGACCATAAGAAAAGTCTTACGAGGGCTACTCCAAGAATTCACCTAGTTATGGGGCAGGATAAAGAAAGTGCACCTCGGTTTTGAGCAGCAACATCGGACATGAGGAACTTCAGGATATTTAAACCAACATTCATTATAACTGTAGTCAAGTTGCAAAACACATCCGAGGAGAGAGAAGAGTTAGGAAGAAGATACAACATGAAGTTTCCTTGTGCACGTCACTGTCTTACAGATTTCAATAAAACTGGAAAAATACTTTTTACACTGACTCTTAAATACAATAAACAAATTCATTTTTACCTTTTTATATTAGAGTATTGTAGAGACTTTTTCTGCTGTAATTATATCTGAAGCATAAGGGTGTTTCCATAACCAAAATTACAGTAAAAATGAGAATAAAGTTCTCAGAAATCACTCCTTCCTCCAAACTGTCTATGCAATACTGCAGCTATAAACTGACGGGGTTACATGGGACAGCAGGCTGAGTGACATTATTATCATGTAACAAACCATTTGGTGCTGTACTCTTGGAAAATGCCTCCATGCACACAGCAAAGGGGGGCTTCTACTGAATCTCCATCATCCTGATATGGAGCAACATTTTCATAACTGGTTCAGATGTCTGTGAGCATTAGCATGACCCAAGAGGTATTATGTTTGAGCTTGAATTGAAAATAAACCTGTGATGTTTTTGCACTCTGTTTCATTGACCAAACAACATGAATTCTCTTCCCAAAGCTGCTGTATTTTCCACACAAAAGAGGTGGGTTATTCCTACATTCCCTCCTTAGTGACTGGGTGGTAGGAGTTACTCACAGGGCTGCCCAGCTGTAGCAGGCAGGTTACTCTTACATTACTCCTTTGACCCCAGCATCCAGGGTTGAGTTCCCATTTAAGCAGGTTAAGTACCTGCAGCCGGATTCCAGGAGCAGCACTCTCTGTGATGATGCAGGCTGCTGCAGACAGGAGCTGCAAGCATAAACACAATATGTAAGCTAGCAGGGCTTACTCCAGGATAAGCTGGGAGCACAGCAAAACTTCGGGGTCTTTTTGTACTTGGCGACAAGAGCCTTCATATGCAACATAAAAGTAGGTTTTAAGTCCTCTCCAAAACATCTCAGTGTCTTTGCCCTCAAAAAGTGGCGGCAGCAGCTCCTCCCTGCAGGAACACTCACAAGCCATGGAGCCCAGCAGGCACCTGCTCCCTGGGCATCAACACAGACTGAGCAGCACAGATGCGAGGCAGACTCAGGGATCTTTTGTTTGCCTAAGGACCTTGAAGGCTAAAGTGAGTATTGTCTGTCAGCACAGACAGTCCTGGTTTATTTTGGTGCCTGGCAGAAGGGTTCTTTTTTCTCAGATCCCACTTTTCAGATCAAGGAGGATACACTGCAGTAACTTTCATTTCACAGGTCAAGCTGATCCAGTCAAGTACATCACTTCTTACAATGGCAGGATAAGGAAGCATCCCAGAGAGCTTAGTGACTAAAGAAAACAACTTCCACCAAAGAGGGTCAAGGATACCAAAGTACAGACACTCTTCATGGAACCACATATTTGATGTTCACAAATAGGCACAAACACACAAACAGACACTTTGGTAAAGCCTCCCTGCAGGTAACACTGCTATGAACACTGTCCCTGCTCCTTGTCTCAAAGACTCACTTCCACAAGCCCTCTCTCTAAGCCCACATGCTCTATTTCTGTCTCAAGATGGCAGCAGAAACAAAAATTGACCCCAAGAGAGTAGAGACGACAGTTTATTGCCCCCTACTTAGCACAACCTCAGGGAGTATTCCCTGTTCCTGCAACCCAACTCTGCAAAACCCAGGCATTTCCAATTCCACACATCGACAGAGTCCCAGATTCTTTAACTCCTCAAAGTAAGGAGTGACCCCCAAGCACTGTCACACTCTCAGCAGAACATCCGTAACACACTAAATACAGATGAAGCCTGCACAGCTTCCCACTCTACAGATGTACAAAAGGAAATGCTGCAAATAAAGTTCCACACTTTTGTCTCAATCAGAAAACACATTGGCTCTGCCCTGCAAGTGTGCAAGAAATTCTTTAGTGATATTGAAGGCAAAAGTTCAAAGACACAAACCCCCTCTTCAGCTTCATTAATAATAAAGTTTCCAGGACCAGGTGATTATTCCAAGGGAGGTTTGACACTGCAAAGGCAGAGAATGCCTGAGAAACCCTGCAGCCCCAGATAAAAGCACCTCAGAAGTCTGCACTTGCTGTGACATCTCCCTCCAGGATAAACACAGCTCCTTCTCCTCCTCCTCATAAAAAATGCACATTCTTCAGTGCAGCCAAGGTTCCAACACCAGGAGAACAGCTCTGGAGCAAACTTCTCAGTTCTCTTGGGGCATCTGCAATGAGAGAAAGAGGGAAAGATAAAGTACACATACACCAACACAGAGAAGTAACTCAGCAGTTCCCCTGCTGCAGATACTTTAGATTACATTAGTTCAATTTTTTAGTCTACTCCCTGAATGAAGCTGCTTATTACAGGTATTAGAAATTCATAAAACTGCAGGATTATAGCTGCTAATTAAGCAAATGGATCATCTTCAGTCTTGCTCTTCCCTTCTGCCAACACAAACTGCCAAATATCTCTGAAGGGATATGGAAGACCACATCAGAAACAAGGCAAAATGTCTCCTGAACTGCTGAAAACACCAACAGCATGATGCAACACTCAGTAACAAAAAATCTTCAGGAAATACAATACTATTTACAAGGTATCATTTAAAAAATGAAATTGGTGGCCTCACTGAAGGCTGTGAGGGATCCCTAAGGGTTCTGGCACTCAGTGCATCTATAGGTTCACCAGCAAAGAGGAAACAGTTTGGTGTATTCTGCTGTTCAGATTTTATCAAAATGCCCCACGCCCAACAAGTCCTTACTTGAGATCTGGACAGACAGGGTGGATGTTCCAAAAACACCCATGGACAGTTCTGCAGAGGATCCAAGGCCACTGCTGGATGACCACAGTGCAGCTCCAGCTAAGGGCAGTTCCGCATCTCATTACAAAGGCTGCACAACGAGAATCCAAAATGGATTTGAAGGTTTTACCCTCATGCAAGGAACAACACAAGAAAGCCAAAACACAAGGACTTTTGGATTGGAATGTTTCTAAACTCTGGGATACAGAGGTGCGTGCCCAAGTGCAGCCCCAGTCTGCAGCCAGGCACCTCCTTGGCTGAACTCACCTGTCTGACACAGTGGCTGGGCTCTGTGTACACGTGGTGCTTTTGAATTCCTGTTCCTTGGCAGCATTAAGTTGCTCTAACACAAGATGAAGCTGATGGAAAGGAACAGGAAACTTATGGATGTGGAATGTCCTCATCCTAAGGTTTGCCTGCACAAAGGCCATAAAGACTCAGCCACAGGAGAATTGCAGAGACCCCAAAACAAAACAAGTCCCTAGGAAATAAGTCCTGTTAACTCACTAACAACTTACCTCCCTTGAGGGAAATCTGAATATTTTCCCCAAAGGGGGTCACAGATGTATTTTGATGCAGCAGTTCCACTGGACTGTCCAGATTCAGCCCAGGCTGGCACCAGCTCACATGGCAGCTGCAATGACATGTGGATGAACCTCACCTGCTTGTGGGTTCTCCTCCCATCCAGTGTCATTTCTCATTCCCATCTCTCTTTTCCTAGAGCCAAGACCACATCCAGAATTCAGGCACTCATTCCTCAGCTATTCTGCAGTACTTCAAGCACTCTTTACAGCAAGATAAAGACACCAGATACTACACAAATTTTAAAGGGCAGAAACTACAAGAACCAGGAAATATTAAGAAATTCCACTATGGGCAAATTAACTGGAAAAAAAATGCAGATAGCCTAAAGGAAAGAGGCATTTTATTCCCTGTTCCTTGAAGAACATAGCTATGCTGTGATGGAAAAGGTCTTGATCCAAGTTCCTGATGAGAAGGGAATATAAGCCACAAGAGTCACTTTGTGTATTTGTATAAACAAGAAAAGAGGTGTTTGCCATTCTGATTTATTTCAAGGCTTTCACACGTATAAAATATACTTTAATACTTTACATAAAAACTAGCAAATGGTTTGCTTTTAAAAAACACCATCAACTTTGTGAGGGAGCACATAGCTCTGATGCAGGTCTCTGACCTATGGCAAGATGACTGAAGTGTTTGTGGTGTAACACCCCTCATCAGAGCAAGCATGTAGACAGGAGCTCCTTTTCCCCAACTCCCATCCTGCTGATTCAGCTCCAAGTAGGACACATGGCTCTCACTCAAGCTCCAATCCCAGCTGGATATAGGCACCTTCCCAGTCACAGTTTGGAAGCACGTAAGGAAACCAGCATTCCAATTCCACAAGAAACATTATTCCTGGTGTTCAAATCGTCTCACTATCTTTGCACTCTCTTTTTTCAGTTCCTCAATGTGAGCATTTAGGCACTCCAGGATGTGCTGGGATCTCACTTCTTCATCTTCCAGGTATCGTGCAGCAATGGATCCAACAGAAGCTGTAGGCAAGGGGCACTAAAGGGAAACAAAGGGATTATCAGGCATTCCTTCATTCCAAGTTTTGGCCAGAAACACCACTGATCTGTAAACCACACCACTGAACATGCTCCTTGAGGGCTCATTTCCATCTTAGTGAGCAGACTAAGCACTCAGGTCTCACACTTGTATCGCAGGTCACGTCCCTCCCAACAGTCTCCAGCCAGCAATGACTGCTGCACGAAGCCAACACTGCCAAAAAATCACTACTAAAAAATCAGGGCTAGAGAAGGTCACTACAGAATACCAAGGAGTTTGCCCAGGGTGTTGGTGCAACTCAAGGTCTACATCCTGCTCCTTGTCTCCATAAAAATCCCAGTGAGTGGGAGCACCTCAGAGTTTGGGTCCAGGGAAGGGAAAGCACAGCCAGACTGGTTTTTTTGCCACATATTCCCCACTGGGAATACCTCTGCTTTCTTTCATATACCTCCTCTTCTTCCCCAAAGTAACAGGCTCCTGATACAATCCCACAGGCAAGTACAGACCAAACTCCCATTGCAGCTCAAAGAACAGCACTTCAGTGCAGCCAGCAATGGTCAACAAACTACTCCAGATTCTTTCCTTTACAGTCAACAACTATTCCTGCTCCTCACATCACTTACCCACAAGTTATTAACTTACAAAAACAACACTCTAAACCAGGCTTAATGTACAAGCAGATGAAGAGAAGCCTTGTGCACAGGGGCTGGCACGTGAAATATTAAGGTTACTAAGGGGCTGCTTTCCATTACAGACAAGTTGTCTCAGTGTCTTGGCAAGAGAAAATAACTGGTTATTTCCAAATCTTGGAGTCTCTGTTTTTCAGATCTTGTCAACAGCCAGGAACAAAGGGAAACAGAAAAGGCTACAGACAACAAGCAAATCTCTCCCACCCCACTACTGCCTACTGATGAGAGTTCTCCTCTTTTAGTGCTAAAGGAAGTGATTTTATTAAAGACACTGGAACCTGACCATGAACAGGGAGATGCAGTCAACACCAGGAAAAATATCTGCATTTCCTTAGAAATCTTATTTCTACCTCTCAGAATAAAGAGCAGCCCATTGTCTTCTATTAAACATCAAGCCCTAGAGCTTCTCAGACCCTGAAGTGGAACTTTCACACTTTGGGTCCAATCTTGCAACCTGAAGAGTTTCCATTTACAATACTGCAGTTCCCTAAGTTCCCAAAACTGTTTTCTGGGTATGTGCACAAGCTACTTTACTCCTAAAAAATAAAGACCTATTTTTGGTAGTAAACTTCATCAAGACCTGACAAGCCTCTACTTATTTGTGCATTAGCCTTTGAGCCTCTTCTCTGGACTCCTACAAAAAGATAGCTAATAGTTTAATAGTTGTCACTGCTACCAATGCAAAAACAGAGGAGAAACTGCTCTGAGCAGTGCTGGGGCAACACATCTGGAGCAAGGATCAGTGCTCAGCATTCTCCCCTCCCTAAACATGACAGGAAGAAGTGATTCAGTGCAAATTTTCTGTCTCTTGGTCAAGTGCTTCAGCAACTGAGCTGAGGTAGGACAGAGAAAGTGCTAACACTGCTCCCGATGAAAAAAGTACAATCAGCAACCGGGAAAAGGAGCAGGCTCCCCTTGTGCAGTGAAGCAGGGATTTCAGGCTTTGTCATCAGCAAGCATAAGCAGCTTTAAGTTCAGTGTGCTGACTGCTGCAGCCTGTTTGAAAAGGGGTAAAACTCACCCTGTGCTTTACAGATGTGCAGCAACCCAGAGACTGAAATAGTGACATACTCAGCACTCCACATCTACTCTGAGCCTCTACTACAGACCCAAGCCAAAAGCTGAAGCAGAATTCTGAGGGGACGCGAGCAGGTCCTGATACACGATGAGGTGCAGCACCATGAGCTCCTGGAATTAACTTAGCAAGCACACAAACACAAAGCACTTCTCAAAGGAGTTCTGAAGAGCCACCATATGGATCCCCCTGGCCAAGTCTTAACCATCCGGCAGTGGCTTTCTTTCCCTGTTTAACACTTGATTTACTTAGAGGATCACACACAACATGCAGTTAGGTCATGCATTCAAATGCCTGTCTCCTTTTGCCAGATAAGAACCCAGATCTATTTTCAGCTGCTGAGCAGCAAGTAGGTCCTGTACAACTGCTTACCAAAAACACAGATTCTCTGTGATGATTTAAGGCAGGCTGCTTAGATGCTTCATCTGCAAAATCTTTGTTTTCATCCACCACATGAAGCACAGACTCTGCTCCCAGCCAGGCACGTGACTCCTTGCAGTTCTCGCTGCTGCTCTGGGAGGGTGGCTCACCCATCTCGGGGGTCACAGTTCCTGTTTCAGCAGCCCCACACCTTTGGGAGTCCCTGTGATGATGCTGAGCAGTCCTGTCAGGCTGGAGATGTGTCCTGCCTGTGTGTTCATCCTGCTCGTGCTGTGCTTCCCAAGCTGTCCTGGAAGGGAGGTTTGAGCACAGAACTGAGTTTGTCTCTTAGCAGCTGAACTCCAGCAAAACTCACACAGAGGCAACAATTAACATAGATGTTACTAATAGCCCTGGCAATCCAAACTTGTTTCCATAGCACTTCCAGACACACATTCAGTCCCTGTGGAATTCTCTCTCTCTTCTGCTACTGTAGATAACAAAAACCACAGCCTGCACATCCTAGCACAGCAACAGAAAGGAACACAGCTGCCTGGGCCACATCTAATCCTGTCACCAAAAACAGCACAGACTGCTGCTCCAAAGAGAGGCAAAGGCAGACAAAAGACAAACACTGCTGGCTTTGCAGAACACAAACCAGCTGGGACTCAAAGCTACTGCACTGCTTAAGGCATAAAGGCAGATTCCCAAACAGTCCTCGTCTTCTCCCAGACACTCAATGCACTGGAGAGAGACCCAGCATGCCATTAAACCCCACACATCCCCACACCTTCTGCCCTCCTCACCCTGAGGAAGCAGCATCCCTGGGGTCACTCACCTGTGCTGTACATCCCTGGGCTCTTTGCCTTGCCCCTGCTGAGCCATGCTCTCAGGTTCATCTGGGCACACCTGTGCAGTGACCCCCAGTTTTGCCCTGGTCTCTGCGAGGTCCATCCGCAGCTGCTGGTTCTCAGATATTAATTTCTGGAGCTCAGCAGCGTAGTCCTCCCTGAGTGCTCTCAGGGTGCCATCATCCCCCTAATAAAGAAGGGCAGAAGCCAGAAGTTCTGGTTTGCAAGACACCACAGACACATCCAGAGCAAAGGCCAGTATCTAAGGTCTTTCCAAATGTGCATCAGGATCACCAGGCCAAGATCCAGCTCCTGTTCTTCGGGTCCAGAGGCTTTTTTTTAAGGAAGATTTTTTGCTTTGCACACTGCTACCACATTTTTGGGAACTCACACAGGCAAAAGCCACCAGGCACTTTTCAAACAGAAAGTTTGGTTATTTTAGGTTATTTTAGTTTCAAATCAGCCCTCCAGAAAGCTGTGTTTTTAAACCAGCTCACCAGCCACAAGCTTCTGTTCAGCAGTTTCCCAGGAACTTGGCACATTTGACAATCACCCCAAACTAAGAGCTTAAGTTGAGACAGAACTTGCAAAGCAGCTACTTCTTCCTTCACAAAATGAGTCAACTTGTGATTTCTGCCAAGGCTGCACCTCTGCACCTCTGTGCAGGCTCCTCTTCTCCCTTCTGCCTCAAGAGTTTTGGAGGTTTTGTTCAGCTGCAGGAGCCCACCACAGGGCCCTTTCCAAGAACACTGCCTCACCACATCCAGCCCGTATTCCCAGTCTGCATCCTGCTCATGGAGAGGAAAGGAGAGCCCTGCTGAATGGCTCCTCACCAGAGGAGAACACGCTCTCACCCCAAGTATTTCAAGGGCCAGAGCAGTTACAGCTCTAGGACAGGTCAAAAGAACATCACAGGCTGAGAATCAAAGCTTTGAGGTAAACTGGCTTAAAATTGAATTGTCATGAAATGTACTAAAAAATGTGGGCCAAAGCCCATTGAGAAGACATGGAAATTATGGCTGCTTCTGCAGTTCTCTTCACCACTTTCTGACTGAACAAATGCTTGATATTTCTGCACCTTATTTCCTCTCAAAATGCTTCTTTTGCTTGGGTTTTAAGTTCACTGAGCTTTATCCCGTATTTTGAGAGGCCTGGGCAAAGACTCTGACTATCCCCAGGTAGGAACACAAGGCTAGCCCCTTCCCAGCTCCTGGTTCTCAATACCTTCATACCTTCAGCTTACCACACTCTCTTTTTTCCAGAATCTCTGAGAGATGACGATTTTCCAGCCTCAAGGTTTCCAGCTGGACCAGAATTACCTGAGGAGTCAGAGGCAACCAACAAGCTTAGAAAAATAACACAAGGCATGCCCACAACACCCTCCAAGCATTTTCCACCCTCAAACTCAAGTACTAAGCAAGGTTTGGGCTGCTAGTTGTACTGGGACCCTACAGAGGAGGCTACAAAAATAACCAGGCACAGTTTTCAAAGATGTTATCCATCCTGGTCTAGTTAGCATGAGTGATCCCAAAGAATTCTGTGGGACTATAGGCTGCTGGTTTGAAAAGAAGCAGCAAGACAGATTCAGTGAACACCATCATTAGAAGATTCCTTCAGAAGGTCTCTGTTTTTGTACAGAGGCTAAAGAGAGAAGGAAACTACTATTGTAGCTAAAAACCAGGATGGTGTTCCAAGCCTTCAGATCCCTTAAACAGATAGCATAAGAGTCTTGTGCCTTTTTTACCCTGTGCTCCACTGCTTTCCTCTCTGCTCTTTCAATCTCTGCTCTGAGCTGCTGCTCCAGGTCTGAGGTGGAGCCGCTCGCCGATGCAATGGTGATGTCCCGCTGCTGCAGCTCCTGTGTCAGCCTGGAGATCTCCCTTTTCATCCCCTCTAGCTCACTGCTGTGCATTTGTTCAGCCTGAGAGAGCTGGTCTTTCAACTGGAGGAAGACATGCACACATCACCCACAAGCTTTTAAAACATATTTCAGCTAAAAAAGCTAAAGTATTGCACATGGGAATGTGAAATCTCAGTCCTGGAAAACAAAAAAAAATTCTATGTAACAAACCCTCTGCACATGCTTGTCCTTCCTGATTGAAAGCCACCTCATCCCAATCCTTTCCCACACCACACACTGCCAACTGGAAAGAAGCTTCATGCCATGAGGTACTTGAGAAGACCCACTATTTATCAAACCAACAGCCTCTTCAGCTCATCATTCAACCTCTGTAGCCAAAGCCAGAGAGCCAAAGGTTCACCATGACCAGGGAAGCACAGTAACTCTTGGAAAATATAACCCTGCAATTTGCCACTCTGCCTTCCTGAGGTAGATACCGCTTAAAGACGGTAACTTTAAATAGCTCGAGCTGGATTTTTCTTCCAGGAATTAATTTGCCCTAAGTCTTTTGAATCAATATTAGAGTTGAATCAATGTTAGCATGTAGCAACTAAAGCTTCCCATGGCAAACTTCCACCAGCCAGATATGCACAGGGCAAAAATACATCTCTGTTTTCATAAGTGTGATGACCACTAGTCCCTGCATTATGAGAGAATAATCATTCCCTATTTTCTTTCCACATGACAGGCATTATTTTATTTTCAGTTCATTCAATCTCATTTATCTCTTTTCCAGTTTGCTAAGTCCTATTCCATTCAGCTGCTGCTTGTATAAAAACCACTCCATCCTTTTGGTCATCTTTTCCATACCTTATCTTGGTTTATTCAATGCTTTTTGAGGTGGCAGACCTGCACCACATACAATATACTGGTAGGCACACTGTATATTTATTCAGTGGCACAACAGAACAACAGCAGCATAATTCCTTCCTCAGAACTCCATTCCATTAGTCAGAAATATTAACCACCCCAACACACAGGATTTTTCTGAGAATTACAAGCATTTTAGAAAATTGAACCAGATGATCTCTGCCTACCCATGTAAATACTGTTCACACGGTGATTTATCTCCATGTCACCTCAATGCCTCCCAAGTATATAAAACAGAAACAGCCTTCATAAATCTCTCCCTCCTCCCCAGCAGCCTCTGGAAGATTCATTTACTGTGTGGCTGTTTAGATGTGTAACCAAGCACACATCTCTGGCAAGATCTGCACCTCTGTATGTTCAGAATAAAGGATGAAAGATTTCCACACAAGTGAGGTTTTTCATTCAGGTTCAATGAGGCTTCCACTCTACCAGGCTCCAGTGAAAGCTCTCACATGAGCTGATGCAGACCATTATGAAGAGCCAAGCTAGTGAAGGGCTTGCCCCCCTTGGGTGATCAGAGCTCTGGGGTGAGCTCCTCATGGCAGGTGAGCTGCTCCATTCCTCCCAGCCCCTGCCCTCACGTCCAGCTACCAAGCCTGAAACACATCCCCTTATTCACACAGGAACCAGGACACATTCGAAGTCCTGCCTCAAGTGTGACAGGACATATTACAGCAAACTCACTCCTTCTCTGCTCTTCATCCTGTTGGGAGCCTTTAAAGCTTTTAAGCCTTAGGCTTAAACTCAGGATTCCAGACCTTAATTTCCTCACATATTTGCTCCTCCAGCAGTAATTCCAGTATCTCCACAGTGTACAGAAGTACTCGGGGAGCCCAGGAGATGCTCACAAAGCCAGGTTCAGACACCTGCAAACAGGTGTCCTCTCAACCCTTCCTCTGCCAGGTGTGCTCCTTACCTCCAGCAGATCCCTGCCTGCACAGCAGCCCTGCCCTGGTCCCACTGCTGAGGCACGTGGCACACAGGGATCAGTTCTCTCCACCAGTGCCATCCCACTCCCCAGGAACAAAGTCACATTACCTTTTTAATCTCTGCCCTTGACTCAGTCTGGTCTTCTTCCAGGGACTGCAGCTCTTTGATATTCTCACCCAGCTCCTCACTCAGCTGCACACACCTGGCATTTGAAGACACCAGGCTGGGTGCCAAATGCAAAAGTATAGATTAGAATAACCCAAGGAGGAGGAAATGGTCAGAGAAACTTTGATCTTCCAGGCAGTCCTTTACATCCATTACAACAGAAACTGAACTCAGCCTACAAGTTCCTTACCAATCCTCTGGGTTTGTTTTCTAAAATCATTTCACAAGAGATCAGGAAGCTCATCTAAAGATAACAGCTGTTTCTTGCTTGTTTATTTACAAACTAAGATTACAAAATTTCTATGTAAACACAAGTCTGAAAACCATAAACTTGGAGAGGAATCACAGAATAACAAAATGCTTTGGGTTGGGAGGGACCCTAAAGCTCAACTCGTTCCACCCCCTGCTGTGGGCAGGGACACCTTCAACTAGACCAGGTTGCCTCAACCCCCATCTATCCTGAACACCTCTAGAGATGAGGAGTCCACAATCTCTCTGGACAGATTTGTTTATAATCCTCACTTCACAGGAAGATCCTTAGCAGCTGCCTAACAAAGACGCCTTAGCCTATTATGAGCGAAGGTGCTCAGCCTAAGCAGGCTGGAACACTGACAACACCCACTGTGTGCAGTGAAAGGCAGCCAACCAATTACCAAAGCAGTCACTATTACACTGCACAATGAATAGCACTTGATTTCTTTGGCCCTTTGATATTTAAAACAAGCCTACAAAAATCACTGGTTAACTTGATGAACACAATTAGGTGCTGTATTATTATCCAAGACTAATTGCACTTGCAGAGGGAGCAAGCAGTGGGCTACCTGTTCTCAAGACGAGTCACCTCTGACTGCAAGTGCTGTTCCTTCTTCTGGGCAACATCCAGCTGCAGCAGCACCTGCTCCAGCTCCAGCCCTGCAGAGGACAATGGCTTCCCTTGCAAGCGCTCCTCCAAGGCCCTACACAGAAACAGCAGATTTAATCTCAGCACAGAAACATCATGTCTTGAGTTCACTGGTACAGGGAACATAACTACTGTTTTCTTGGAGTTCTCTGAAAAATACACAGCACCTAAAAGCAGGTGACAACTGTGTGCAGTGTGAGTAAGCAAACACAGCAGCTGGACGACAGCCCCTGCTTGAGTTAAGGCTGATTGAAAAAGACTACATTTTATTTTGATGTTGGCCCCCTGCCAGAGACTGGTAGGTGACCAACACCCAAACCTTCTGACACAGCCACCAGAACCCAACAGCCTCTGCACATTTCCAGGGCAGAAGGGGAAGGCCAGTATGGTTTTGTCACAGATGTAGTTACCTCGCCCAGCCCGAACCAGTGAGAACTGTCACCCAGGTTAAAAAGCATATTCTCAAACCCTGAAAGGCCTCCACCACTTGGCTGAAAATGCCTGGGAGAAACACCCTCAAAAGCCCTGCATTGCCTCCAGAAACCCAGCTGAGGAAAGTGGATTCCTTCCATGCTCTTCACTGATTATCTGCTAATTTCAAAAGCAATGCAAATTGAAAAATGCTGTAAGGCAGCACAGTGCTTGTGAGAAACTCCAGTGCACTATGTTAAATACAACCAGTACAGACCCAGCTGCATGAAAATGCTGCTACTGTCCTCAGTGAGAGAACCTGGAGCATAGATCTGGATTGAAGAGCCAAAGCACCAGCAAGGCATAGATGCTACCTGATGAGGAGTTCTTTTCTGTGAAGAGTTTCAGCCATCCTGTCCAGCTCTTTCTGTAACTGTTCCTGGTGCAGCTTCGAGCTGTCAATGAAATCTTCTTGAGACTGCAAGGTGGCCCTCAGTTCCATCTTCTCATCCTGCAGCACCTGCACAGGACGCAGAAGGAATGACTGCTGCAAGATGGACCAAACCAGTTTGTTGCAACGTGATGAGAGGTTGATCAGATTTTTTAGGACCCTTGGAAATACTGCAGAGCAGCACATGGCTACAAAGTCAATTTTGGTGTCAATCAGGAACTTTACAAAGGCTCTAGAAAGAGACAAAAACTCCAGGATGGAAAGCCTTCCCACCACTTCTCACCAGCACTGCTTTAGACCCCGGTTCTTAAGAGTTCCTTCACTGACCTCTAACATTTTCTTGGACTGCCTTAATTCTTCTTGAACTCTCTGCTGATCTTCCAGAATCATGCGCTTGTCCTCGCTCAGGTCATCCACCCTCATGCTGAGCCTCTCCACCTCCAGCTCGTTGGCACAGATGGTGTCCTTGGCCCTCTCCAGCCTGCTGGTTAAGTGCTGGATTTCCGAGCGGCTCGCCAGCTCCACTGAGTCCAGGATCTGCTTCCGATTGGCCAGCTGGGTCTGCAACAGCAATCACCTGCACTAGAGCTAAACTGCAAAAACACCAAAGTTCTACCAAAGCTAAATTCAACACAACTACTGATTTCTTGGTGTAATGAGCCACATTCTCATTCTCAACAATACCTTCCAAGGAATTAGGGAGAGCACTATTCCAGGGTTACATGATGGATAAAATTTCCCAAGGCAAACAGAATAAGTAAAAAACAAAATGAAAAAAGAGGGGGCCCTTTGATTCCAAAAGCAGTTTAAGGAGAATCTGGAAAATGAGAATCTCAAATCACTCCAGCTGCCCGAGTATGATTTGTCCAAGAACAAAGCCTCCTGCTATTTTTCGCTCATGAGCCCAAGGCTAGACCAGGACTAATGGCTGCAGGTAAGAAAGTTTGCAAACCAAACAGGGCAGAGATTACTCAACAATTAATTCCACACCAGGACAGGAAGTAGCTCTGGGTGCACAACTGCAAAACCACAACCACCAAATAGCCCCAAAACAAACCAGTTGTAACAGCCAATTTGCTTTGTTGTCTGCAGTAAATACCTGGTTCCAGCAACTTGGGGGAATGCTCACTTTGAATTTTTAAGTGTTTTAATGGCAGACAAAAAAGTAAGAAGGAACATATGAGTAGCAGACAATACCTGATCTATAATTTATAGGCACAATACTTTATTTCATAGCATTTCTTTCCACACAGCTAGCTGGTGAAATTTAACAAGCTAGCTCTCACATAAACTTCTAGGAACATTCACTTCATATACTCCTTTATTGCATAAAATCTTTGAATTTTTAAAGGTTGAAACAAAATATTTGAGCAGTCCTATACTCCCAGTTTCAAAGAGTAGCAATGCCTGCCAGCTTCACAATCACTGCATGCCTTGATTTACACAAACTGTAAGAACTGCTCATTTGCAAGGCTATGGTATAGTTTTGATTACAGCCTTTTATTATTATTTAAATAGTCATGACAGAAAAGGTAATCAAGAGGGCTGAGAGTTTAAAGCAGTGCCTTTCTTCACCTAAGAAACCAGAGTATCAGACTGCCTGAACATTTATTTCTGCATTAAGAAAACATTTAAGCTGTCTCTTATTTCCAGCCACAAAATATTCAGGCCAGCAGAGAATTCCAGGTTTTTAGGAGAGGCTGACTTTAAAAGCTGCAGGTGTTCCAGAAGGTGGTCTGTACTGGGAAGAATTCCAGGCTTCCCTAAGCTGCTCTGGAAGAGCTGAGGGGAAGCCAGATGAAAGGAGAGAGAGAGGAGAAGTACTCCATGGTCAGGGATCTCAGCTTGACCTTGTGCTAGAAAGACAACTAAGCACATAAAATGTACAGAAATGTCCAAGGCAAAAATTTAGCACTTCCATGCTGGGCTTTTCAAAGCAATTGAGGATTCAGGCAGTCTGTTCACAGTACCTGTGCACCTAAGGCACCTATGCCACTCTGGCAAAACCTCCCCAAGCTCCTGGTTTTCTGCTGCACAGTAAGACAAGTTCCTCTGTGCCCCAGTGTCCCAGCCTGAGCTCCAAGGACACATCTGTTCCCAAACAATTGAGCTATCAACGACACACAGATAGCAGAGCAGCAAGACCTTCTGCTCAAGGACTCTCTCCGCATTTGTAGATCTCCTGGTGTCAGCCTCTCACAAAGCCCCTGTCAGAGCCAGCTTCAATCCTGTCATCACAGTCTCCCTCCTCGCAGGAGCTTCCACTCAAGAGCAACTCAGGAGCCCATTAAGGCAAAGTCCCCAGCAAGAGCTTCTTATCAGTGTCTGCTGTGATTGCGTCTGTGTGACTTCACAGCTGTGCTCTAGGACAATTCATCTTGCTCTGCTGCAGCACGACTAATTCACTGAGCCATCAGCTTTGCAGAACAGCAGCCCCACTACTTTCCTTTGAGAGACCTGAAAAAAGGGGTGGGGGGCTGAAAACTGCTGTTGCTTCAGTATTTTATGGAAGGCTCTGCTGTAGGGGAAGACTGTTTTCTAACAGTACCCTCTGAGCTGGACCCACAAGGTTCATATTTAGCTGCTGGCAGGTACACAGCTTTCAACTAGACAACGGGATGTAACATATTTTAAAGTGCTGTGGTCTTTGCCTTCCAGGTCTTTGCCTTCTACTCTCTTCTCTGCTAACCAGAGCAATGGAAGGGAGAGCTGCACAAGGTTTATCTAATCTCTGATGACAGACTCCAGATCTTTTTTCCATACAGCACTTGTACAAGCAAACCGTATTCTGCCAGAACATTAAAAGTCACTTCAATGGCAATCTGAACTGGATGGGTGCCTGAGAGATTTCATTAGCCTCTCCCTCCCTCCCACAAACAAAGCAGAAACTTCCAGCACATGCTAATTGTACCTGCACGAGTTCGGAGTGCTCTGCCAGAGCCTTGCGCTGCGCCTCCAGCGATGCCACCTGCTGTTGGTACCGCAGGCGCTGCTTCTCCCAGTCAAGTGATTTTTGACGGAACTCCTGCAAGGACAGCAGGGGTGGCTTGGAGCAGTACATCCCCCTCCAGTTCACATCCATGTCTGCCTTCTCTCCCCAACATATCCTCACACCTTTCCCCCAGCAGGGAAACCATTAGCCAGTCACCTGATGCAGCAGCTCAGCAGTGCAGAGCCCTCACACACAGTGCACGCTGCATTCCTTCCCCACCCGAGGTAAAGCTGCTCACAAATGTTAAGTGCCAACGCATTCATGGCTGGTTTCCTGGGTTTGCTGTCAGGGGTTTAACAATTCAAACTGGCTTTAGCTTCCAAAACATGCTGGTATTGAAATCACCAAGATGACAAGAATTAAATACAGAATTTGACTGCTAATCTCTGTTCCAGAAATTGGGCACTACATCAGTCAGATGTGTGTTGTTACCACATCTCTCAGGAGGAGAAAACTGAGTGGGGTTGAGCTCAGCAGAGCAGAAAGATTAGATGTGACAGGGTTACAAAGAAGTTTGACATGTAGCTCCCTCCTCCTCCAAGAAGTGAGAATACAACCTCCCCACACTGGAATTCATTCCATTCACATAATTAGTTACTCTTCCAGCACCTTCTCCCTTTTATTTAGTCTAAGGGTAAGAACAGCATTAAGGTTTATGCTGTGCAGTCAGAGGCCCCAGCGCATGAAACTGCCTTTATCACACATGCAGGCTGAGAACAGCTGCACCTGGAGAGTGGATGGGCAGTGCTCCTTAAGCAGGACTCATTGTCCACTTCCTAGTGGACTGTTCAGTCACCAGTGAAGCCCAGTAAGGCAGTTAATATATACAAGCTGGTCCGCACTTGCTTTTTCACCACATACCTCCAGCTTCCTGGTCAGTCGGCTCAATTCAAACTTGTCCTCCTCTTGTCCCTTGTTAGCTTCTCCTCTGCTTCTTGTTTTTTTCTTCTGCAGCTTCTCATAGCTCCTCCTCAGCCGGGACAACTGCAGAATACAGTGAAAGAGTGAGCTTTGCTCAAGGCCCCAAGGCAAGAATTAAACAGCCCTTTGAAAGAAGATATACAAAGTGGTTCACACAAACAATGCCCTCATCAAGGCCACACATCTCCCAAGTGAAGGCTTCCATTTGGATAATGAGTCTTTTATACCAACAGCACAGCAAAACACACGAGTTGTATGAGAGTAGCAAGATGCCACTGAAGTCATGACATCAGCAACTTTTAACTAAAGCTCTGTCTTACCATAATTAAAGCATGACTGAAATATTGATCAGATGGAGGTTTACAGGCAGCTGTCAATGGAGCAAGAGCACAGCATCCCCCTCTCTGCAGGTGGTTCCCAGCCCCAGGAAGAGCCGGCAGCGCCTGTGGATGATCTGCTCACCCACAGGAGCACACCCACCACACCACACACGGGTAAATCTTGTGTGATCAAAATACACTTGTGCAGCTCAGGTGGGAACTGGAACGCTCCTGCTTAGTGGGAGAAGGAAGGTTTGAGAATTGCCATTACCCATAATATCAACACCACTTCATCTGTCATTTTCTGCTTAGATACACTGTGTATTTCACAATAAGTGGAAAATGCCAACAGAAAATATCACTCCTACGCCTGCTGCTAGGATGCTGAAGTTGTATCAGAAGCAGGAATGAGGAAAAAACTCTTGACATTTAAATGACCCTCCATGCAAATAATCACTTGCAACTTGCAGAGAATTTTTCATATGATGAGCTCCTCCCTACTTAACTATTAAATAAAAGGCTTCCAAATAGCCACATGAATTTGAGAAGCCATCACTGTTCTGAGGGACAAAGCTAAGCCCATGGATGAACAGAAGGACCATGAGAAGAAAAAATATCTGATTCAAGACCTGATGCATTCACTACTTTTGTGTGTTCAGTGGGAACAGACAGATGTTCAGGCTTAGAGATAATGCCAACATCTTTTGCCAAACATATCAGGAGATAAGAGGTTTATTCTTTCAACAGTCTCAGTTAGACACCGTACCTGTAATTGCACTGGAAATGGTGGTAAACAGGGACAGAAATAATTTCCCCAAACAGCACTAAGAACAGAAGACTGAGGAATATTGGAGCTCAATGTCATCAGCATTAATACTGTGTAGGTAAAATACCCACAAACTGCAAGTTAGGCCACAACACACAGGCTGTATTTCAGCCTTAGCAATTTAAGCTGATCTGCCAATGTACCTCAGCTTTGCTCTGCAGCTTATCCACAATTCCAGTGAGAACACCCAGTGAATGAAGACTGTTAGTCATATGGAATAGTGAGGTGTTTTTAAATGAGAAAAGATGCCTTCTGTCATCAGAGCAGAGACTACCAAATTAATTTCACTTATGGCTTACAGTGAGCAGGAACTAGGCCCAGCCCTCTGGAGAAAACAGGTCAGTGCTCTATGAGCTGCTCATGCCAGTTCACTCCCTGCTCTTGGCAAGTGCAGACAGGCAAGTAGTTCAGGCATAAATCTGGAATGCTGTTATACCACCTGCAGGACAGGTATCATCTTGCATTGAGCAAGAGGTTTTTATTGTCAAACAGCATTTCCTACGTACACTTGTTTTTTATAAAAGGTATTAAAACTAATATTCCTTGAGAGTACCAAATCCCTGCTAAAGTCATCGGTGTTAACAGAGGCAAAAAGATGAGACCACATATCACTGTTATTTCCTGATCTCACACAAGCCAGGCCAGTTACATCTCCACCCTTTTTGAATTTCAGAAAAGCTGAAAGAGGAAACTGCTCCTGCCTGTACCTGTGGCAGCTCCAGAACCAGCACTGTGGTGACTGGGATGGGCAAAGACAGGACATTCTTGCAGTGAACTTCTGCAGATGTCCAACATACGAAAACATTTCTACTCCAACAGTTTTCTGTCTGCCACCAAGTTCCTCCAAATTACAAAAACAGGCAAATTGAGCCATACAAATGTCACTTTATCGATGCTCAATGCTCTTTTTGCTAAGCACACAAACACTAACAGAGTGGGCAGTTTTAAAACCACAGCATTGAAACAAAAAACAATGACACAAAGTAACCGATCCATCATCAACTGGGAACTAGAAACCAAACTTCTCTTTTTGCAACTCACCTCCTCCTGGAATTTCTTCAGCTGTTGTTCATACTCTCTAACCATGTCCTGCTTGGATTTTTCCACATCTTCGACCTGGCGACGCAGTAGGCCAACCTGAACAGAGGGATAAAAAGCAAATAAATACAACAGAAGTAGGCTTAATTGCCAGTAGATACATGGACATTTCACTGGGGTCCTTCATTTTGAAATAGATGGAAGCTGTGCCTAAATCTTTGGTAGGCTGGGGCCACAACTGTTTCTGTTGTGGTGTCTTGTTTTGAGCCAGTTTCTGGATTTCACTCCTGGGGACAAAGCTGACATATTTGGTTTGTGCCAAAAGCCTATTTCTATCCAGTATTTTCATCAAATTCTTCACAAATATGCATTATGATTTTAAGCTACCTACCAAGAGAAAAGTTGGCCATGTCATTATCTTACCATGCTCAGAGAAAGGAGAGATTCCAAATAGCAAGGAAAAAGTAAGAAAAGGGGTTTTGAAGCTCACAGAAAAGACTTCCCTGACAGTGAATCAACTGCTCCTGTGACTCATTTTTCTCCCTTTTTTTTTCTCCTCCTATCTTTTTCCAATCCACAACCTGAGTGGTCACAAACTAACAAATTAAAACTAAAAGAAAACCCACAGAAAATTCATATGACTAAACCAAAAGCAAGAATATACTCCAACAGTGACTTCAAACATACTTTACAGTTCAGTTTGAAATCCATGTTTGCTTTTGGTGGTAAGAGACATTTCAAGTGTCTTGAGAAAACACAATTGATAATAACAACAATAACCTATATGATAAAAATCATTATTCTTGCAAACAGAAATCCTGTGGCTCAACTGCATCTCATGGTCCACATCCTGCACAAAACCTTCACTTACTAACAATTTTCCACCAATACAGATTTTTTTTGCACTTTCCTCAGGCTTTTATTTAAAGACCACAAAACCAGAGCCCTGTAAAAAAGCCCATGGAGAGTTACCCAGCAATATCTTGGTATAGTTCATAGTAGGAACTGGCTTTCTTGGTGCAGATTATTTAGTAGGAAATGGGTATTTTCTACCAATGACTGCAGGTTGCTGGACTGTCCATTATTGCTGTAGCCAGGACCAGTGCCTCTAGGTTCTCTCTAATAACTCCAACAGTTCAATATGTGGACTTCCACCAACCCTAGGGGAGCAGATCACTTGACTTGGATTGAGTTATTAACCAGACACCTTGTTCCAACAGGTCCTTTAAAAATTCTATTCCTGATTTCCTGATTCTAACAGGTAAAACACACTGCTGACTCCAACCAAAAAATAGTATGAAACAAAGGTACCTCCTTTTGCTTTTCCTGCAGAGCTGCCTTGGCAGAGGAAAGTTCCTGCTCCCGAGCACTCAGACAAGCTTCCAAAGCCTGTGTCTGCCCTTCCCATTCGGATTTCTTGTGAGCCACCATGATGTCTATCTGCTTCATCAGCTCCTGCAGCTCGGCTTCACAGGAGGTCAAGAACCCACCGCTGGAGGGGACAGAGCCTGGAGTTAAATAAAGCAAGTCCCACCCAACACGTCCAGTGTCCCAAACCAACAAAGGCAGCAGAACATACTGACTGGCACAAGGCACCAACTCTGCACACACAGTGCTTTGACCTCTCTTCAAATCAGCTCACACAGAATAGAATCACAGAATCATTAAGGTCAGAAAAGATCTCCAAGATCATCAAGTCCAACCTTTTACCCAATACCATCCATGCCTGCTAAACCACATCACTTCACACTTAGGCATTCAGTCTTTTGCCTTGGGTACTGTGCATTATGTAAGGAAACCAAAGTGTGTTTAATTCATATTTTGTATTGCCTTAACTGCTCTCCAGGCAGTGGCATTTTATAGCAGGTTTCAGAAACCAGAGGAATCTTACAGCCAAGCTATGAGCTCCCAAAAACAGAAGTTTATCACAAATGCAGACAAACTCTGAAGCAGAGGGGGCTGGATGACAACATGATAATGAAGAATCAAACCCTCGCAATCCATCGGGGAGCACAAGCTCCCTAGCGATGCCCAGATTTCTAATTTGGTGCAGTAATTATTGAAGCAAATTCAAGTAACTCCTCTGAAACTTCCCAGCTGCCAAGACAGGGACAATATTAAGGTTTGCCAGACACAGCCCTAGAGGGTGGTGAACTCCATAACGATCTCTACCCCTTTAATTTGCCTGTCAAAGGGAAGAACTGAAAAGAAATGGAAATCAATAGGTTAAGGGATAGAAATTTCTCAGTTCCCCCAGGGCCTATGCACACTTCATTACTTGGCACTTTTTCTATAGGAAAAGAAATACTTCTTAAAGGAGCCAAAATCAGTCACATTTGAAGTTCACCCTGTCCTGTGAGTTAACCAAAAATTAGCAGCTATTATGCAGAGCAGGAACATTTCCTTCACAGCATCTGCTAATATGTAGCAAATTCTAAACTTGATTTCTGCAACCAGCTCTCTAAAGAAGATACAGTATCAAATAAATTTGTGTCACATTCTCAAGGATGACTAGGAAAATGGCATCAGTGACTTTTGCTTCACGGTTGTTTAACACATAAAGCATTTTGTTCTGTTATTGTCACTACAGTCTCTCTCGGGGATTGAAAAGTCTAGAGACTCTCACCTCAGAGCATTAAGGATTCACTCAGAGCTGAGTGGGACTCTGCAGTTTCAACACAAGCAGGAAATAATCAGATGTTTTCAGTGAAATCAGATAACAAAGTCACATCTCATTAACCTTTCAAGGCTGTTACAAAATAAATATTTATTCACAACTCTATTTACTACTGCTCCTGATGTTGGACAGTTAGAATAGTTTACAACAACAACTGAGAAAAAAAGAGGCTGAGGTTTCAGGAAGATGTACAACTAAATTTCTGACAATTAACACTATAAAGCAGGGATTAGTGCAGAGCCAGCTCCCCCAGTGACTTTGCTTTTGCAGCAGCTGAGGGCCACTGCACACTTACACCAGAGGAGTTATTCTGAGTAAGAGGCAAGGTTAATACTTAAATCATCTGGAATGACTGCTGTGTACAGTTGCATACATACCTCCCCTGCCCATTTCTTTGCATTCCTTCCAGCAAAGCCTCCATCACTGAATCCTGGTGGCTTCAGTACTAGGGAAGTACAGGAAAGCAGTGGTCACCCACGGCAATGCACAAACCAGGCTGCTTCTCCATCCAACTGCAGGAAAAGTGGAAGCCCACAAAGCACAGAAGTCAAAAAACATACAAGGAGCATGCAATTACAGGTGAGGAAAACAATGGCACCTTCATGAACTTACAAGCCAAACAGAAGAAAACGGATTTTTCTATCAGAAAAATATACCAAATGCTATCATCCAGCACTACCAAATTGCAGTGATATAATCATGTGATCTAATAAATTCAGAGAGGAGCAATGAGAATCTGCACTTGTGTGAACTCAACACAGGAGGACTGGTAGATCTCCTGGGAGCACCAGCCTCTGGAGAAACAGGAACATTTGGGCTTCAAAGGGGCCAGCCCAAGATCCACCTCTGACAGGGAAGTTTGTCACTTCAGAGAGAAAACACCAGCAAGTAGCAGTAAGAATTCATCCATAAATTACATGTTTTCCAGGCCTCTATTAAAGACTAGGTTAAAGAGACCATGCAGTTTACCACCACCCTCAGAACACACTGGTTGTTCATACAGTTGTGGGAATTTTAAGAAAACACAAACTCCTTAGACTTTCCTCTTAAATTATGAAAATAAGTTGAACAGCTTTATAGTAGCAATACATTGCTTCAGTTAAAAATTACACCTTTTAAGTAGCAAACACATGCATACCAAAAGAAATTTCACATCTTGGTGAAAGAGAGAAGGGTTTACATTAAAGCCAAAAATGGGGAATAAAAATTTGCCATGCAACCAGAGCCAGGAAGCCAGAATTTATTTCAATGTCTCCTTCATGAAACTGCAGCTAGCATAAAAATGGTTAACTTGTCCAGAGCTATTAACACAAATTTCTGTTTCCAAGATCTACACACTTTCCAAGTACTGAAGATGGATCCTTCCACCATAATTCCTCAAAGATTAATATGGCATTAAGCAATCAGCAAAAGGGGAGCAGGTCACAGCAAGGGAGACTTTCATAAATGCAGGCTCAGCTTTGCTCTCTTTCTCAAAGAATTTTCTATCATGCTCCTACAGCATTTAAAAACACAATTCAGAGATTAAAACCTGTCCTTGGGAGCCATGTTTTAAACCACAACCATATAAAAAATGCACAGAAAAAAAAATCCTATCCCTATTCTGACAGTGTTTTGTCTGTCTTTGGTCCTGTTTGTGCTTAACAAAACTCAATCAGTATGCAGAACAATTTTGTGGTTCTGCTGAGGGCAGGGTGCTGAGGAGAGCAGATGAGCAGACCCCCTGAGCTGCTGACAGCATTCCAAGAGCTCTCCAGGTGGCCACAGCAGACATTAGACAGTAGCAGCTCTCCTTTTTCATTCTAATCACACCTACACAGAATCAATTTTCAGTGGGTAGAGAGATGAGGAGACAGACAGCATAGAATTCCAGAACAGTTTGGGTTGGAAAGGATCTTAAAGTCATCTCATGCCAAACCCCTGCCATGGGCAGGGGCACCTTTCACTATCCCAGGTTGCTCCAAGCCCTGTCCAACCTGGCCTTGGACGGCACAGCCACAGCTTCTCTGTGCCTCTGCCTTACCACCCTCACAGCCTGACAGCTTTGCTTACCTTGCTGGCATACCCAGATTTTGGGGAAAAGCCTTAAAATCAGACACCTCTAGCCAGTCCTATGCTACATAAGGTTTGCTGACTTAGTATTAAATTTTGGCCTCTCATGCTTGCAAGTTGCAATGTGCAAGTTACAGGCACCTGAGTAAAGACCCACAAGAGGAAACAATCTCCTTCATTAACGACAGCTGAAGGAAGGAGAGCTGGCAGGTCACTTCTGAAAGTGAAGAAAATTGAAGTATTTGCACAAAAAAAAAAAAAAAAAAAGCCCAAAACAAGACAACATACTTAAAAATAAACAAGGCTTAGCATCCTAGCTCAAGGCAGAATTGTAGTAGAGTCGAGAGGACTTTACAATACACAGGAGAACTTAAGAATAGTGCCCATGAGACAAGACTGGGATTACTTTGCATTTAAAAACACAGAAAGATGCAATCTTAAAGCGTTGCTGGAAGCATGCTTACAATGAACACAAAAGGAGCAGTAACCTCCAAAAGCAAGGCCACAGGCGAGCTCTGCTTGCCAGCGGCAGGAAAGGCACCTGCGGCAGGAGCCCGGAGCGAACCACCCCTCGCCAGGGCGAGAATCCCAGAATCACTGAAGTCGGAAAAGTCCTCTGAGACCATCGAGTCCAATCTTGTGACCGATCCCCACTTTGTCACCCAGCCCAGAGCACTGAGTGCCGCGTCCAGTCTTTCCTTAAACACCTCCAGGGATGGGGACGCCAGCACCGCCGCCCTGGGCAGCCCTTTCCAATATCTAATCACCCCTTCTGTGAAGGAATTGCTCCTAATGTCCAGCCCAGACCTGCCCTGGCGCAGCTTACGTCTATGAAGTGGCCGGGGCCAGCGGGCCCGGGCAGTGCTCCCCGCTACAGCCTCCGGCAGGCATTCCCTACTGCCGCCGTGCCGCAGCTGCTCCCAGCCGGAGCCTCCCCGCCGGCCGAGCCCTCACAGCGTCTGCCCCGCACCCGCCGCGGCACAGCTTCCCTGCCCGGGGCCCTGCCAGCGCCGCGCCCCGGGGAGCCGCCCTGAGCCCCCGAGCGAGCTCCACTCCGGCCTGCCCAACACCCCAGCTCTGGCTGGCCGGCCGACCCGCCCTCCTCTCTTGTTTCTTCCCTTCCTTCCTTCCTGCCTGCCCTCCTTCCTTCCCTCCCTCCTTCCCGCCTTTCCCACCCAGGCGGCGGGCACGGCCCGGCCTCGCCGCGGCAGCGCTGCGCATGCGCCGAGGCGGCGCCTGCGCAACACCGGCCCAGGAGATGGGCAGGGTAGGGCGGGCTGGGGAGCGCGGGGGACACCGGGGGGACACCGCGGGACACGGGCGGTCACCGAGCCGTGGTGGCCGGGAGAGGCAGGGATCGCAGCACGCCGGGGCTGGGATGCGCTCGGCCCCGTGCCCATCGCCGCCCACATCGCGGCTCCGGCAGCCGGCGAGTGCCAGGCCTGGCTCGGTTTTGAATGAGTGTCAGTCCTCTCACACCCCCCAGGACCGAGCTGCCTGCTGCTGCTGCCCCGCAGGATCGCACCGGGACGAGGGCCTGAGGTGACCCTTCAAGGAGGGCAGAGTACAGTTAAACACTCTGGAATAATTGTAGGAGCTGGGGGTGAAAGATAGGTCTCGTTTTGCTTCTGTTTCACCGGTTTCCTGGACTTCAGGTTCGGGCGGAATTCTGGGTACCTTGAAGTCCTTTGTTGTGACTCTCCCAGACATGTGAAGGAGCGGGTGAGGCACGGCACTGCTCAGGGGCTGTAAGCCAGCAGGCAGCAAAGGCTTCTGGGCAGCTCTAGGTGCTCAAACTCACTCAAATTAGACTTCTAAAAGTCAGTCAGTAGATATAAATACACGTGAATATCAATAATAACCATCTGGTTTTATATATTAATCTCTGATGCATATCAATCTGCAATTCACTTTGATAGAGTTCTTTTCAGATGAAGTTGTTCTCTGTGGTTATAACCCCTTTTTGAGTGGATTAGGGAAATCAAGGTATTCCTTGCAAGTTTAAACTTCATATGGATTGCATCAAAACTGGAGCATAGTCCAGACTACAGCTCCTTGGCTGGGAGTGTTATTAAAACAGCATCTGCTTTGTGTCACAGATTTAGCTGCTCTCGCCCGCTGTGACGATGGACAGCGAGGTGCAGAGGGATGGCAGGATCCTGGATCTGATCGATGATGCATGGAGGGAAGATAAATTGCCCTACGAGGACGTGGCCATCCCTCTGGTAGGTGAATTGCTACTTATCAATCTGAGTTAAGGCTACTGTGTTCATCACAGTCTCTTCCAAGAAAAGGCACAGAGTGTTGCTCGTGGTGCGGCTAATTTGTACAAGAGGCTCCTGGATCTGACTCCTTCCTTGCCCTATATGCCAGTCATTCCTGAGTGCATGAGGACATGGATCTTCTGTCCCTCGTCCCCTGACCAGTTGCTGAATCCTCTCAGAACTGGAGTGCCCTTTACATTGCACTATCCTGGGTTTGGCATCAGGGAGAAGCAGAATCATCCTTTCTCTCTGCTTCCCTTTCTCGTTCCTGGTGTTTGAGGTACTTTCTCGGTTGTTCAGAGAGCAGAGGATCAGTCTCGCAGTTCCAGTCTTGGTTACGCTTTATTTCCACTTCCTGCAATGCCATTAAAAGAAGCTGAGACGTTTTCATAAGTGTTTCAAAGCAGTCTTTTCCAGATACAGTGTTGCTGTTGGAAGTTCTGGGACAGCAGTGAAGGACTGGCAGGTGCAGCAGGGACTCTTGCCTGTGGTGCTGTGGCCAAGGCATGGCACCTCTCTTTTCATTCAGGGTACAGCTGCAAGGCTGGAGAGGGGCAGCAGGGGAAAAGCTACTGCTGATCCTACAGAGCCCAGAGCTAAAGCTTCAGATCTCCCACACTGACACCTTTCCTTAGCTATTTTGAAACTTACAGGGAAGTTAGAGGTAGCTGAGGATTTTCCCTTCCCTTTTACTCTCTTTGTACACAAGCTTTACCCCAGCTAGCACAGATAAAACAGCCATTGGGATTGTGGGGTTTCTTTCAGCAGAGAGACATTTCCAAATCTGTGACATGGTTCAAGCATTAGCCCTGCCACCACTGGCTTTTCAGAGAGGGCGAGGAGCAGCTGCACAACTCAAAATCTGTATGTGCAGCACACATTTTGCTGCCGAGAGTTGGGCTTGAGGGAAGCGTCTTGCAGAAGTATGATTCTCAGCTAAAAGAGCACAAACCCTTCTTTGCTTGGGATAACCTTTATTAGGCAAGCTGAGTATCATAAACAGGTTCCTTGTTGACAATTGCCTTTACCTTGAGTCCAAACATTACTGTGTCTTCCCTTAGAGCCACCTCGTGATGGCTTACAGTCACATACAGCTGAGAGCCTCAGAGAAGGAAGCCTCACCAGTTACCAATAGAAAGAAAGGCCTGGCTGTGGATATAAAGATCCTTAGAGATGGGATTGGCTCTGATCACATAGAAAAAACAGCATGAATTCACAGGGGACTTACTCAGGGACATTGCAAAGGAGCAACCAGAATGGCTGTGAAAGTGGTATTTGAGCCTGTCCTAAGAATCTGCTCCAGTGCTTACTCAAGACATTTCTGGGAACTCAAATGGGTTCAAATCATTAATTGTTTTCAAAGCTGAAACACTTTATTTAGCTCCTGCTGAGATTTCCAGAGGTCTAGAACTCAGAATTCCTGCCCAAATGGTATCTGGCAGAATAGCACACACTCAGCGTGACTACACCAATACAGCAAGACAGAGAACAAATAATAGAAGGAAGGAAAATGAAATCTCAGTTAAACTTTCCCTCCCTTTACTGTGGTGTGAGCAGCTCTGTGGCACACCTGGCAGGGGGTTCTGCACAGCTACACCTGACTCCAGCATACAGACAGGAAGGACTTCTAACCTGCCATAGGAAAGTCACATTTTACAGAACCAGCTGTCTGCAGTATTTGTATTCTTGGCAACAGCAGAAGCAGCACATTGCAAACAAACAATGGAATAAATGCATTGTACTGTTATTTACTTACTTTGCATTTGCTGTATATTCTCCCTCACTGTGTGTGCAGTCTGAGTGTATAGCAAGGCCCCAGGGTCCTGGAAAACAATTTACCTTTCAGATTAACCACCATATTCAAATGAAAAGAATACTGTTCATGATGAGGCTCAGCAATATTTTTAAGTGGATCAGTATGTATGATATTCATTGTTCAGATGCACCCTCTGGTCTCGTTTGTGGGTTTTGTATCTATCCATACAAATCATAACAACCTGCTGCTTGCAGGAAGTGTGTTACATGTGGAATACATTCTACCTGTGTTTTGTTCTCAGAATGAGCTCCCTGAACCAGAGCAAGACAACGGTGGCACCACTGAGTCTGTGAAAGAGCAAGAAATGAAGTGGACAGATTTGGCTCTCCAGTATCTCCATGAAAACGTTCCACCCACGGGAAATTAGTGAATCGGTGGAATTTCACACAGTGGATGCATGAATGCAAAATAAAAATATTTTTTTGGCTGACCATTGCTGTCATAAGCTGCCCTAAGGAGGAAACAACTTCCTGGAAACTTTCAGATTCCAGCAGTGGTTCTGCTCACAATGAAGAGTTTAAAATGCTTCTTTCTTGAATGTGAAATAGCAAAGGTTCTGACTTCTCAGAGCCAAGTGCAAAATGTTTCATGCTTATAAGATTATTTCATGTTTTCTGTTAAATTGTTCTTAAGTTGGTGCCAATTCTGATCTTAAATGTTTTCTACACATGATTAAAAAGTTTTTACTGTCTCAAATTGCAATTGATTTCAAAGCTCACAGTGGGATTATTGTCTAAAGTTCTTTGTACAAAACCCAAATAGCTGTGAGTTGTTGCCATCTTTAACAAGTGTGTGGCTGAGGCAGGATGTGTGGGGCAGGTGTGAAAGGTTGGTCAGCAGAATCAAGAGTGGGGAGTAACCTGTAAGCACTTGAATTCCTGCTCTCAGGATCTGATGGTGGTGGTGGACAGCATTTCCAGTGCTGACATCCTGGGAATGTTTGCCAGTGTGTACAGTGAACAGGCAGTCTAATTTATGCTGAAATGGTGGTTACTCAAAATCATGGTCTTCCAAGGGATGGTTGAGAGTTCCAAGGAAGAACCTGCCAGTCCTAGTGTAGGGCCTCTTGATGTGTGAGCCACTCAGATGAGCAACCGCAGATCAGAAATGAAAATCAAAAAAAGGTGATGGGGAAAAGAAATGAGTAGGGCTTAGCTTCAGGAAACAAATTGTTACCTCTTTTTGTATTGAGATGAAAGGCAAGGCCCTCAAGGACCTTATTTTATCTCTGATTCTCACATGTCTTTTGCAACAGGTAAAAGCTTTCTGTTCTTCACGTTCCACTGTTGGACCAATTCCATCTCACCATTGGCAGAACTTCTTGCTAAGGGAAAATATTTTGACAGAGTTTAGGGTTACTGGTAGAGGTGAGAAAGGAGCTGGAAGGAAAACAATGTTTAAATTATATTTTTTTGTCAGTGCAGCAGAAAAAGCATTGTCCTTGAGCTTCCAGATCCACAAATGTTATTTGGTGTCTTTTTCAGTGTTTATCATCTTCAAAATAACAAGCCCCAGTTTTTGCCTGGGCGATTATCAAATGGGATCACAGCATGGCATATGTTCAGTGAGACTCAGATTGTTGAGCTGCTTGACGCTGAAGAGCTCAAGGTGCTTGTGAAAGAATCATGCTAGACACATGCTCTGCCTCAAGTGTGATCCATGCCTGCACCAGAGGAGCAGCACACACTTGTCTGAACAAAAAGGAGCTGCAGACAGCAGGAAGAGTTAAGGAGTAACCTGAGAATTAGCAAAGTCAAAAAGCTAAATAAGTACAGCGTGGACCAAAGGACCAGCTATGCTGCTAGGAGCTCTTATAGTTCAGTTCCTCATTGGATCATCACCAAGGGAAAGAAAGCAGAGCCTAGGCTTAATGAGGTATTTCCAATCCCCACTACATTCCCTTTCCCTGGCCTATGTTAGAAAGAATTTGCTAAGAAAGCACCAAGCAAAACTACCACCCTACTTCTATCCAGCAGCCATCCCTGCTCCCTCCCTTCTCATCCCTTTACAAACTCCCCACCACCCTTGTTTTCCCAATTTTGCCACCATACCTTCCAGTTCCAATTTGAGACTTCCTTTCCTGCCCCTGATAGTTGTCTTTCCTTGGCAAACTCCTTCCTCCCATCCATCAAAAAAAAAAAAAAAAAAGCCTTCCTTACTTGAATTAGAGCTGAATTTATGAGATTCCAGCAGGTCTGTGAGAAAATGTGGGAATGCCAGTTGTATGAGTGTTATCCAAGACAGCAGTTGCTTGGGAGCAACTGCTCCCAAGTGGTACTTACCCTTTGTCACAACACAGTGCTATGCTTTGTCTCCTGCCTGAGGTGGTGACAGAATTTGTAGAAGGGGTTCCGGACCATGGCACTCAGGAGAGCGGAAGGACATGGGAGATATTAGGGATCATCATGAAATCTCCAAAGGCAGAGCCTTGTGAAACCAAGTGCCAGCCCAACCCAGATGCTTATCAGACTTGCAGTGACATCTACATTCTTCCTGACATTCTTTGCAAAAGACAAATAGGCAATAATTTCCTTAGTTTCAACACATGTAGTCAAATTGCTGCTTACAGCATGATACCAATCCATTTGTCTTTGATTAGTCATCCCCCAAGGCAAACTATATTTAAATTAAAGAAACCTGCTAGAATAGAAAGTGCCCCACCTTCTTAAGAAGATGCTTCATTTGACTGGTCTTCATTTCTTGGCTGGTAACTTCCTCCTTTCACCACACCTACTGTTACTGGCAGAAAAAAAAAGCAAGCAAACTGCTGTCAGAGCCAGCAGACACATGCCAGAGAAATTGTGGGATCCTTCAAAACTCTTACACGTAGAAGTTTCATGTGGAAGTCCATATGCTGAGCCTGTGTGTTGTGTTCATCTGCCTTTTGTATGGGGTGAAAACAGGTAAGAACTCAACCATTTGTTTTGAATGTTTTTGTCAAATAGAACACATTTTCTGTGCTTTACAGCAACATGAATGTACCTGCCCTCTGCATTTACAGTTAGTGCATAGGGTTTCTCACTAGCACTATTTATTTTGGCAAAGCAAATTATACTGGTTTCATGAATGTAGACAGTTCTAAGAGTTCCAAATGGAAAACCAGAACTATTTTTTATTATCTTTTCCTCCCTTTGTAAATATTTCTCTTATATAAGTACTATCCATCGACACTGAAAATGTCATTTGAAATCTTCAGAGAATAATGATTTCTTCTCAGGGGTGTCATGTATGGCAGAGGCAAAGGATGAATTACCAGTTATCAACAGCAAGCTCCATTTGATAGCCTCACAGCCCTACAAGAACAAACCTGTGTAACAATAAACAAATGTACTGCCTTGTGTTAGCATACACATGGGAGCAAGGCAAGTTACAGCGCTCTGCTTTGTAGGGAAAACAAACAGGGTTAAAAAAAAACCTGTTCTTATAAATACTAACTTGTGTCTCATTGAATCCTCTGGAGTAATCTCAGGGTCGCCTTTTGCTTGGTTTGTTTGGTTAACACTCTGTAAGAAATGCAGTCACAAGAAGTAGGAAAAGAGAACAGTGTGAAAAGGCACCAGTGAAATGCAGTGAGTTACTGAGGACCAGTTTAGGAGTGGAGGGCACATCTTCTCTGTGGAAAAGTGATGGAAATCTGCACCACTAATGCTCTCGAGATTCGTGGTGTGGTAGTCAAGTGTGCTTAAAGGGGGATAAAGATATTGCTGATGGTTAAGACCAGTCTGATGTACAGACACACTGTACAAAGCCCAGGCAAGGTGGCAGGGGCTGGAGGGCCAGAGCTCCTGCAGACAGAGAAGCAGTGACACACTCAGCTGAGCTCCATGCAGGTGCTCACTGGGCAAGCAGCTCTGTGTCCCAAGGACCACAGCTGGGACAGCCACACATCCAGCCAAGTGACCACTGACCCACTGAGGTGATCTCTTGGAACTTCCCTTTGCAAGAGGACAGGCTGGTAAAAACCTCAGCTGCTACTTTATTCATGCAGACAGCTTGGTACCACAGCCCTAAAATGCCACCATGGCAAACCCTGCCTGTCCATAGGATCAGCATCAAAGAAAAAGTCTCCAAACACCATCTCCTAGAAAGGAATGAGAGACACCAGGGGAATGCAGGCCTGAAGAGCACCGACTGCAGTAAATACTAGGAGTCTGCCTGGGACTGTTCCACTCCCTGCAACACTCCCACCTGGGAGTACCTAATTTCAGAATATATATATGTATGTATGTATACATATATATATATATATAAAGCTTCAGAACCAAGTTATTCTGAAGATGCCTCCACTGCTGCAATAGCACCTTGGAGGCTGATCTCAGGCTTGAGACCAAACGTGTCCAGCTCCCTGGCAGGTACATGGATTTAACACATTTTTATGCTCCCTGCTACAGGTTCTGAGAGATCAGAGCATCTTGCCCAGCAAACCAGTGTTTGCCTCCTATTTTATATCAGAAAACTGAGCAGAAAGAGAATGGGAATTGCCAGAAGCTGTCTAGCAAGCTAAGGCAGGGTACTGGAATGCTGGGTTAATGGTCATGTTCATTCCCTTTTACTGGAGGGGAGTGATCTGTTGGACATGGGTTAAATACAGTGCCAGGGGATAAGTTTCTACCTCATTTATTTACTTGCAGAGTAAATCTCACTAAGACACTTGCCCCAGTCATCCTGAGTTTCAAAGACACTTCCAGCCCTTTGGGTAGGAGTCACTGTGGTAGCAGAAGGAAGAGCAAAGCCAGGTTAACTGGCCCTCCTCATGTGTCAGGTTTTGAACACATGGTGATGAGGCTGGGATTGGCACCAGCTTGCCAGAAGAGAAGCTGGCAGGTTTCCTCCCCTTATTAGGACTGATTTGATTTTGTTAATCAAAACAGAACCGATCTAACAGACCTGGTGCAGATATAACAAGGCTCTTTATACAGTCCCTGTGTTAGGTATCAGCAAATGCTGACCACCTCTTTGAAAGCACTTCTGTACCAGAAGGTTTGGGCTGTTCTGATGACAAACATACTGCTCCTCTGGGCAAGCCTCAGCACAGTGCAGGAGATACAGAAACAAATTAAGCAATCAGTGCAATCTTGCACCATATAGAAGTAATTCTTGCCTGGCATTTCTGCCTGTATTGCTACAGCTTCAGTGGCAGTAAAGATAATTAACAACACTATATAGTGCTACTATACAATAACTAAAACAATGCCTAGTTATTAGTAAAAAACACAGTTGTATTTTTTTATGCTGCAGTAGCACCTAGAGGACAGTCACTGAGTCACTGTATGACTAGTATGCATGAGCAAAAAATGTTAATTTTTCTCTGCTAGTTTGGGATCTCCACAAGAGCAGTGTCACAGAACTCTTGCTGCTGTTTCCCTGGAGCATCTTGGCACTGTAAGAATGAGCTAAGAGCAGGCTGGCCAGGAGGCAGCCACCCAGGTCACCTTTCCTCTTGGGAGCAGGGCCCAGAGTGACACTGCTCCTGAGAGAGTGAAGCATTACAGAGTCAGGACACCCCGCATTCAAAGGCCCTGATTTCACTGGGCGTGGCTGAGGGCTCATTTCCCACCACTCCTGTCACACCATTCATATTACCATAGGCTTTAAACAGGAAGGACTCTGTGGATTTCAGATGTTAAAATTTATTTCTGAATTTATGGTAGCAATTAAAAATATTCAGTTAGACTTAACTGCAACATCCTTTTAGCCTATTAACTTTTATTTCTAGAGCTCCTGGGGCTTCTACAAAGTAATTAGCAGAACTGTGGCAATTGAGCAGATTGTTTTATGTGTTGGGCACATAGCATTTATATCACTCTCATGCTCCTGATTTCCTGAGGAGGAGAAAAGGGAAAGTTCCTCATAGAAACTGTGAGAGTTTCATCATTCACAAATTAAAATGCATAGAGCATTGGAGATTTGCTAGAGCATAATTAACTTACAGCTGCAGGTTTTCTAAACCCTGCTACCTACTGAACAGTCCTTTAAGCAACAAAGATCAGGGAGATTCCTCTAGGAACTGCAGCCTGAACAATTACTGCAGCCCAGAACATATGTGTGAGAGAGACGCTCTCCCCCACAAGGTTCTTCAACAAGATTACGAGGATTTGAGGGAGAGGACTGTGAGCCAGGAAGAGGCTACTAAACCTGGGAGGGCCTTCATAAGTAGTGTCTGTCTGGAGACAGTTATCCCATTCCCTGCCAGTGCTCTGTTGGAGACTGTATTGGGCTCTGAAGGCTCAGCTGGTGTTCTGCTGGAAAAGCAAAGAACAAAGACAGGCTTTCCAATGGCACAGGCCATCCCATCGAGCAGTACTTACATAAAATTCAGTTACTCTTCAGCTGTGTATAAAGCACAATTACCATCTCACAGACCCAAGGGTGCCCCATTTTGCAGTCTGGAATACCAGGCCACATCTGCACATACAAATGAAGCCTTGAGCTGCCCCTCACCACGGCAAGACTCTGCAGCTTGGCAGCTTGAGGCTGGAGGTACAAACCAACCCCAAGGGCACCTGTTTAGCTCCCCAGAGCCTCTCCAGAGCACCTGGGTGTGCTCACAAACCAGTGCAGCAACCATCCCGCCTGTTGGTCTCTTAATACCTTCCTCACACCAGTGAGATTTTTGGACAGAGTCCTTGCCAACTCCCATCTGTCACAGGAAGCAGGGCTGTGGTGTTTCAGGGAATGCTGCTCCAAAAAGGTGTGATTGCTCTCTTTGTTCCAACATAGCAAGAAAACCTAAGTTCCAAGGTAACTTCAGTCATGAACGGGAGAGAGTGGAGAGGGAGAGAGGAGACAGGAGCAGCCCCTGTGCTCAGACAACTCACAACACACTTTCCTGCCTTGTGCAGGGTTGGCAGGTACAACAGGCTAAAGAAAACCCCTTGGTGCCAAATTCCAATTTGGCTGCTCTGCTCCTTTCAGATCCTCAGGAGACATGTCCTGCATTCACAGCCCTCAGCTTTGGGAATGCTTTGATAGGGACAGACCTGAAAGTGAAGCTGCTGCTCTACACCCGGCAGAACCCAACCTGTGCCGAGGAGCTCCACTCAACAGCCTCCAAGTACCTCAATGTGACCAAGAAAACGACCTTCATCGTCCACGGGTACCGACTCACAGGCTCTGCCCCGGTCTGGATCCCTGACCTGGTGCATCTCCTGCTTTCTGTAGAGGACATGAATGTTATCGTTGTGGACTGGAACCATGGAGCAACGACTCTCATCTACAACTATGCTTCTAGGAAGTGCAAAAGAGTTGCTGAGATTCTGAAGAAACTTATAGATGAAATGTTGGTAAGTTGGACGCTCATGCGATTATACAGTCATTAAGGCACAGTATGTAAAGGGCACAAAGGAAGTGCTTAAACCAGCAGGATGTCTGGGAATAGAAACTCCTAAAAAAGGAATACATTAATTTTTGTAAGTGCATGTGTACTGCAATGCCAAATCCTACAATTGGACTCGATAGAATGGTATTTTGCTGTCATGTTCAGTTTACACCCTAAGTCTCTACGTTTCTGGGTACAAAGCTCTCCAGACGTGTTTTCCCATACACAGAGATTCTACTTCCACTTTCTGTATATCCAAAGGCAGCTTAAGGGGATCAGCTACGCTTCACAGCTCCTCTAAGGTGTTGCACAGGCAATGATGATGCTGGATCCTTAGGTTCATAGTGTCTGCTAATTCCTTGCAGGAACCACATGTGGGGCAACTGGAATTGTACTCCTGGGGCCCACCAGTGGTTCCTGTCCACACTTGTAGTCATTGCCCCAGGAAAATGCAACCATTGCCTGAACTGTTCTCATCACAGCTCTCTGAGGTATAGGCCTCTAACAGGAATGCTGCCTGCTCTGTGGGATGGTCAAAGGGGAAATATCTAGAGTGGAACACTGGGAGATGTTACATTCCTCCTCCTAATTTTTTTAAATTTTCTGAAAACACATGACCATGAGTACTTTTATATCTCAGATTGATGGAGCGTCCCTTGACTCCATGCACATGATAGGAGTGAGCCTGGGAGCACACATCTCTGGCTTTGTGGGACAGATGTTTGAGGGCTCACTGGGAAGAATCACAGGTAAGCCCTCCTCCAGCAGTCCTCCCGCCCCAAGGAAGGGCAGCCCGGAGCGAGGCGGTGCCACGTCCATGGCTTTGTGCTGCAGGCCTTGATCCCGCGGGCCCCTTGTACAGGGGGACGGCACCGAGCGAGAGGCTGGACCCCACGGACGCACAGTTTGTTGATGTCATTCACTCCGACACCGACGGTAGGTGACATTCCACCTCCCGCCTTTACACGGAAACCCAGAGACTGACTGGAGCACGGGGAAGGGGGGCTGCTGGTGGGCAGCAGCGCTGGGGGTCCTCGCTCCCTTGGCCCAGGAGCACAGCGGGGCTCCCTCACAGCCTCTGGGGCGCCGTGCTGTCCGCGCTGTCCCCAGCACTCCCTCAGGAGCTGCTGCTTTATTTGCATTCCAAAACGTGCTGCTGACACAGCAGTTATAACCTGGCCCGCGACTTACAAGGACTTACTAAAGGAGCCAGTGGAGGAGGTCCTGCAGCACAGTCCTGCCAGAGCAGGACACACCAGCATCCCACCATGGGGTCAGGCTGCATCCAAACACATAGCATTTCCAGAGCTGGTCCCACAGCTCAATGACTTGCATAGCAAATCAATTATCCCCAGCCATGCTTCCAGTCTCCATCCCACCTCTTAAGAGCTAGACTTTCCTCTAGGGCAAATCTGGACTCTCCGTCAGCCCTGTACTTTTCCAGACCCACCAGCCAGGCCCGTAGCGCAATGCCAAGCCCCCCATGCTGCTCCCATGGCCACTCTACCCCTAACACCTGGCTTTCCCACCTAATTGCTGCCTCTCTTTTCCCAGCCCTTGCAGGAAGTCAGATTTCAGCAGGACAGCAACATCCAGGTTTCACGTCCCTTCTCCTCTCCTGCACACAAGTGACACAAACCCCCACATTTTATATTGCTGCATGCGCAGACTTATTTTAGGTAGTTGATACCATTGTTAAAATGACCCAGCTGGGTCACAACTGTTTGGCCTGCTGCCTAAACAGAGGGATGACATTAGTATTCCTGTACAAGCAGGTATCCAAGAGCTAAATAAATACTAATTTTTCCACTTAGGTTGCTATATTTCCTTCTTATGCATTTTATAATTTAATATTCCCTTCCTGAGCCCTGGTATTCCCTTTTGATAGGACTGGGTTACGGAGAAGCACTGGGCCATATCGACTTCTATCCCAACGGCGGGACCGACCAACCAGGCTGTCCACTGACAATATTTTCTGGTAACTAATCCTGCCCTGAATTGCACAAACCCTGACAAAATGTTTCCAATCAGAAAAAGAGGAGAAAGCCAGAGAATCATCATCACTGCTTAGAAAGTACATGAAATCCATATTCTGGGAAAGCTATGGCAGCAACTTCTCAGCACTGGCGTGACAGGGGTTTAGTTGATGTGCAGCAGGCAGAGATGAGGGTCAGGGTGACCCCTCTGTGCCTCTGTCACAGTGCAAGTGGGACTAACCCTCTGTGCAAAAAGTTTCCAGGTAGATGCGTGCCTTCGTTTTGTGACTATGTCCACAAAATCTGTGAGATTTTTTGTTTCTAATTACTTGTAACACACGAAAACCCAAAGACTAGCAGTGGCAAGGATCTGTTCAGAGAACAGGTTCAAGATGAATGTGGAGTAGGCAGTTATCCTAAATCAAAGGCACCTTCCTTGGCAGTGACAGAAGGTGCAGTCTGGAAGGCACTGCCCTAGACTTGAACAAAAGAAAGCTTTTTTTCCTTTCAGCCTTTTTTTTCAGCAGAACTGGTTTGATGAAAGCTGGGTGAAGAAGATACAGAAGGAAATGCAGTATTGTGAATACAACCCTTATCAGACCCAAGAGAATCTACATAGTAGAGCAGCCTGAGCTAAAAATCCCTAGGAAATGAGGCTTCACTGATTTTGCTGCTCATGCAACAACTCATTTTATTAGTTATGTCTTTCTAAAGAGTTTTTTACACCAAAATGGAAAGTCACGTGCAAAGCTAAAAGCAATATCCAGCTGTCAGGCCTGAGCTCAGAGAGGAGAGGAGAACACCAGAGACAGAACTTGATCCATAGTTGGATCCTCTGGAACTGTAGCAACCACACAAACAAATGTTTTTAAAACCAAAAAGACAAGAGGAAAAGCAAAGCAGACACAGGCAGAGCTGAGTGCACTCAGAGGGAGAGGCTGCTGCCCACCTACTGTTCTGCCACAGCCCAGTGCTTCCCAGTGCAATTTGTTGGGTTCAGACTGGTCAGTGACTGTCCACTGGTGTGTCCTGAGGCATGAGGATTGCTAATGAAATATTTCTTCCCTGTATATGATTAAGGATTGCAGTATTTTAAATGTGACCACCAGAGGTCTGTTTTCCTGTTCCTGTCCTCCCTGACACAGAGCTGCAATATCACCACATACCCGTGCAACTCATACAGGAACTACAGGAATGGCAAATGCACCAGCTGTGAACCCTTCTGGCCCATGCCATGCCCCATCCTAGGTAAGGATCCAGGGAATGTCAATCCATCCTGAATACTGTGCTGCCTGTGGGCTCTGTAACTCAGAGGGTGAAGTTTTGCTGGAGGACTAACATAACATGGTGCTTTGCAAAAGCACCAAAGTTATTTCCACTGAGGTCTTTTGAGGTCTCTCAGGCCTGCTCCTTGTAATATCACATCATGTTATGATCTAGAACAGAAATCTACAGATAAAGGGTCCAGAACTAGAAAAGCCAAAACTAGACTTAGGATCTTTACGCTAAAGTCAGAGAAACAGTGAATTAAAGTCCCTCAGTTGCAGACTTTGAGGGACAGGAGCCTGTTCTTGCTAAAATAAGATTTACAAGTAAATTCCCAGCACCACAAATCCCTCTGTGCTCTAAAAGGAATGGCAAATGGGTGAACAAAGGGAATTCTGGACTTGTCTGCCCCAGCCTGGGTGTGACAGCCCAGCCTCAGGCTGGCAGCTCTGAAATGTTGATGCTAAAACACCTGACACTTTCAGAAAGGAACTGGCAAAGCCAAGGGGATGATTTTCATTCTGCACTGCAAAATGAAACCCTTGACCACGGATAGCACACGTGGAAAAAGATCAGCTTGAAGAAAGTGCTGAACAGTGACCAGGCATATTCAGTTCTAGGCCTTTGGATTACAGGAGGATGTGTATCAGTGCTACTTGGCAGCTGGCACACAATGTACTATTTCTTAAATACTTGCTTATTTTCAGCCATTTGGTGGCTCATCTACCTGTGCAGTAACTTGGTTTCATTTTCAAACTGTCACCTGCAGGTTATTATGCCTATGAGTGGAAAAGCTATTTAACACAACAGAGCCATCCAGTGACAAGTATGTTTTTTGACACAGCGGACAAAGAGCCATTTTGCAGTGAGTGACTGAGATTTCTGGGATTCTTTTTCTTTGTGCATTGCCTCTGTCAGCAGCAGCCCAGCAGAGATAGTTATTTGCTGGTGGTGTTATAGCCAGCATGTTAAAAACTCCAGTGGCTGCTGGATGGAATTATGTCCATCTGTGGTTTGCTATAACCTTCTTAAACTGCCAACCTGTCCAGTGCTGGGAAAGCCAACTTGCTTACAGTTCTAGGAAATTGGTTGAGAACTTTCAAATTAAGTATAAAAGTTCCCAAATCATGTTTCAAAACAACACACTGTTCTTTTCTGAAAGTAAGAGGTGTGTGAGAATGATAAGAGAGAAAGATAGGCTGTACAGAGAAAGACAGGTGAAAAGGCTACCCTGGAGAAAAGTGAGAGGCACAGGGAGAGGAAGAGAATCTGTGGAAAAAAGGGTTTCACCAAGGTGAAAAGTTTCATCTCATCCCTCTGATTACCAACAAACCAGGGCATGGCATGGGCTGGGATTATGGCCTGAGCTCCAGTGCTCATCAGCAAGTGAATTCAGACTCACAGATGAAAGAACAGGAACTTCTGCTCTGTGACAGAGATGAAGAACAGAAATGGAGAGGTTCAGAGGGGGACCGAAGAAAGAAATACAATCTGGGAGTGAAGGGGGAAGGCAGGCAGTGAAAGGCAGTGTGCTGGGAACCATACAGAGAGGCCATGCTGCACGGATAACCCTTGCTGCTGTGCTCTCCTGACACCTCCTAGTGTTTCTGGTTGAAATCTCTGCAAAGGGAGATGGAGAGCAGGGAGGAGAGAGGGATTTTCAAGATAAACTGTCCATCCTCTACCCACAGCTCTGCTCCCAGACAGTGCACAGCCTGGACAGCAGATTGAGCCCACAGGGTCTAATCCCCCTCACTCTTTCTCCCATCAGTCTATCACTACTTGGTGGATATTGTCACATGGAACAAAGACACCAGGAGAGGTACCTTCAGCGTCATGCTAGCTGATGAAGATGGGAGGAAGGCAGAATCAAAAGTTAATCCGTAAGTCTTACTGGTCTGAGCTTTTCTAAGTGTTAGTGCATCCCTTGGTACAACTGCATCTGGGAGGAGGTGACACATCCTCCCCCCATTTCTCTGCTGAGACTTGCTAGTGCACATGGGATTTCCTGGCCCTATGGGTTTTTTTTGGCCCTAAGGGATTTCCACAGCCTCCCCCAGCACACAGCCCAGACAGCTCAGCCTTTTGGTTTGGGCCCTTCTCTGTCATCTTAAGGACTGAAGTGGACAATCTCAGCCAATCTTTAGAAAGCACTAAAGCAGAAGGAAAAACATCTCCCCCTCTTTCCTTCCTCTCACAGGGAGTGTTCTGTTCTAGTTCCCAGTGCCCAAGACAGCTGGGGATTAACCTGGGCCTGAATATGTCACATCCAAAATCAATTCATTCCACTCAGAGAGACAAATTAATGGTGTTTATGTGACATGCAAATTCCTGATTGATCTGAACTACACTTCAGCCAAACAAACCTGCACAACTAGTTTTTCCAAGTTTCTCTAAGTGCATATTCCGTCAGGCATATCTGGTATCTGCTTGCACTGGAGCAATCAGCATCATCCCACACCAAGGCCAGTGCAGATTTCATGCATGTCTCAAAATGACTCAGTGTTCAGGCCTGCACAGACAGCCAGGTACAAATATCACGTGGGTCTAGTCCACTTGGGATCAAAGCAGAATCACAGTGAAAATTCTGGTTTGGGACCAAATGGCATCCAATCTCTGTGTCCCCACTTCCACCCCAAAAAAGTGAGGGCAGAAGTGGCTGAGCAGGTTGACACCTGGAGACCTGAATCCATACCCATTTCCTGTAAACCAGAAACTAATCACAAGCTGAGGCTATGTTGTTGAGGCTATGTTGAGGCTATGTATAATGTTTCTAATATTACTGTGACTATACTAAACCCAGTGCTATTCCCTTGGTGACTCTCTGACACTCTCTCTTGTCTGCTTTACCTTTAGAGAAGCTGCTACCTTCCAGCAGTACAAACAAATCACTTTGCTCATTGGGTTTGACCAGGATCTTGAAAATGTGGAAAGAATTTCCTTGACATTTTCCACGGGATCTGTCATTGGTCCAAAATTCAAACTCAGGATTCTCCAAATGAGGTTCCACTCACTGACAAACCCAGAAAGGTGAGCAGATGTTTACAAACCATTTCTGTTGGTGCAGACTGGACAGAAGTAAAGGAATCTCCCAGATTCCTGGCCTGGTTGAGTATATGCAGAAGAATTAGATTTATTTTACATTAAGGAATTCTCATATGCCTATCTTGGGAATAAATTCCTCTTCAATGGAATCCCACAGCTGAATACTTACTTGAATACAGAGGCTGCATTGGGAACATGTCACATGTGATGTGACTCTGACGTGGCCTGACACCTTAACCTTTGGTCAGGAAAATAACCTTTGGGAAGCTGCCCAGGCCTGAACTCTAGGATGAAGGGAAGTGCAGCACTCTGGGAAGAACAGATGTCCGGCCCCAAATACACATTTTATACCCCAGAAAATTTGTGTGGCTAGTGAAGCAGGAAGATTAATTAACTCCTGGAATTCCAGCAAGTGGGAGCTGCTGGCTGCTTTACCCCAAAGCCCTGGCTGGTACCCACAACATCAGGGGGCACCTCTCAAGACACTGCTGATGAGATTTCTATCACCTCATTAGCCCTGTCTGCTCTGCTGTCCTACCCTTAAGCTTCCCACCTCTGGAGGTTGGGAGCTCTGCCTGAGCTCAGCAAGCACAGAATCTCTCACACTGACCTGGTGTGCAAGGACACTGTGGACACCACACCATGCTTTGAGTTTGGCTTAAAACAAGGCTGGAAGATCACAGGGTCAGGAGGGTGAAGCAAACAGACATATGGAGCTGCACAACATGTTTCTTTGCATTTCATGAGGTCTAGCCTTGGAAAAAGGGAAATATTGTGGACATCTACTAAACAAGGTCTTGCAGCTCTCCCTTGCTGCTACTCCCTGTCTCCTGTCCCACACCTCCACAGTCACTTCCATTTAGTCTTTTAAAAAGCAGACACAAATGCCCTAATATTTCATCACAGGATGCCGTCTCTCCCCGATGAGGGGCTGCCACAGGCCATAAACACAGTTTAGGATTTTCAACACATCTTCTAATCAGTCACTGCCACAGGGAAGGATGTCCTGCCCTCTCCCCTTCCCTGTTGCTCAACTCACTACACAGGGCTAATGCTCATGTTTCCCCAGTGAAAGCCCAAGTATTTCCTCAGTTTTTTTGGCTGAACTAGCTCCAGACCAGATCTGTGTTTGGACCCAGGTCAGAGCAGTGGCAGAATTTCTTATGCTTGGAGCAGGGAAGGGGCAGAACAGGCAGGTGGGCTGGAAGGACCACCTTGTTTGTTGGACACAGGTGTGCCCACCAAAGGGAACCATAGACTCTGCAGTTAGTGCCTGTTTGTTTGCTGGATTTTTTGAGACCCTTTGTTTCCACAAGCAAAAGATAACGTAGAACAGAATGATAAAATGCTCAAGGTATCCCTGGCTTAAAGCCAACCTCACTTCAGGTGGACTTGGAGCCAGTTCTCTTCTCATCTGAGAAGATGATTTATTTTATGTAGGCCTCCAGCAGGTGGGGAGATGACAGGAAAAAAACAGACAGAAAAAAGTGCCGCTTTTTCACTTTTGGCCGTGTTTTCATACAGACCCCAGCTGTGCCGATACGACCTGGTCCTGACTGAGAACACCCAGAAAACCTTCAAGCCCATCCCGTGCTGAAGCAGGAGCCGAGTCCCGAGGACGCTGTGCCCGGACGGGGCAGACACATTTCACCGCCGTGTGGGGACTCACCTGGTGGGCCCCGGGCGCCTTCAGTGGGCACCGAGCAGCGGGACCCGCTCTCCACGCAGTGTATAAACGGGCTGGGAGAGTGGCAATAAAACCACGGCAGCACATGGCTTTAAAGCGTGTCTTTAAAAGGGGGGCTTAAAGCGAGGCTTTCAAGCGGGGGTTTAAGGCGTGTGTCGGCGGCTGAGCCGGCTCGGAGCCCCCACGAGCAGCAGGTGCCAGCAACTCCCCCTAACGCCCCGCCGCCCGCCCGGGCCCACGGCCGCCATCGCGGCCCCACCCCTCACGGCGGCCCCGCCCCGCGCCTGCGCACCCGGCTCGGGGCGCTGAGGGCGGCAGGGCAGGGCCGGGCCGGGAGGGGCCGGGTTCGCTCGGCTCGGCTCGGTCCGGCGGCGGCGGCGGCGGCCCCGACCCGGGATGTGGCGGCGCCCGGCTGGGCTCCTGCTCGTCTTCGCGGCCGCCACGGCCGCGCTGTGGCTGCTGTCGGTGCGGCTGAGCGCGGGGCAGACGCGCAGGTGGGTGTGGGCGGCCGGCGCTGGCCGTGTGTCCCTCCTTCCCCCGGGGCTGCCCGTGCGTCTCTCCCCTCGCAGGGCGCTGCGATTCCCGGCGGACCTGGAGGAGCTGCGGGATCTGGCCGAGGCGCTGCGGGACTACGAGCGACAGCACCGGGGCGCGGCGCTGGCCCTGTTCTGCGGCGCGTACCTGTACAAGCAGAGTTTCGCCATTCCCGGCTCCAGCCTCCTGGTACGGGGAGGGCGGCGCGGGGCGAGGGGCCGGGGACTCACGGATCGGGCAGGAGGAGCCGGAGGGACCCGACCGGGCCCGCACCTGAGCAGGAGTAACCCTTAGTAGCAGTACGGGTCGGGGCTGACCTGCTGGAGAGCAGCTCTGCTGGGAAGGATCGGGGAGTGTTGGTGGATAATGTGCCCTGAGGGCCAGGAAGGTCAGTGGGACCCTGGAGAGCACCGGGAAGAGCGTTGCCAGCAGGTCAGGGAGTGATCCTGCCCCTCTGCTCAGCCCTGTGAGGCACAGCTGGAGTGCCAGGTCCAGATCTGGGCTCCTCAGGAAAAGAGAGACAAGGAGGAGAGGCTCCAGTGGAGGCCACAAAGAGGTGTAGCTGGAGCATCTCTCTGATGAGGGATGGTTAGTCTGGAGAATACTGAGAGGGGATCTCATTAATGCATGTAAATATCTCCAAGGGGTGTCAGAGGATGGTGCCAGACTCTGTTCAGTGGTGCCCAGCAACGGACAAGGAGCAATGGCTATAAAGTAAAACACAAGAAGTTTCACCTCAATGTGCGGAAGAACTTCTTTCCACGGAGGGTGGGAAAGCACTGTGAACAGCTGCCCAAGGGAGGGCAAAGTCTTCTCTGGAGACATCCCAAACCCACCTGTTCCTGTGTCACCTGCTCTGGGTGACCCTGCCTTGGCAGGCCCTTTGGACCGGATAATTTCCAGAGGCTCTTTCCAACCCTAACATTTCTGTGGTTCTGTGACACACTGTGTCCCCCAGGCCTCACTCCATGTTGTTCCCACAGAATGTCCTGGCTGGAGCACTCTTTGGGCCATGGATGGGGCTGGTGCTGTGCTCAGTGCTCACGTCTGTGGGAGCCACCCTCTGCTACCTGCTCTCTGCAGCTTTTGGCAAGCAGCTCATAGTCCACTTCTTCCCTGACAAGGTGGCTCTGCTGCAAGGGAAGGTAAGAACTGGCAGTTCTGCTGACAGCCACGATGGCCCTGGGCCAGGCTGCTCTTGGGGTGACAGTGAAAACAAGTGTGTGCAGGGGATGCTCCAGGCCTGATGAGGGCACAGTCTAGGAGCAGGATACTCTCTTGGAGCAAATCTGTTGGCAGAGGGGCTGTCAGGAAAATCCTGGATCCTAAGGAAAAGCAGATGTGAAATAAAGGAGGGTTTGGGAAGCACCTGTGCTCCAGAACTGCCTCCATCCATCCCATGCTGTATTGTACAATGGAGGTAGTTCTGCTCTCAACTTCTTGATCTTTTGTTCTGGTGAGATCCCATTTCCACCCCTTCTTTGAAGAGGGCTGGCTCACCATTAGGCTCCAGTACATACATAATATTGCTGCTTTCCCTCAGTTCTGAGCTGATGTTACGCTGTGGCATCTTAGAAGAAAAATTCACTCTGGTATCGTGGCCATTTGAATGTTACTGCTGTTTGAGGAGCAGGAATGATATGGAATGTTTCTTTTGGCAGGTAGAAGAGAACAGGAGCTGCTTATTTTTCTTCTTGTTGTTCCTGAGGCTGTTCCCCATGACACCAAACTGGTTTCTGAACCTCTCGGCTCCCATTTTAAACATCCCCATGTCCCAATTCTTTCTCTCCGTTCTCATTGGTAAGGCCTGGGGACGTGGCCTGAGGGGACAGTGTAACACTGCTGCTCTTGGTATCACTGAGCCAGGGAGGGCAGAGCTGGGACTCTGACCCTTGGTCTGTTTCCTCTGCGCTGCCCTTGAGCATTCTGTAGGTGTCCCCAGTGCTGCAAATTTTGCTTTACACCTGGTTCTTTCTGTTACAAGCACAAACCCCTGTGTAGTGGCTGTAAATTAAAACAGTGAGTTCCACCTCAACATGAGGAAGAACTTTCCATGGAAGGTGGTAGAGCACTGGAACAGCTGCCCAGGGAGGGCATGGCGTCTCCTTCTCTGGAAACGTTCTAAATTCCCCTGGACACATTCCTGTGTCACCTGCTCTGGGTAACCCTGCCTTAGCAGGAGGGGTTGGACTGGATGATCTCCAGAAGTCCTTCCAACCCTAACAATTCTGTGATTTCTGTGTCTGGCTTTGGGCATATTTAGCTAGTTTTCTCTAGGGGGAAACTAACAGCTTTTTTCTGCTCTGATTCCTTCAGGCCTTACACCATATAATTTCATCTGTGTGCAGACAGGGGCCATTCTGTCCCAAATCACCTCTCTGGATGCCATCTTCTCCTGGGACACACTGCTCAAGCTGCTGGCCATGGCTGTGGCTGCACTGATTCCAGGGACCCTCATCAAGAGATACAGCAAGAAACACCTGAAGCTGGATGGCAACAAGCAAGCTCAGACACTAAATGGCAGAAAGAGCTTGTGATGGCTTAGGTGCCCCAGTTTTGGGGTAAAAGCTGCAGGACTCTTCCCAGGGGTTATATTCTGCATGTTCTGTGTCACCAAGGACAGTGGCAATTTTTAATCATCCTTCTCATCTCGGAGGAGGCGTCCGTTCTTATTTTTAATGAATGTTTATCTGTGCATGTACCTGCACTGAGAGAGAGATACAGGGGCTTTGTGAACATTCAGTTAATTTGCCTGTTTCATTTAAATCAGTCTCCTGTGTTCTGAGGCTGTGGGGAATAAAAGGAGGATCATTGGCATCCTGTGAGGAAGGCAAACCAGAACCCAGCTGTGGATCACTTGGCCAAGCACAACCCTGCAGGCAGTAGGCAGGCCCTGCTCCCTCCAACTCCAGACAGATTTAGCATTTTTGGCCTGAAATGATGAGCCATGTGCTCCTGTGCTCCAGTGCAGCTGTACAAGCACCAAGTTGAGAAAATAATGGTGTTTCAGGGTGCAGCTGTAGAAGATTCTTCTTTGATTCCCACATTAAACCGGCACAGTCTGCAGAAAAATGCTCAGGATTTGAGCTGCCTGAATCATTCATGTCAGAGCACTTGAGACAGCTTCTCTGGTCTGCCAGTGGCTGCTACGCCCCATAAAGCATAAAGGGGAAAAGAACAGGAATGGATGTGCCTGACTGGCAGAGATTTGTCCTTGAAAAGCACCTTGAAACCCACACATCTGCTCCTGTGTAACTAGGAGGATTCAAAATAGAGTTGGGCTCTGTCCCAGTTGTGGGGAACATAGGATACCAGAATGGTTTGGGTTGGAAGGGATCCTAAAGCCCATCCTGTTTCACCCCCTGTCATGGGCAGGGACACTTCCACTATCCCAGGTTGCTCTAAGCCCCATCCAGCCTGACCTGGGACACTTTCAGGGATCCAGGGTCAACCACAGCTTCTCTGGGCAACCTGTGCCAGGGCCTCAGCACCCTCCTCCCCCCAGGATGATACTCTGCTCTTGGGGTTTTGGTATTTGCTCTCCATGAGGAGATCCACTTGGAGGATAAAGTAACCTTCCAGGTATGGAAAGGGGCAGATGGCAGACCCCAGAGCAAGGCTTCATGACATCATCCTAAAGTCCATGAGAACCCACTCCCAGATCACCAGACCAGCCTGCAGCATTGAAGTACACTGGCTTTTTATTCCATGCATTGTTTGCTTTGATAGTCATTCTTGTTTCCATCACTGTACACTGGTCAATACAAAAAAAAATCAAGTTTGTCTCAGGAATCCACAGAGCAGGGAGGAGGGGATGAACACTACTGGACAGGGCCAAGATGAAATGGGTACTTAACACGACAGTGGGGAGGGCAACATTCAGTTCTGGGAGAAAATCTAGGCTAGTGTTCAGGAGCTGTCAGCAGCCACGAGAACTGGATCAGGGTACTCGGGATGCTGGAAAGGAAACCCACAGTTTACTCCGGCCCTGGAATGCGGTGTTACTACAAGGAGTAAGCAGGCTCACCTACACCTCTCAACCCCAGACCCTGCCAGGAGAGGAAGTGCAAGGAACCGCAGCAGAGGTGCCCATACAGCGATGTGGGGACTGTGTCTGTGCAATCCCAGGGAGGTGTCACTAAGGAAAATCCTACAAACCCCCCCAGAACTGACAGCAACCATCCCGGGAATGTGGGCGTGCTGAGCCAGCTCTGCCCACACACAGTGAGGCCATGGGACGTGAGTGCAGGGGAGGCTGGGGTGGCACCTCCACGGGCGGGGCAAGGGGCTGCCCTAGTGGCATTCCCAGAGGGATGCAGGGTCAGGAGCAGCGGGAGGAGCAGCGACACTGGACTGGAACAGTGCAATGACCCAGGGGTGTGAGAATAGAGCTAAATGTGGCAGGCTGGTGGGGGCAGCTCTGCTTGCCCAGGCTGCAGAGCAGGCCAGCATGTCCCCAGGCGAGGATGGGGAGGGATCAGCTGCATCCAGGACAGCTGGCCCAGAAGGGTCTCAAAATCCCAAACACCAAAACTCTGCAAGTCCAGTGGAGTTTCATCCCATAGTAGAGCCTACAAAGAGACCACAGGTACCCAAATCCCTCTGGAATCTGTCAGGGACTGGATCACCACAGGCCGGAGGCCCTGGGGACAGTGACAGGCCTGAGCTGGAGGCAGCTCTGCTTTGGGGCTGTTTGTGGGACTGCCTAAGGATACCAGTGCTGCGCATGGGTCTCCCAGAGCCTGCCAGGTCTCAGCAGAGTCTATCCAGGGGCACAGGGCTTGGCATCCTCTGATAGAGACACCTGATGGCAGTTCTCCACCTCTCTTTGCACCACAAGGTGTTACGTGCACACAGTTCTCCACTGCTAAATTCCACACCTTGGCTTCCAGCCTCCTGAGTAACCATCTGCACCTCCAAACCCCCTCTCACACCACAACGGCAAAGCCATCTCTGGCCCTGCCAGCTCCTCCTGCCACTGGCCAAGAGACAAAGAACATTGGGGAGAAGAAACAAAGGGTGGGAAGAAAGAGGGAAGGAGCCAGGAAAGAGCTTCTCTCCTCACAGGGTTCTGCCTCTGCCCAGAGCGGGGTGAGCACATCACTCCCTCTCCAGCAGCCTGTTTGGTCCTGCTCAGGTGATCCACTACATGGACCTGTTGCCCAGGGCAACTGCCCTCCTCCCTGACATCGTTTTGGATGCTCTAGCCAGGGAACTCTTGTCACAGTTATTCACTTTGTGATCAATTCAAAAGCCCCTCACTCCCTGACCACCCTTCCCACATTCCCACCAGTTCAGTGGCTGCCAACCATCATGCCAACATGAGCAAACTGCAGCTCTGCCCACGAGGAACCTGACTACAGCCATCCACCCCTCTCTGTTCTCTGTCCTGGAGTAACAGCATCCCTGGAAATCACGAGAGGCAGCAACTCCTGACAGCCACTGAGCCCAGCCCTGCTCCCACCCCTCTGGCGAGCAGGGAGAAGGTAACATCACACACAGAGATTACAATTGTGCTAGCGGTGAAGCCAACCTTCTGATCTACAGAAATGATAATAAATAATAAAATAACATCATAACTTAAGATCTGTCTGTAGTCCAGCTACAAAATTTAAAAATATGGGATAATTTAACTCATACAATACTGCTCTCTGTATAAGTAAGACATTTTCCTTCACTTTGCCATGAGGCATAAATTACCACAGTTAAGTTCAAACCAATATTTTAACATAAAATGTAAACAAACAAAGCAACAGAAGTACCTGTCCATGGTCCATTCCTGCCATTCACCTCTGGCCAGCCATGCCAGCCAGCACACTGGGAAGGGCAGAGGGAGAGCTCTTGCAGGGACATCAACTAAAGAAGGGGGGGAACGTGCTCTATCGTTTTGTTCTCTTTCAATATTGTTTTAGAAGAGTAGTGTTTGAAGGGAAGGCACTATGAGTTCTATCAGAAAACAAATTTTTCTCATCTGCCAATGCCTCAGCCTGTCACATACCAGTACTATCCTCACTTGCACCTGCAGAGTTTCAGCTTGGAGGAGAAACAGAGGCCTCAGGACACACCCGAGACACAGCAGTGCCACGGCCATATCAGGATTCCCTGCACAAGGCCTGCCATGAAGGACAGGCAGCTGCTAATGCTTCCAAGAATGTACAGTGAATAAGGAGACAGGGCAGGGCTGATGCTCTTAGCCAGGCCAGCAATTCCCAGTCTTCCCCCTCAACACACAGCCCTCTGCTGGTTCTTGATGCTGCTGTAGGTGAGAGGCTGCTTCTCCCAGTCCACTCCAGGCGTCTCCAGCGTACTCCCCAGAAGTGTTCGGGCTCTGCAGAATGTGCTTTCCATGCTTTGCAAGTCCTTGCTTGGCCAACACTGAGTTGATTGATTTCTTTGACTGACTGAAACAGACAGGAGGTAAGAGGAGGAAGTAAACTGGGAAATGGCACACTACATCTGAGAGAGGTTTTCCTGCTCAGCTGGAGGTTGACACTCCCAGAGTGAAGCAAGGACGGTGGTAAGAAGTGCTCTGATACCAATTCTCAAGAGGACGAGGTTAGAATACATTTGCAGGATCTCACAACAAAATGCTGATTAAAAAAAGAAACTAAAAATCCTTAAAATAAAACCCATCATTACATTCCTGGGGATGTATCGACTCAGAAGACCCTGGTTGTTAGCACCTCTATACCAGTTTTCTCCAGGAACATGTCCACCTTCTGATTAAAAATGACCCAGCTGGTTATACTGAAAACACTTTGTTCACAGGTGACCCTACAGTCAGGTCTTTTTCTGCTTTTCCTCATTTGATAAGACTGAGTGGTTTAGTTTCCTTGATCTGTTCTCCAATCTTCAGGGCCATGAGGCCTGGTCCCCTGTGCAAGCAGCAAGAGAATCCCCCACGTCTGTACACAAAGCTGTCCAGGCAGGACTCCCAGGATGTTTCTCCATAGTGTGCTTGCTTTCTGAACTTTTTTTTTTGCAACAAGTCTGTGTGTCTATAAATACAATCCACTCTTTACAGTAAAAAGTGTTAAAATGTCAAAAAAATAAATATCCATGTTACAGTAACTAGATTATTCAATAAAATACATCCCTGCCATTCTTGATTGAAATGCTCAAAGAGAATTAATTTCATTTGGACGTTTTCCAGAGATTCAGGTTATTGCAAATCACTCCTGGGGTGGGAAGGAGAAGCATCTTCTCTTCCTGTAAAGTGTGATGAAGGGGAATGAAGTGGAATCTCAGGGAAATCAAAATGCCAGTACCAGGAAGCTTTGGGGGAGATCTGTATTACCAAGTAGCAGAGCTGCAGGGCTTATTGGTCCTGACTGTGGCATCAGAACACTCCCCTTCAGAAGAGTCACAGTCTGATTCTCCAAACTGTGGTGGGTTCTGCAAGACAAAAGGAAAGGGGGAGACTTGAGCACCATTCCTATACTGCACATCACCCACACATCCCAGTCTGTCACAGCAGCCAGGGAAAGGTCACCACCTGCAGAGGAGGAGAGTGGCACACATGGGAGAGGGCACAGTGCACAACTGCCCCACCAAAGGTCACTTGTCTCCCCTAAGAGAGGGGACAGCACAGAAATACCTGGTCAGAGCACTCCCAAACACAGGGTTATGAGGAGATTGTGCAGCAGACTCTTCCTACCCCTCCCAAACACTTGAAAGGCAGAGAAAGGAAGAAAGTCATCCCAGCTTTGTCAGCAAAGCTGCTGATGGATATGTCTGAGGCAGTTTATATCCATTCCAGTTCATTATGTATTTTTATCCCACGTAATGCAACTGCAAATCTGATGGGCTCCCAAGATCACACTCATCTTGACCAGCACATTATGTTCAGCTTTGTTTGTGCTGCTTTCCCCCACCCACTCTTCTGCCAAGCAGGAGGAAGATTGGGTACTGCAGCAGTTGCTTTGCCATAGTACACCTACCACATCATTTTCTAGGCAGTGTTCCAACTTTCTGTCTCTTGGATTCCTTTCCATAACATTTTTGCAGTTTTTTTCCACTGAGTGGAAGGACAAGGGGATAACCAACTCACCTCACAGCTGTGTTCATCTGCACAAAGTTTGCCCAGAGACATCTGAGTCTTGACCCTCCGCACAGCACACTCTTTGTCCGAAAGCCCATCCGACTGCGTGGAGATTTCAATGGGGATCTCTGGAGTCTGGGACAACATGTCCTCCAGCTTCTCAACCAGCTCATCCTCCAGCTTGGTGGCCAGCTCATCCGGGCTGTTCGAGTGGTCGCTTGTGTTCCCCTCCTCTCCATCCGACACAGAGAAGTTCTCAGAGCTGAAGGTCGAGTAGGACTGGCAGCTACTGATGCAGCGGTGGGGTCTGCAAACAGGGAGAAGTTCAGTGTTCACCTGGGATGACAGTCACAGGGAACTTCCTGGGTGCTGTGTTCACTGCTCTGCTACACCAGGCATTGTGGACTGCCTTCCACATCCTGGAGCTACAGAATTCTACCCCTTCTGAATGATATAGTTCAAGACCTGCATCTTTAAATTAATCTCTTCTTATTTGGTCCTGTCTGATATGTCCATATTAGCTGATCTGCCCTGAATCATATTTTTCTTTGACAGTGCATGTTCCTAAAGTGCAAGGCTGTACTGTGGAGTTCTGATTAATATTTTTATTGATGACATGGATGAAGGTATTGAGTCTTTCATTAGTAAATTTGCAGATGACACTAAGCTGGGAGCGTGTGTCTATCTGCTGGAAGGTAGGATGGCTCTGCAGGGACACCTGGAACAGTTGAATGGATAGGAAGAGTCAGATGGGATGAAGTTTAATAAATCCAAGTGCTGAGTCCTGCATTTTGCCCACAATAACCCCATGCAATGCTCTAGGCTGGGGACGGTGTGGCTGGACAGTGCCCAGGCAGAAAGGGACCTGGGGTCGACAGCCGACTGAACTTGAGCCAGCAGTGTGCCCTGGTGGCCAAGAAGGCCAATGGCTCCTGACCTGTATCAGGACTAGTGTGGCCAGCAGGACCAGGGGGGTCCTTTTTCCCCTGTACCCAGCACTGGTGAGGCCACACCTTGAGGGCTGTGTCCAGTTCTGGCCCCTCAGTTTTGGAAGGACGTTGAGATGGTCAAAATTGTCCAGAGGAGGCAATGGGGCTGGTGAGGGGCTGGGAACACAAACCCTGTGAGGAACGACTGAGGGAGCTGGGGGTGCTCAGCCTGGAGAAAAGGAGGCTCAGAGGTGACCTTATCACTCTCTGCAACCCCCTGAAAGGCAGTTGTAGTCAGGTGGGGGTTGGTCTCTTTTTGTAAGCAGCAACTACCAGAACGAGAGGACAAACTCTTAAGCTGCGCCAAAGCTGGATGTTAGGAAAAAGTGTTTTACGGAAAGAGTGATAAAATACTGGAATTGTCTGCCCAGGGAGGTGGTGGACCCACCATCCCTAGATGGGTTTAAAAAAAGATTGGATGTGGCATTCAGTGCCATAGTTTAGTTGAGGTATTAGGGTGTGAGTTGGACTTGATGATCTTAAAGGTCTCTTCCAACCCAGTGACTCTGTGAGTTCATGCTAACTCCCCTGGGAATACCTGCATCACTCGGAAGCCATCCCAAAAGCCAGGCAGGATTTAGGACCATCCGCTCAAGAAATAAGCTCACAGTTACTTGACCACAGAAATGGCCTTGTGCCAGGATTCAACAGCAATAGCACAACACATCAGCTGAGGGAACATGTCAGGAGACCCACAGCTGGGCATCATATGAACAGGCAACTTGTCCTCCTAATCTTCCAAGTTAGTAAATCAGAGAGGAAACAGCATCCCACAGGAACTGTATGAATCACATAGCTCACCCAGCCCAGCATTCTGCCCTCAACCCCAGGCAGGAAGGAATAATCTGGGAGAAGTATGAGAACATGCTATGCAGACAGAGCCTGCTTTCTCCTGGCATCTCTTCCTGGCCTGTACCATTCAGCAGATGTGAGTTCCGAGCAGAACCTCAAACCCAGATGACAATGCTAACAGTCACTGATGGATCCATACTCCAGAAATTTTGCACTTATGGCTCTTCATGCTCTGATTTCCACAGCACACCTTGACAATGAGCTGCACATCTGAAAATGTTCTGGATGGAAAAAGCGCTTCCTTTGGTTCATTTTAAAGCACTTTTCGCTTCACTGGCTGCCCCTAATATGAATGTGAAGAATCGTTCCTTGTCTATTTTCTCCACATAAATTACAATTTTATGCACCTCTGGTGTTGCCTTTCCTCCTGCTAGAGAAACATTTCACACAGGTTTAATCTCTTCTTCTATGGAAACCATCCCTAACCACTCTTGTCACACTTTTCAGCACCTTTCCAAAATTTACCGTGGTCTTTGAGCTGGGGCAATGAAGGGAGCATTAGGATTTAAGCTTCAGGTGTGCTGCAGATGCACACCACAGGAGACAAGATCTTATTTTCTTCTCTGCTTGTTTGAATCAAACCTTTAACCTGTTTGCCTACTGGATCACTCCTGCACTGGAAGCAGCTGCTTTCATCAAGCTACAGCACCAAGCCTATGATGTCTTTCCTGAGCACAGTACTGTAAATCCTGCTGTTCCCCAGGCTTATATAGGAACACTCCCCCTAAGTCTTATTTTACAGGCAACACCATCAAATTTGATCTGCTGTTGTCACTTAGCTCTGCAATCTTATCTGAAATCAGCTACAAAGGTGCGGGGCTGGAGTCTTACCCACTGCAAACAATTAATAAACACTGGGAGTAGCCCACAAAGGGTTCCCACATCCACTTAGTCTGATCCTGGTGAAACAGATGCAGCAGCTCATTTACAGAGGCAGAATAATGTTATCAAGTGTGATCAAGTTGTGCTGCAAACAGCCTGCAGGAAAGCCAGTAGGAAGGCTGGGCCAGAGAGAACATCTCAGGATGGGCTGGAACAGTGAGTGGACATGAGGGATCAGCTGAGGGTGGATGGGACACACTGAATGGGATTCTGCTCTTCTGCCAGCACTTTCACCAGTTTCAGTGCTGGTGTGCAGGCGCTATGAGAGTTCTCCTCAGTTTTGTCCCACCAAAGAGAGATTAGAGTGAATTCACCTTTTACCTTTGTCTACGAGGAAACTCCACTTCACTGTCAACTTCGCCCTCTTCCTCTTCTGATGACTCATCCCCGCTCTGGCAGAAAACAAGGAGAAAAATGGTGTCACGTTTGGGGAAGTCCAAACACACCTGACCCTTGGTCCTTCAGGACTAAGGCAATGCAAAACAGTGCAAAAATCTACAGACTGCAAGAATCTAGACCAGAAAACAGCCTGGGTGTCAGGAACACTGACTCAGACATTGCCAGCCAGGAGGTTGTTTCAGACAGCCTCAAGGCTGCTATTCCCAAATCTGGAGTGACTGCCTGGGAAATACACTGGAGTATTTTAGCAGGTATGGAGTACAGAATGTACAGATCCTCACTGAAGCAAATCAAGTAATGAGTATCACATGGAAACCCACATAAATTATGGAGCTGATTTGGTGTTCTTGGCTTTACCCTCTTCTACCACAGCCCATCAACAGGGCAGGATGGAGGATGACACAGCCTTTGCCAATAGGTTTCACCAACTAGGAGAACTTGGGATTTGTTTCATGCCTCAGTGAGCACAGAGCCTTTTATTCTCCTCCTCCCATCCAAATTTACCCCAACAATGTTGGTTTTTTACAGCCTCCTTCTATCTCATCCAACCTGTCAGCCCCCCATTCAGATTAAGCCTTTATCTCATCCCATCCCCTTGTCTTACAAGGTCCTAGTCCCATCATGCTGGGGCCAAATCACACTCTTGTTCTGGTAATTACACTATTTTCCTTGACTTTTGTAGCCAGGCTCAGTTTTCCTGCTCTTTGAACTCAGACTAGTTCTTATTTCTCCCACCTGGATGGAAGCAGAAGGAACAAAGAGCTGCTTCTGTACAACTGTGTTATAATCTCCTTTTAACTCTTGCAAAATCTTCAGAAAATACATGACTTTCAGTGTAGGGGGACAATTTCTGGCAGGTGCAGCAAAAGGGATGTCCTCAAGACCATGGCAAATGTTGAATCTTTGCCCTGAGACACAGCAGGACCACAGATTCTCAAAGAAACTCTCATGTGATATTACAGAACAATTTAAAGAATGCATTTATTCCTTCCTTTGGAGAATGGCTTGAAAGCATTTTGAGACTGTTTCAACATCAAAAATTCAGTAGAACAAGCTGCAACTCAAACCAATGGCGAAACTGCACGTAACAGAACCAGGCCCTACCAAAACCACATCTTCAAAGCCCAGTGCTCCATCCTCACCTTTTGGAGGGATCTTGCTTTGCAGGGCAGCCCTGAGGAAGCCAAGTGCTGGGGAGTGCCCAGGGCGGACACCGCCGTGCCCTGCTCCTCCAGCTTCTCCATGAACTGCGCGCTCTCGTAGAGGGACGCGGATGCGGGGGACTGGGGGCGGCTCCCCCCTGGTTCCACGGACGCCATCTGTGCCTGGTCACTGTCCTCATCCCTGCACTGCAGGCAGGGGTCGTAGGGATCCGCCTGGCAGCACTCCCAGCGCTGGGCCGTGCTGTCCTTGGTGTCCAGGCCGCGGCGGCAGTCGGCCTCCATGGCGGTGGAGATGAGGTCGGGGCTGGAGCCGGACACGCGGCGCTGGGCGTGGTTGCTGAGGGGGCTGCGCAGCGCGGCCGCGGGGCCGAAGTACCGCAGGTTGTTGGCGCAGGTGGCGATGTCCTGCCCGTGGGCGTGCAGCCGCGAGTGCTGCCCGTGGGGACTGTGGCCGGGCTGCTGCGGCGCTCCGGGGGCGTGGGGAGGGGGGGGAGGGCCAGGCTGGGGGCCATCATCTTGCGCTGGCTGGTTTTTCAAGATCCCTGCAAATTCATTGTAGCTGCCCTTGCTGTTCCCCCGGCGGTGCCGGGGCTTGCTGCGGTACCGGCTTTTGCCACTCAGGGTTGACATCTTGGGACTTCCTGAGACTGGGGAGCCATTGGATGCTGCTTCTGTGCTGGGTATGCCCTCTGACTTCAGTAGATCTGGCCTGGGAGACAAGGAGAAGAAGTTACATGTCAAGCCACAAAGAAAGAAGTGACACTGGCCCAGAGCCAGGATGAAGAGGCAGCTAGAGCCAAAAGCACTCTCTGCTTCCTAAAATCTACAGGCTGCCTTCCCCTTGAGCTGCTTGACTCCTGCATTTTGATCCCTGTAATTCTCTCCACTCAATGTCCTTTTCATTCAGCCCATCCTGCTCTACACTCCTGTCTTGCTGTTTTTTCCAATAACTGTCACACACTTTCCTTTTCCGCTCTTATTTTGATGTTCTCTCCCAAAATAGCTCCCTCTCAAGGACCTTGGGGTAGAGCATGGCTCTGACTCTGTGCATGTGCAATGGTGGTGATCAGGCTGCTTAACTAAGAGCCATGTGGGGATATTAATTCAGAAGTGATTATTCACTTGTAATCAGGACTAACTCCTGGAAATCCCAAAAAAGTAAAGACTAAGCCAACTTTTCTAGAAAAAAAAATCTCTGTATCTAAAAGTCATGCAGAAGAGAAATGACTGAAAGGAGAGCATGAATTCCCAAATCTCAAATCCCAAATTAATTCCTCAACAATGAATCCATCCTTCCTGAGGCCTGCCTGATTTCCACAATCCCTTGCCCTGCTTATTCCCATCCAAGTCAAGGATGATCTTGGACAGTTAGGAATTTGAGAAAACACAAGAGATACCTCCTCTCCAAGCACCACCATCTGCTCAAAAATCACATGGACCAACAATTCATTCATTCAACCAACACATCCTGTGATTCCATGGTTCCAGAGAGCTGCCCAGGTGGCAGGGATGGCAGGATTCATCCCTTTCACCTTAAGATAATTAAACAATTATGGTTCTGAGGATCAGACCAGGCTCAAGTGCGAAACCCCTTTGTCCCACCCTGCATTTCATCAAGCTCAGAGGGAAGGAACTGCCAGTGGGGATCTACCACTGGCTCTGGCACAGGACTGGGTTGCTCTCACCGTTTGGTCTGGCTGCCTGGTTTATGGGAGACCCCTTTCCTCTTCATCAATTTCTCCACTGTGTTGGGGTGGATGATTGGTCTGACTGGGTGGCGTTTGTAAGTCCCAGGGTATTTCTTTTCCACTGCTTGTTCCCTCCTGTAACATCAGGGAAAGAAAAAAAAAGAAGAAAATCACATCAGTTGTCCCTCTCTCCACCTGCTGCCCCCGCTGGACAGGAACTGGCTGTGCAGGGACCACGCTGCACGCCCAATTGCTCTGCTGGGAAAGGACACAGACACTTCTAAATTCCTTCTGCAGCCACCACGCAGCAGGCACAAGGCCCTGGCCCACAGTCCAGGAGCAGCACTGCCGTTCCCTTCATGCATGGGCCAAAGGATGCCAGCACCAAATGGGAAGGTGCCTTTCTCCAAGTCAGTAACCACTGACAGTGGCCTGCAGGAATTCACTCCAAAGGGACCTCTCCCTGGTCACCAGCAATTCCCTAACTTTTGTGGTTTGTCAGGGGACACTAATTCTACATGTGCCACTCCCCAGTTTAGCAAGGAAGTGCTGTTTGTGCTCTGCTGTGTGCAGACTGCCACGTGCACACCACCATTCCCAGACACGTACTTGATGAGCTCCTTCTCCCGCACCTCCAGCTGCAGCATGATAGCACTGAGCTCCATGTACAGGTTATTGGCTCGCTCCAGCTTCCTCTCGTAGTGCTCACGGATATCCAATGCATGTCTGAAAGGCAGAAAAGGCTTTATTCCAGCCTGACTTCCATGGACCAAGAGAAGAGAATGAGGAAAAGTATAGGTGCTTTAGGAAAAGGCCTTTTAAAAGTCAAATTTGCCAGCTGTACTGCACTGAATCCCAGATACAGTTAACAGTGAATGATGCCTGATTAAGAGCCTGACACAGCAATAAATCATGGTATGGTTTAGAAAGTGTTTAACAGCCTTGAAAGTGTGGCAACATTTCTCCCCAGAAGAGCTGCAAATGCCTCACACACACCCAGAAGCCCTCTGGCCAAACCCTGATCAGCCTTTTTGCACAGAGAAGGGACTAAACCAGCCTCTACAGAAACAGGAAAGAAGTCATGCATCTGTGTTTCATTAACAGCAGGGTGTCCCCACAGCTCCAGTACAGCTGAAATATGTGTCCACCCAAAGCTCCCTGGGGACAGGGAACACTGAACAACCATTGCATCAAACTGCCTGGCCAAGGGTCCCTTTGGCTCCTCAGGTTTGACACAGAACTGCTTCTTAAGAGTTTTATGTTCCTCTGTCTACTGTATTTGCAAATTTGTATCACGCGAGGAAATATTTTCCCTTCTTTAAATAAACCTTCTGCTTTCCTTTTTAAGTTGGTATAATCAAAATGCGTTTCAGTGGGCTGTTTATATGAAGTATGTTCACTTCTCTGTAATAGGTAACCCAAAGAAAGAATCAGAGCAGAGAAAGCTCACAGCCAGCCTCAGGATGGATTTCCCACTGAGATGAATGTCTCTGCTTCAGCGCTGTTATCATAAACACCAATTCTCAGGCAAAAATATTCCCTGGGGAGCACACAAGCCTTTGCCACCTTCTCTGGAGCAAACTGTTGAGACTGCCCAAGAACAGTGACAGCTCCCACTGCTTCTCTCCAGTTTCCATCAGCTGAGCAGTGCTCATGCCCTAAGCCATGCCCATGGGAATTTTGGTTTCCGGGTTCACAAGGAATTTAGGCTGCCCTAAATTATACCACCAGGAATACTGGGTCCTGTTTTGGGAACCTCAGTACAAGAGGAGAATAAAAAGAGTCAGGGGCTGGAGCAGAAGGCCCTGTGAGGACAAGCTGAGGGCTCATTTAGCTGGGAAGGGAAGGCTGGATGGGAAAAGCAAACAGTAAACACAAAAGAGTGTGAACAGACCTCAGCTCTTCTCTCCGACGGCGAATCAATTCTTCATCCAGCCGGTGGATACAAGTTCCTTCACTTTTAATTTTCTCAAAATGTTTCTTCACTTCTTCTCTCCATTCAGCCTAGGAAAGCAATTTACTTTTAGCTGTTTACAAAGAACTGGGATCTGTAGGTGAACCACAGAAAAACTCTTGGGCAATGTTGTTTGTGTCTGCAGAAAATTACAGCTTTGAGTTGAGAATGTATTTTTGTAAGCTGAATTATTTTGAGTAACAACATCGCAGCACATTTAGGGCCAGCATTTTCAATTGGTATTTACAATTTTGTGCTTCAGAGAATTTACAACATATCTGCATTTTCTAAGAAATATTTTTTTTTAATTCCTAGAGTTCTTTTTGTCCTAAGAGAACATTTTCTTTACTTTTGGCAGTGAAAGTAAGTAGAAAGGTTCATGATTTTGAAAGCCCCATGATGATACCTGTCTAGAGTGATACTCTATTTGCCCCTTGAAGCCCTGGCCCCTACAGCAGAAGTCTCAGCTTGGGAAAGTTTGGGTAAAATATTTTCAAACACCCATCAGGTTGCTCCTCCCCAAGACTCAAACTGAAATCATGGATCCAGACTTTCTCTACTCAGTGCACCCTCCCAAAATCAGATCCTTGGAGCTAATTCCAGTAGTCAGAGGCTACAGCCTTTCCCCAGTTACCTGGGATTTGAAGTAGGTTTCCTGAGGAGTAGCCAGCACATCAGCAGAGGCGATGTCCAGGTGCATCAGTGTCTGCCGGAAGGACGGACGGTTCCGGGGCTTGCTCTGCCTGAAACAAAACAGAAACAGCAAGGGTGAGGTGAGGGATGGGCACTGCCAGCCTCTCCTGCCCTTCTGAAAGGGTCTCACTAGATCCTGTTCTCTGAACCAAGCAGCTGACAGGTTAGAATAAAGGAGCTTTTCTGGTTTTCTCTTTTGCTGAATATAATTTAATTGTACTAGAGGTGGTTTGTGATGACCCATTATGAAGAAACAAAAGAAGTGCAAAATGTTTAAGACCAGAAAATGAGACTGCAGAGTGAAAGATAACAGAAAAGTACAAAAACATTTGGATTTTTGAGAAAAAGGACCAGCACTTGAGTTTCAGGACCAAATCCACCTTGCATAGGGCAAGAGCAGCTTCTTGAGCTTCCTCTCCCCTACCAACCACCTCCTTCCACTAGGTGGGGATACAAGTGTTTGTAGGTACTCTGCTGTACCGAGCTCAAGCTGTACTCAAGCTGCCACAGCCCAACTGCTGCAGCTCAGGATAAACAGCCACTGGGAGAGATCCACACTTCCTCTCGCCTGTTGTCCCCTTTGTGCCATGGGGAGGATGGCTAGTAAAACCCATGGAGTGGGAAAATGCTGGAAGAGCCTTTACACTGTGTCAAGATGTAATTACAAAGACAAAGCATCAATGTGAAACCCAAGACAAAGAATTTCAACTGTAATATGGTACATGGAGGAAACTGAAAGCATTTTCCATATCTGAAGCTGGAAAATCTGTGTTCCAGACAGAAAGCTCGTATTTCTCTTTGTCCAGTCCAAAAGCCAGTTGCTCACAAGGGATTTTCCAAGTGAAAAAATCAGTTCCCTTCACTCTGGATGTGGCCTTCAAGGACTTTTGCCCCTACTTTCGTTCCAGCTCCTTCTGTCTTCCCACAGAGCCACCTTTTATCCCCTACTTTGCTACAGCAAAGCAACACCCTCTGTGAAGCTCCTGAAGATGTCCTGGCATCCAGGCCTGCTGCCACAAGGAAGCAGAATCCAGAATGTTAAAACTTACTGCTCTCAGGACAAGTGTGAGAGTATCTCAGAGCCCTCTGCTCTGGGCTCCATAGTCCTTTTGCTGGGAGCCAGCCCTAGGTCTGTGCTGTGTGGGGTTCAGGCTCTTACCAGGTTTGCTTCATGAGGATTTTGAAGCCATCTGGGCAGGTGGAAGGGACGGGAAGGTGGAGACTGTTACTGCCCACTCCCCAAATGATGGCCGAAGAGTCCACATCCTTGTAGGGAATCTCTCCCGTGAGCAGCTCCCACAAAACCACCCCAAATGACCTGATGAAGAAATGAACAAGGATAAGTTTACACAGAAGCTGTTAACAGAAACATCAGGAGCTTGGAAAAAAACAGTTTATTGGGCAAAACAGAGAAATAGGGATGTCTAGTCCAAAACCGCAAGTAGGTGCAACAGTAAGTTTTAGCACACCAGGTAACTCCTTTCCTCCAGCACTGGGCTGAGCACAAAACCACACTGGTTTCCACCCACCCTTTCCTGCCTCTTTGTGAGATTTTAAAGATCCTGAAATCACATTTTCTGTACTGATTGTCTTGCTCCTGTTAAATGAAAAGACTCCAAAGTCTACTCTCAGATAGACTTTGGATTGTTCTTGCTGGTAAGAACAAATGATTGACTACTGCACAGACTGACAAGTGTCTTACAGAGACAACACAACAAAGGTTTTGTGGCTTTTTTACATTTCATTTAACTGGTTTTCTTTTCTTTTCCCTAACCAAATGCTCCCTTTGCTGTTACCTGTAGTCCCAGGTAAGAGTTTCAAGGTTTGAGACTCAGCACTACAACTACTGCAATACAGAAATTAGGAAACAAATGCTTCTTGCATAACTGTCAGTACCAAAAGCACATGAGGTCTCATCTGATATTCCTTTTGTTCTGAAGAAAGTAAGGATAAAGCAAAAAAAAAAAAAAAAGGTAATTAAGAGAACTCAGTCAGGGAAAGAACCTCCTACAAGAAGTGAAAGATGTAGGTAAGAAAACTCACTTTGCTTCTCTTCCTTAGTGAAGTTACCAGAAAGAACCAAAACCTTAATTTTCAACAGCAAACATTTGTTTTGTATACACTCATTGCCCGATAAAACAGCAAAGAAACACCAAACCAGTCAATACAGAGGTAAACAAAATGCTGCTGAGAACTGCCACCACTGTTACTGCACATCAACAACTGGGCTGTGATGCAGGTGAGGCACAACCATCCCTATTTCCAAGCCAGACGTGCCACCTCACTCTATGTCCCATTCTTCTGTGGGACACCAACCCTGCCAAGCTGGAGACTATAGCCTGGTGAAAGGTGAGAAGGGTGTTTCTGGCTTGTACCAATATCCAGTGCTTTTATTAAGTACAGAAGAACTTCTAAGGGACAAATTACCAGGTCTGAACAACCATCAGTCAGGAAACAACTTCATGTGAAAAACACTGCACTTTCAAAGCCCATTGGCTTCAAATCATGTGTAAAAAAAAAAGCAACAAACAAGCAGAATTTGAATATTTCTCGCCTCAAAATCCCTTTTTGTGGGCTGCAGGAAAGCAGGGATCCAGAAGGTTGGACAAACTACCAAGGAAATCTCAACTGGTTTCATATTTGTTATGACTAAGAACTGACAAAGGATTTCCAAGACTCCTGATAAGATTATAGACTTATTTTTCTGCATGCTGTTAAGAGATGAGAAAGAGCAGACATGTAAGCAGCTCAGGAACTGTTCTCATTTGTTGGCAGCATTCATGAACATCATTTTTATTCATCTTGAGGGAGGAATGGATGGCAAGGGAGAGTCTGAGCAATCACCACTGTTGAAGAACTCCAGAGGAACTGGCACCAAAGAGCAACATCTCTACGTCACTGAGGGAAGGAGCAAAGGTTTTATTGGACAGGATGTTCTGTGAAATATCCCTGAACATAAACCACTCTAAAGGACAGAAAGCTGAGGGTGGAAATCCAGCACCACTTGTCCTCACAGTCCCGTGATTCACAGGGAGGGGTTCAGCAGGCAAATGCTGGGTGTATTTTCTTTCCAGAACAACCCAAGCGTTCCTCCCAGAGGAGCCGGCTGTGCTGTGACCTGAACATCCAAAATAAACACACAGGACACTGTGGGCACAAAAGCAGCTGCACACCACAGGCAACATCACCTTCCCTGCAGGAAATCTTGTCCTTCAGGTTAAGCCCAGGCCTGAGCTAGAACTCCAGCAGCAGCTCGTGATTCCACTGCACCCTGGACCACCCATGGCTTTGTCCAGCAGCTCCCTGCCTTGCCAGGGAAGGGACAGCATCTGAAGCTGAAAAACCACAGGAAGCAAAATCCCTCCTGGCTGTAAAGCAGGGAGAAGGGCATTTGTCCTGGCTGCTGACATTTAATATGCAGAAATAATGAGGCAGAAACAGAGCTGCAGTTCCCTTGAGGGCTCTGAAACCTGTGGAGAGGCTTCCCAAAGGAACTCCAAGGCCGAGCCCTCTCAAGCATTTTTAATAGCGCAGAGACTGAAGAATTCCTTGTGTTCCTTTGGACAGAGCATGGTCCACATCGATGGAAACAGGTTCCAAAACTCTTACAGCCTATCCTGGTTTCTCCCCTCTTGGATCCAGGATTGGATTCACTGGACTGTAATCCTGTAGTTCCTCATACAACAACCAGCCTGGTGTGCAGGAAGCACAAGGAGTGAGGAGCAGAGCAGGGGCCTCCCCACAGCTCCAGTGTGGCCCTGAAGAGGGCCAGAAGCGAAGGAAAAACCACCCTGGCTGTGGAGGCTGCTGAGGGGGCCCTGAGCACAGCACTGGGAGAAAGCTCTGGGCTGGCTGACAACACAGGGAAGAATTTCTGCATTTGCTTCCTGCAAGACACAGACTGCACTGAGCCTAAGCTGGAACCTGCAGGTCAGCAGCCAGCCAGCACACCTGTGTCGTTTCCCTTTCCATCAGAGCCCACCAAAGCTCAGGGCACCAGGCAGAAGGAGAAAGGAGCAGCCCACCACAGAGCAAACCATGCTCAGGCACAAGATTAGGAAAGGACATGGAAAGTGCTGGGAAACCAAGGGACTGAACAGAAGGTGAAGGTACTTGACCATGAACACAGCTCACCAGATGTCCACCTTCTCGGAGACGGGCTCGTTCCGTATCACCTCCGGGGCCATCCACGCCACTGTCCCCGCAAAGGACATTTTGGTACTTTTATCGCTGAGCTCTTTAGATGTACCAAAATCTGAAATCTTTACTGCATCTGTGTGTGTAACCAAAACACTGGAGAAAGGGAAAAACAAGCAGTCATCACTATTTTGTGATTTTTCTTGCACCACAACAGCCACTGAAGTAAATCCCTTATTAATCAATAGAACCTGTCAATGAGGCCACAATGCTCGCAAATGCAGTACAAAAGAGAAGATTTTGTATTTTCCCCAATAAAAGCTCTCTTTTGGGTGGTTGTGTTTTGTGCCTTAAATGCATTTCTTAATGGTACGAGTCAAAAATCAATCTCAATAAAACTGCAAATTAACAAGTAACTGAGGATCCAGAGGCAAAGCTGTACCTTAAACTGTGCTGTAAATCATCTAAAAGCATTATCTTAATGCACTATCACAGACTAAAGAAGTAATAAACATCCAGGGAATAAAAATAAAAAGAAGCCAGAACGTTTTAGTCAGAAAGCAACAGAGAAATAAGGAAGACACATTCCTGAAAACCAGGGAAATAGTACGAAAATAAGAAGGAAAAATAAAAAGGCAGAAGGCAACAGAATATCCCACTTTCCAGAAAGACCAGATATCGTCAGATCATTTAATGTTTCCTGACAGCTATTTATCATGGAAGATACCAGTAAAATTTCCACTATTGTTAAGTGCCAACAAATTGCAATAGTTTCACTCTGATTAGTTTGGGGAAAAAACAGTAGAGCTGTTTGTCCAAACTTTAAACTATTTCTCAAGAAAAGGAAAAAATAGCCCAAACTGAGGATGTTTAAGCATCTGAGACTCACTTTAATGACCTGAAGAACCACAACTGGAAGATGTTTAACTTTGGTGACCCTGAGGAACCCAAACTAAGGGATGTTTAAGCAGCTGAGACTCACTTTGGTGACTTGAGGTCTCGATGGATGATTTTGTGGAGGTGCAGGTAGTTCATGCCACTGGCAATCCCCGTGGACCAGTCCACCAGCAGCCGTGGGGTGACCTTCCTGCCAGCCCGCAGGACCTCGTAGAGCTGCCCGTGGGCACAGTATTCCATGATGATGCAGTAGCACGGGGCCTGGGTGCAAACTCCCCTGTCAAAGAGAACACACAGTGAGAAGCAGCAGACAGACAACTGGACAGCAAGGGTGACCACCACTTTGTCCTAGACACAGCTTAGCTCCTGGATTGTAAAAACCTTCCCAGAGAACTTGAGCGAACGGCTCTTGCCTGGACAAAGCTCCTGACAAGGGTCACAACCTACTTGAAGGCGATAATGTTGGGATGCTTGAGCTTCCGCAGGTGCTTGATGTCCGTCTCGTTCTGATCCCTCACTTTCTTGATGGCCACCTCCTCCGCCCGGAACTTCCCCAGGAAGACAGCGCCCTGCGCGCCGCTGCCCAGCCACTGCAGCTCCGAGATCTCCTCGAACGGCACCTCCCACGTGTCTGGGCACAGGGGAAAAAGCGGGATAACAGAAAAGGTCAAGACCATGAAAACTGTCAGAGCACACCAGGGCAGCACCTGCCACCTGCTGCACCACAGGCTGGGCTCTTCTGGAGGAAGCAGGTGACATCTTCTGGCACAGCTGAGGCACACGCCACATGTGCTCAGCCCCAACAACCCTTTCAGCCATCCCAGCCACCTCCAGCCTGCTCATTCCCATCCTTCTGGCTGCTTTTTTACCACTCTGCTAACCACTTGTGTGAGCCACTCCAGCTTGGCAGGCAGCAACTGACCACACCAGGGAGCCTGGAATGGCAATTCTGGGAGGAAATCCTCTACCCCAACACTGAACAAAAATGAGTGACTCCATTGAAAAGCAGAGCTCAGAAAAAACATTTAACATTCACAAGTGATATAAAAATATTGAGGGTCTTTTCACTCACTGAAATAAACAAAAATAGGAAATAAAAGTCAGAGGTCACAGGCTGTAAAACACAGAGCAGCAACCACCAAGATAGCCAACACAAAGCACATCAGCCACCAGCAGCAAGCACAGAAATAGGTCCTTCCCACACCAACATCGTGTATATCAATGTCAAACAGGCAACCTTAAGCAATTCCTCCTCTTCGGTACCCACACACATTTGTAGGGATAATGCTGGAGAGGTCCAGTGACACTGTATAAACTTCAAGAGAGCTGCACCCATCAGAACAGAAAGCCCTGTTCCCTGTCAGTCACCTTGAAATTACCTTAAATCTCACAAACAGCAGAATAAAAGGCAGGCAACTGTTTATTTACTGTAATTCAATAAAGATCTACATTTGGAGAATAAATTATTTAGCAGCAAACCCAACAAGTAACCCACTGATTTCTGAAATAAAAGGAAGTCACACCTGTACAGATCCCTGTTTCAGATGACTACAAAGGTGCATCCTTGTCTCATCCAGACTCCTAGCCTTTGGGATGTTCCCAGGGCTGCAGCAGGGACTATGACAAAGTGTCCATTCTAGATACTGTTATCACTGAAGGAGAACTTGTTGTATCCTAATTGTGGGCTGATGCCAGTTCAAGGCTTTCCCTGGGATCATTCCTGTGACAGGCGGGCAGAGGCTGCTGTCTCCTGTTGAGAGAGCGCTCCCCAGGCACAGCCATGGAAAAGCAGCTCTCCCTCAGAGCCAGACCCCAGCACTCCTCCTGCTCACTGAACTGAAAACAAAAACATTGCTCATCCACAGCAGAAATTCCCTCCCCCTTGGCAGGGCAAAGTTCAACCCCCAGCACATGTTCCTTCCCAGACACAAGGCTATTTTCCATACTCATGGATCCACTCACAGCTCTGAACATAAACTGGCATTTAAATCTTTGGACATTTAAACACTAAAAGATTTTAAATAAATTAATTAATTAGATAATTAATAAAATTCACTCATTCATTCATAATTAAATCAAGAAGATCTGTATTTCTATTTAATTCACAAATGCATCACTTCTGAAAGGAGGTGGCAAATAGAGGTGATTCTTGTGCATGTTGATGAACAGTATTTTTATATGGGCCACATCAAAACTATTCTGTTGTACTGAAATAGCTGTTTCTTTCATAGAATTATGGAATGGACTGGGGGGGAAGGGATCTAAAACCCCATCCAGTCCCACCACCTGTCATGGGCAGGGAGATGTTCCACTGTCCCAGGTTGTTCCAGGCCCTGTCCAACCTGGCCTTGGACACTCTCAGGGATCCAGGGGCAGCCACAGCTGCTCTGGGCACCCTGTGCCAGGGCCTCACCACCCTCACAGAAAAGAATTTCTCCCGAGTATTCTTCCCATTGTCCAAAGTCTCTTTCCATCCTTACCTGTGGGAAGTCTGTTTTTCCTGTACAGAATACAACACTGACATTCATTTCCATGAAGCATTTACAGTTTGTGAGCACTAATGGATAACTGTACCACCTTGGAACCCTAGTTTGCTCTTAATATTGCCTATCAGGTAATATTACCTTCCTCTAATATTCCCTCTGCAATGGCAAAGGCTGAGAGAGGCTGTAAACAAAGTAAGCAAAAGTTCATGTGGTTCTTTCTGCAAAGTCATCTCGTGTTTATTTCAGAACACAGATGCTCTCCCATATCCCATCTGAATCCTGATTGTCAGGGGCACAATTCAGGAAAGAATTTCAGTGTAGTGACAGTGACATATCCCACATCTTGGGGAATATCAAGAAGAACAAAGAGCCAAATCACAGGTAACATCCAGCAGTAGTCAGACTCTTCTGGGCCTTAAGAAACCAGTGGGATACTTCCCCTAAATAAATTAAAGTGTAATAGCAGCAGGAATTGCGCAAGAACTTGTGTTTCTGAGGTGATTAAGAACCATTTGAGTAGAATGATGAGAATCTATTTCCCATGGGGAAGAAATGCAGGAGCAGCCTAAGCCATTGAACCAATCTATTTGGAGGAAGCTTTTCCCAGCACTGGCTGCTCTCCAGCACTGGCACTGTGACAAGAAGCATCTCTGGTTTACACAGACCCCCTCAACACAAGCACCCTCTGACAGGCACCTTGCTCTCCAGGTAGACACAAAAACCCTCACAATGATGGTAAACACATAACTCGTGAAAGGGAAGGTGAAAGCAGCTCCTGGAGACAGCTGCTTAATCCAAAGGAAATGGCTGGGAGGTCTAATGAGTCTCTAGGAAACACAAACAAGTCTTGCTTTAAAGTGTTGGAGTCCCCACAATCCCAATTAAATAACTGGTAGATGCAAATTAAAGAACTGAGTGTGTGTCCCTGAAACACTCACCAACAGCCTTTAGAAATCAGGGTAAACAACTGGAAAAACATAGGAGGGAGGGATTTTATGGGTCAAACCCCAAGTACTTAAATCTCAGATAATCAGCTGGCACTGAACAATAGAAAAGCAAACATTCCCCCCAAGAATGACTGACTCCTCACCAAGCACTGATTGGCATTACTTGGTCAACCAGCACAGAGCCTGTGGCAGCTCCCAGCTGACCAACTCTCTGCCCAGCCTGTGTCCTGCAGGGAAGAACAGGCACACCCCTCTTGTTGACCATTTTGGTGTCAGGAAGGACACTCAAGCAGTAATTCAACAAGAAAATAATACAGAATCATGTAAAAGCTGTCCTTATCTCTTCCCTCTTTCACTAAGTCACAAGCCAAAGCTTCACAGGCAATATGGGCTCAAGGACATGAAATCTATTTGTCTTTTACTACTTGCAACCACAACACCACCACCATGTCCCAAAGAATGGGCCTGCAGGACAGCCAAAGCAGGTGGGCAGGGACACCAGGGAGCACCAAAAGGTACCATGAAGCACATGTAGACAACATAAAATGGTTTGGCTTGGAAGAGATCTTAAAGTCCATTCCCTTCCACCCCTACCACAGGCAGGACACCTTCCACTAGCCCAGGATTGCTCCAAGCCCCATCCAGTCTGGCCTTGGACACTTCCAGGGATCCAGGGGCAGACACAGCTTCTCTGGGAAGCTGTCCCAGGGCCTCATCACCCTCATAGGGAAGGACTTCTTCCTAATCTAATCTTAATCTCTCTTCTATTTGTTTAAAACCATTCCCCTCTGCCTTATCACTACTTCCCCAAGTCATTCCACTTCCATTCCACTACTTTCAAAAAGTCATTCCCCCTTTTTTTTATAAGCCCTCTTTAAGTTCTGGAAGGTCACACAGCTGCAGATCCAAACTGGACTCCTATCCCTGTTGTTGATTCAGCCCAACACAAAGGATTACTCCTGGATGAGGCTTTAAGTAGTTGTCTCATAAAGAAGAGGAAAAAAAAATTATCTGCACAGATCCATGGCAGCAGCCCAAAGCTGTAAAGCAGCTCCCAGGGAAATGAAAAGCCACCACAATCCTCTCCCTGCTGCTGAAAGAGCCCCAGACATTTCCTCAGCCACACAGCACTTGCACAAACAGAATCCATGCATCCTCTGTGCTCTTGCTAAAAGACAGAAAAATAAAAATAATCACATACATCAGTTACTGAACTGCTGGCTTGTATGTAGCTGATGAAATGCACACAAAGATGATTTTCTGGTGACAAAAAGCAAGAATGAGATCATCTGGAAAAGAGAACATGAATATTCTCACAAAAGTCCTCAAGTTTCAGCACAGAAGCAGTTTGAAAAGGTTTATCCTTGGGTAACAGAAGTGTGGTACTGCCATCAGGGTAACAGATGTCATCAAAACAAGACAACTGAGCTCCAGAAGAAAAAAACATTTATTTAAAAAAAATCTTCTTTTCATTCCCCTTTCTAACAGTGAAGACACTGAAAACGCAGCTCAACCACACAGGCTACATATAGCTGATCCCAATTAATCCTCAGCCTTACCACATCTGTAGCCAGTTCAAATCTGCCCTTTTAGAAGGGCCTGATGCCAGCAGCAAACAGCAGAGTGCCCCTGGATGTGTGGCTCTGAACGTGCTCCCAACACAGAGAACAGCAAGACACCCTGTGCACAGGAACGAGCTCTGTGTGCACCCTCCAGCCCCAGCACTGCTCTCAGCTGCTCCTTTTCATTTGTTAGTGCTTCAATCTTTTAGTTTGGTGACTTCCATACAAAAGCGAGTGTCCCCTGTGGGTCACCAGAGCACAGATTGCACTGTGGCCTCCAGTGCATCTGCTGGCCCAGTTCTATGGGAAATGGGATCTCTCTGTCTCACAGGCAGCTCTCCCAAAGCCACCTCTCCGAGGTGACAGGGACACACCAGCACGAGATGGCTCAGAGACAGCAGCGGGGACAGGTGTGGGACACTGGGAGCGGCCACTGCCACTCTGCACCTGTGGCCTTTCCTCAGAAATTTTTAGCCTCACTTACAAACACTGAGCATCCAACCCAAAGCACTGTCACACAGACACTGCCCAATGCCTGCTCTGAATGTCATCCAACTGCTCAGAACCTACTTTTCCTTCCCAATGGAGACCCCCCACCCAGACAGTCCTTCCAAAACTGTTCACCCTTTGTGCAGTCACCCCAGCATCCTTAATTCCCCAGGGAACTTTCTGCCACTGTTTTTATTTATAGTCTGAACCACATGTGACACACTGAATTTACAACATGCAAACAAAACAGAACCAACTGTGCCAGAGAATTTCAAAGCAAGCAAACCCTTGCACAGAGAGCTGCTGCTCAGGAGGCACCTGGAATGTAGAGATGCATTTCCTGCTTGCTTATAAACTGGCAACAACTGACTCTAGGAAGTTGATTTCAAGGCAAATTCATCCAACATGTTATTTAACAGCTCTGTTCCCTCATATTAGGAGCTGTTCCCCATCCCTCTGGGGTTTAGATTTGAACCACTCAGATAGGTTTCTGACCTTATATCTTATAATTTGTCAGTGCCAAAAAGCCATTTGATTACTACTGAGTGATGCTCAAAGGGGACTTTACCCCATGGTACTGCAGTGGCCAGGCTGTTCCCATTTTCCGTAAGCCTCAACCATTTCAGCTCCTTAATTCTAATGACAGCTTGTTCTTTTCCCATCTGCCACCTCCCTCCCCCTGTGCTAGGGGAGAAATCAGACACCAACAGCAGAGCATATTCTGCTCTTTGGTTCTCAGTATCCCCTAAAATATATATAGAGATAGATATATAGATATATATGCAGTCAACTGGGACATCACTTATTCCCAAGCTACAGATTTTATATGTATTTATACTCACATACACTTACACATTTACGCTTACACATTCAAATGGAAAAGGTATAAATATTGAAGAACATATTTCTGGAAAGACAAGTACTAAATGATGTTTTAAAGAGGAAAATTACTCCTGAATAAAAAGACATAAAAGTCTTTTAAAAAGAGAAGCAATACTCCTGCTATTTGGTGGTCAACTGGGGTCAGCTTTCACCTGGAGGTTCTGAAGTGGAAGTGCCTATGTCAGTGTTTTCCATCTGGCATAAAAAACCTCCAGAAATTTACACAGGGACTGTACCAAGTACTTCAACACAATTCCTTCTGATCCCCACGCTCGGCTCAGATTCAGGCCTCGTCACAATGGTCCAAGCCATGCGGCTGAACAGGCAGTTTTGACTCCCTCACGAGCTGCCTTTGCCACACGTGACGGCTGTTGGCTCCATAGCGCAGGATTTATCCCTGGAAACCCGTGACAGGGCCGGACAAGACAAAACCGGCCACGTGGAGAGCTGGGGAAGAGCCCCGGCTTACTTGCCTCACCTCGCCCCAGAGCAGTGCAGGTGGTTCCCTCTCACCTTGCTGCTGCAGTTTGTAGTCCGTGGAGTAGGCCTTGCCTATGATGTTCCACACGGGCCGCAGGCACCCGAAGAGCCCCTCGAGGAAGCCGCCGCTGCCGCTGCCCGTCCGGTTGAACTGGACCTTCACATCGTCGGCGGCACCGTTGGTGTCGCCGTCCCCGGGGCTGCGGGTGCCCTGCGGGAGCCCCGGCTCGGGCTCGTCCTGCTCCCGCAGCTGCAGCACGCTGTTCTCGAAGTGGTCGCGGGCGTCCTCGCTGATGCTGGTCAGCACGGCCGCCGTGCCCGGGCTGCTCACGCCCTCCAGCAGCTCGGCCGGCAGCGAGCCCCGCTCCCGCACGTCCTCCAGCAGCTCAGGGGACGGCTGGCTCCCGGCAGCGGGGTGCTCGTCGGGGAACCTCCCCAAGTCTTTGTCCTCACAGAACGCTTTGCCGATGGAGTTGGGAGAGGAAGACAGGCTCAGGCGCTCCTGAGTGCTGGCCATGATGCCGTGAGTGTGCATCAAGGAGACGGCCCGAGGGGGTGCTCAGAGCATTTGTAGGACACAACTCACATGTGACACGTGGGCCCAGTACCTGAAACAAGAGGAAAAAGAACAACTTTCAATTTTTTATTGAAGTATTTTCACGACATGCAGTTTCACTGAGGTGAGCTGATAATTAACTAGACTTTCCAGACAGCCGCTGATACTTGGTAAATAATTACTGCCCTGAAAGAAACAAATAAATGGTTCCAACAGAAACTCCACTCAGGCAATACTCTCGGTAACATACTGCAGGAATTGCCCAGGAAACAAACACCACAATTTTAAACAAGGGCCTAAAGGTCAAAATCGTGAAAGATTCTTTGCAGAGTTCCCATAGCATTATCAGACTGAAGCTGGCCCCAGCTCAGCTGTGGTTTGAGTCCCACCACTGCTCCTGGGCCTGGCACAGCCCGCAAGCTCAGGGTCCCTCTGCAAACCCTTGAGACAAGGTGTTAGAGAAACAAAGCCTGGTGATACAGGTACCTTGACTCCACCAAGGGATGGCTTGTGGCTGCTTCCTCAGAGCCCCACCTAAGCTATTACCATTCTGGACCTTTGATTGGGACCCTAACCCATGTCCACTGTGGCAAAATATGTTCAATGCTCTATCCACATCCATGCCACCCTCATAAGCAATTAAACTCAGAGTTTCCCAGAACAGCACACCTTCCTTGCTCATCTCCCACCACTGCTCTCCACTTCTCCCCTGCATGAGCTTCTGGAAGGGTGCACATAAAACAAGAGCTGGGATCCCTTTTAAGAAGTGCCCTTATCTCTTGCTCCATGCTCCACTGAGAGGTCTTTTTTCCACACCCCATGGTGGTGCCACCTTCCCACAGAGCCAGGTTGATGGCTGGGAGTCACGCTGCCAGAGCTGCCCACTGCAAAAAACAGTTTTGCGATAGTCCCTTCTCAAACAAGAGGCTCTAACACTGGGCCACAAGTAATTAAGTGAATTCAGCCTGCAACATGGAACAAAGTCCAGTTTTAAATTCCATAAGAAGCTGAGAGTGGGGTAAAAAAAATGGCCTTAACAGAAAGTACTTTGTTAAAAATAAGATCAGTTATAGTGGGTGCAAATTTCCAGGCTCTGCAAACAGCCATTGGAAGGGAGAAAGAGGTGGCCAGGTAGGGCACAGCCAATGGCAAGGGAACAGCTCAGTGCCATAACTCCTCAGGATGAGGTCACTGCAGAAAGGAGAGATAAGCCCTTCAGCCCACAGGATGAAAAGCCCTGGGCTTCAGCCCCACTCCAGCAGCAAACAGGAACAGCCAGGAACCTGGATTACCTTCCTGCCTGATCACATGGGGCTGCATAAAAGCTTTGTTTAGGCTATAAATTTTCTTCTTTAAAAGAAAGCAAAATAGCAAGTGAGGCAAAGGTTGCAGCACAGTCCAAAGCAGTAGAGGAGCTGAATCAGACCCATATGGGAAGCTATCTGGACCTGCTGGTAATCAGCACTACAATGACCAGTTCAGCAGTGTGGGAAGCTGCAGTGTGACCTCAGAGTACAGTTACTACTAGCAGCAGTTGTTCTATTATTGCAGATTTTGTTATTGATAACAAGATGCTTCAGACCTGGACAGAATTTCAGAAAAACACCAGGCCAGGCCCAACTCAGTGTTCCTGGGCACAGCCCCTGCTCATCACCTAAAGTCAGGGAGTGACAAGTGATTGTTTAAACAAGAGCAAAATGCAACCACTGTTCCTAAAGAGAAAAGTGCTTTTTGTAACACAGAATATTAAGCAATGCAAATAAAATATCAGCCAGGTATCCTGCAAGAAACTCCAATGTAAAGGCTAGAATCTGAGCTAACAGTATCCAAAAATACCTCAAATTTAAGCCTTGGGAAGTGCATTAAGGATTAAATCAGACTTGGAGGATAAAATAACTTTGCTGTTATGTGACTCTCAAGAGTACACTACTACAGTGTAAGGTTTTGCTTTTACATTTTTACAGTTTTCTGCCTCTGGAATGCTTGATTGTGGAGGTTTAACAGGGAATGAACAGCTTTTCACTACACAGCTCAGCCAAGAACAAAGCCCCAGACTCAGGAATATGAGGTCTGTTTTCCCAGATCAAATTGCCTTCTCCAACACTGAGATGTTTCAAATAAAAAAAGCCTTTAGGCACAGTGTCCTGCCACTTTACATACCCCTCTATGTGCTTCATGGGGAGAGAAGGTATATAAATAAAAGTTATGGAATTATTTTCAAACTGCCATGATAGAGCCTTATCTAGGCCCTTACATAAACAGCTTGATTTTCAGAGGTGTAGCAAACTCATTGTTTGGAGAGCATGAAACAACAGCACTTCTTTTAAAACAACTTCCTGTCAAGCCAACTTGAAGCAAAGTGGTGTAGAAACCCTGGGAGGGGGAGAAGGTGGTTTCTGCCACACCACATGAGTGCTGATTTGTTGGGGGAAAATAATTTTTTAAATTCTCTTCTATTGCAGTAAATTCTGCAACGTGCAACCTCTTGCCTTAGCAAAATGTGATTTAATCCAATGAAATTATGCTGGTTTAGATCTCACCATCTCTTCAAACAAGGGAAGAACAGCATTTTCCAAGTACTACTGTCATGCCATCGCTATTCTTTCAGTCATAGTACCAAAAGGCTGAGGTTTTTCATGCTCACCTCTTCCCAATGAAAGAAAAGGCAAAGAAAAACATTTTCTTGAAAGTTTTAGGTTTCATTATATCATTCAGGATGTATTCATAAGGGCATGTAGTGACAGAATAAGGTGGAATGGCCTTCAGCTGAAGGAGAGCAGGTTTAGTTTAGATATTAGGAAGAAATTGTTCCCTGTGAGGGTGGGGAGGCCGTGGCACAGGCAGTGTCCAAGGCCAGGCTGGACAAGGCTTGGAGCAACCTGGGATTGTGGAAAGTGTTCCTGCCCATGGCAGGGAGTGGAACTGGATGATTTTTCAAGTCCCTTCCAACTCAAACCAGCCTGGGATCCCATGTCTGTGATCTGCATGTGCATTGGCTTTTCCAGGGAAAGGCAAGGCCAAGGCTGCGCTATTTCTATCCGGGCCATGCTCCTGCTGCAGCAGCCTCCCAGTCAAAAGCTGGATGCTCCATGTGTGGGAGGACTGTGCATATTTAAGAGATTGAGATTTCACAAAGTGCTGCTGCACACACAGACTTGAAGGCAGACCCTTGGATTTGAACTGTTTTGATGAGTTCATGCACTCTGCACTAACAAATTTCTCTTCTGTCTGGAAGGAGAGTCAACTTCTCATAAATGACTCAGTTTCCATGCAAGTATTTTTTCCAGGCAAAATCCCACCACCCTCAGACAAGAAGAGCATGAAATGTTCCTCTTCTTGGAAGAGTGAGGCTGCACCTCAACATGTCAGACAGCCCAAAATTCAGTTTGAAACTAGAGAAAAGTGAGAGTTTATCTGAATCACCAAGTGGGTGAATCAGCTACCAAGGCACATTCTCACCTTGCCTGATATTGTGCCTGTCCCTGAAAACAGCCATCCAGGAAGTGTCCTCACACTTCCCAGAGCCACCAAAGCGCATGGCTGCCTACACAAGTTCAATATTCATAAGAGTGTTAATACAATGGTCAGGTTTGCAGCTGACTTAAGCCAATGCCTTCAGTAAACCATTACTGAAGTTTCTCCTTTAAAGTTTCTACTTTAAAGACCTATCTAAAAATTGAGTGGCAAATCAGACACAGCATTCCAGACACAGCACACAAACCAAACCAAACAAAAAGTCAGTGTGCTGGAAAGGTGGTGTAAGCACAGAGGCCACCACTCAGTCTTGTGACAGCCCAGGTCTCCAGGAACACTAAGTTTGCTTCCTTGAATGCTATTTCTATCCTAGCCAGTGAAGCATAATCTCTGCTTGCACTTCCAACATGCCACAGGAATAAAAGCAATTGTCTGATCCATGTTTAGGGGCTGAAACAGAGCTGCTGGCAGAAATTATCCAGCTGGTACATGGAACTACCACGGACAGAGGAGATTCCTGCCCAGAACACTACTTACAGCCAAGCCCTGTAGTCTCCTTGCTTTTTCCTGGTACTCAGTGTGATTTCCTCCTGGCTGCAGTGGGCACAACAAGGTAACTACACATTTTCTCACTGATAACACAACTGGAATTTATGGGTGTATCATCTCAACTAGTGGCTTGTGACAAAGCCTTAAAAATGTTCAAAATCTAACAAAACCACAAAAAGTGTGTCTATAAAGCACAGACATCATGCTCTCCTGCCCCTTGTGACTCTCTCTCAGATTCTACAGGGAATTTTTACAACAGATTGATGCGCAGTCCTCTCCCATGGCTGTACAGCTCCAGCACAGGAACGACTGAGAGCTGCTGAATTGGCAAGTCCCAGAGCTTTTGTTGTCACTTCTGACCTTTGGGTTTGAACCGTGTGGTTTTACTACACAGGATTTCACAGACTTTCTTTTCCTGGTCTCCTGATGAAGAAAATGTTACATGAGTGGATGAGATACTCCTCTTCTGCTACACTTTCTACATTACTCAGAATATAGGCTTGTGTTTTGCATGGTTGCTTTGAAAACAAAAAGTAAAAGCAGATTTATTAATAGAGAATGAGCTATATATCACCAAAAGGCAAATTCTGTTTTCAGGAGGGTTCATTTTTTTTTTTTTAAGTTACATTATTACATTTTCATAAGTTACATTATCTGTTTTGTTAGGTTGTAAAAAAAGAAATTACACTATGAAGCTTGCCCATATTAATTTGGTATAACGCAGCCCAGGCTATAGGCAAACCTTTAAGCCAACTGTGGAGTAGCCCAAGGCAAAAACTTGAGTGTTTTTAAGCTATCAATCTCCTTCTCAAGACACACTGCTCCTTCCAGGAAGAACATTTCTTCTCATCTCACACCCACATGAATGCCCAGCCACAACTCAGCCTTATCTTTAAATAATGCAATTACATAGCCAAAACATCATCAATTGCTGATAAAATAAGTGAAAATTCTTCATCTGACCCAGCTGAGATTTTCTGTCACTGCATTAGCTCTGTTTATATTTCTACATATAAACACTTCTCTACAACAAACAGCACATTTACCTGGGAAAGTGAAGTCTAGTCACACTGGCTTCATTGTGCTTTACACTGCTCCTTTCAGGTTGTCAGATAAACACTACAGTACTTCTGTACCTCCTGCAGAATCCTGACTTGAACACATACTTTTACTTCCTCTCTCCAATAAATATTTGGATGCCAACTCAACAAAAGATGACTTTCTTCTGCAGCTACCATAATCCTCACCTGAGTGATGTGGTAGCAACTGCTTAGGGCTCACAACTACCATAATCATCATAAAACATTTAAAAACATTAATAGAATATTAACATAGCCATGGACATTAAGCACATGAGACCACGGACATGTAACTATGTTGTGCTGTGTGTAGTCTGTGTTATCACAACAAAGGCCTGACTTCATGATGATTTAACTTATCTTTTATTCAATATATTCCATCTATCTGAAAGCAGGGACACATCATTTTTGGAAAAGTGATTTTAGTTGTGATATCCTTTTGTCTGTGGCTGTACCAGTGAGAAAGAGAACCCTGTCTAGCTCAGTGGCCTGAACCCTTTTTGACAATGACAAAAATAGCACCATGTACCAGCCAAGAAACACCCATAATGGCTGAATTGTGGCGCTGTGCAGAGCCAGCTGCAGGTTTGCTTGGCACCTTGCATCCCAAGCAAGCCTGGCTGAGGAGAAAGAAGTGGCACCTAGGCTGCAGCAATGGGATGAAGCCACAGAAGCTCAGGAGGTTCATCCATCCCCTTTCCTGCTGCAAAGCCAAGGGAAGGGTGTGCAGGCAGGCAGAGCTCCCCCCAGCAGTGCCACCAGCTGCCCTGCACACAGCTCACTGTGCTGTGTCTGTGCCTCAGCACACAAAATACTGGGCCTGTGCAAATGGGTCAGGGAATTTTTTAACCACAAAGCTTCAGCCAACACTGGGCTGTGGCAGGGAGTATTGTAGCTTAACTCTGTGTTGCAGAAGGTAAAACCAGTTGCTCTTCACTTTGCATGCCTTTAATTCCTTTTTTCTTGGAACAGCCAGTTGTTCACTGCTTCAGTGGCACCTGAACATATTACCTCGTTAATTCCAGCTGTGATTTTAAAAATTGTCCCATCCTTCACTCCAACATTTTTTCTCAAGTCTAACAATTCTCACTTGACCTTCTCACTCTCCATATGAAACTTGCTCTGAGTCTTTGATCACCTCTTTTCCATCCCTCCTGGAACGCAGAATCACAGAACCGTTTGGGTTGGAAAAAGCTATTAAAACCTTAAAATTCATGGGCAAGGACACCTTCCACTAACCTAGGTTGTTCCAAGCCCCACCCAGCCTGACCCTGAACATTTCCAGGGATGGGGTAGCTTCTCTGGGTAGTTGAGGAAGTCAGACCACAGCCAGTATTCCCAAAAAGGACAGAATGCCACATTGTGCACAAAGGCACAATGATCTTTTTGGCTCTTCAGGATGCTGAGCTAACTTCCATGGGTCTCTTACAACCTAAGATCTCATTATTGTGCAGAAAAAGCTATGTCAGAGCCTAATTCTGACTGGATGTTAAGACTGAATTGTGTTTAATCAACATTAAATTGAAAAGGTATTTATCACCCAAGTTCAGTGGAGCCTTCCAGAACTCCCTGCAGGTGGCCTCCATAGTCATTACCCTCAACACCTTCCTTGTGAAGTCTCACAGTCTAAACTGAATATTCCTAAAATATCTGGATAAGGGAAGAAAAGGTGGCAAGACTATGAGTAGTGCCATCTCCAAAGCAGAGAAAAATGTTTCAACATTACCATGCTTTTATCCCTACTCTCATTCCATATAATTTAACCAGTAATCTGTCTGCCAGCCTGGTGTCTCAGTTATTTAATAACTGTTTAGCCTCTTTAAGAGCCTCTGGTAAGTATTCCTGCCAAAATCCCAACAGATTGTATCAACCAGATCTCCCTTCCTACCATGCTCCTGTCTCCTACAAAGATTTTTAATAGATTTCCAAGGCAGACTTCACCTTAAAAGAACTGGTGACTCTTTATCCCCACATGCAATGTGTGCAACTGCCCTGGCTCTCAGCATAGGAATGAATTTCTACCTCCAGCACCATGCGACAAATGTTTCATTAGAACCTCCTTCAGCATAAGGTCACAAATTTGTGGGGGGTGGTGAAGCAGTGCTTGATTTGGAAAGAGAAATCAAGCATCCACTTCTTTTATTTTTTTCAAAAGGAATTTTAAAAAAAACAGTAAAAATTCATCTTAGTGAGGAAGAGACACAAAGAGCCCATCCAGTGCAGGAAGACCTCTCCAGTGGCAGGGCGAGCATGTCCTGCTCCACCTGGCAGCCCTGCCAAGCGTCGGCTGGGAAATAAGCACCTTACGTAACGGCGTATTTTCAGCACTACACACAGAAATGCTGCCTCTACCCTGCAGAAGGTATTTTTGGATCTGCTAAAATGCTACTGTGTTCTTCCAGGGCTTTGCATTCTTCTGCTCAGAAATTGCATAATCTGATGCCATAGGAAATAAGTGGTGTTGCATAATGACTCTCGTATTGGCTGCAGGGCCCAGGGACTGCACGTTCCTGCTGGAGAGCAGCCCTGCTCCGAGCCCAGGTGCTTGGGGAGAAAGGGGAAGCCACAGCCACGTGCCTCTGGGGAGCAGGGCAACAAACCAAGCACGCAGTTACCTCACAAAAATCAGTGTAACTAAGTCACCCATTTGCTCTCTGTTCCTCCCCGTGGCTGCTGCATGTCGTGAGCTATGTGCACACAGGGAACACCAGCAGCTCCACACACCATCTCACCACTGACACCCTCCACCACAGGCCCATCAATACACTGGAGAACATTCAGCTGGGATAAAGACAGACTAAATGCTGATCAGCCTTTTATACTACGGAATTACTACTGAAATCTGTCTCAGACTAAAATGTAGAAATTACCTTAAGTTACACTCTTCTCTTTCACCTTTCTAGCTGTTTCCATAGCAGGAAACAACTTTCCAAACCCAGTCACAGGCTTCAGGCTCTGTTCTTTTCTCTTCATCCTTCCCAGTTCTGTATTTTTACCTCATTGACAATCCCCATGTTATTATTGATCCATATGTTATTATATTACTATATAATTACTATATGTTATTATATTACTATTATTATACAACAACAACAGATTTAAGGATTCAAACTGAAATATTTTACAACATCAAACACCAGTAAAATTTGCAGTTTAGTTCACAGAAGCCTTACAGTCCCACATCTCCATATAAAGGCACTAAACGTTCCAGTCCTACCAAAAAACAATATCTTGGAATTTCCCCCCCCCCTTACAGAACTGAAACACCCTATTTTCCTCCAAAGAGTAGCATTAAAATTAATTAATGTCTGAAAGATCTTTGAGGATGAAGATCAATATCACAGTGCTGCTTTCAGGAATCCAGTGAATGAATCAAAGTCTCACTTTAATTCACGTGAGGTGTCAGACTGGTCTCAGGTAAACTCACTCACTCCCACGCTTGTTTTTATTTTTATAGTAGATATGAATTATTCAACATTTGCAAAGCACATTCAACATGTAAATGCTACTCACACAAACTTCGCAGCACTAAGAGCTTATGTGCTTCACACCCGGTATTAAGTAACTCAACAGCTCTCCATGAAAGTGCAACAATTCCTGGGGTAGGTGCAGTGCTCTGGCCCCCATCACCTCACACCAGGTCCATGCCTGGGTGTACCTGCTGGGAAGGGGAAGGACACTCAAAATCCAGCTGGCAGGTCTGGGATGGGAAATGACAGCAGTACTAAGTTGTATTTAGCAAGCACCATACACGAGCAAAGAGGATTACTCCTCAACAGAGGCAGCACAATGCCCGCTCAGGAGCCTCTCGTAAGCCTGTATTAGTGACAGCGCAGGGCTAGAGGTGTGAGCTGCTCCACTACAGCTTTACGTGCTGGTAACACACAGACAACACAGACCTGGGGGTGCAGCCCAGGGGACCTCCTGAGGCCTGGGGGTGCAGCCTGACCCTATTCCCTGATTGGCCCTTATCTTTGTACTGCCCCAAGACCAGGGTCACTCCCGGCCCCTCGGGAGAGACAAACCTGGACCCTCCATGTGCGTGTGCCCAGGGACTCTGAACAGACATAGGAACAGGGGAAGGAGCCAATGAGGTCTCAACAGCTTTTTGAGCAAAGCTTCTTGTGTTTCCCCAGCCTAGGGGATGCCCCCCAGGGTCTCCACAGCTTGGCACAGCTCATGCCACCCAGCCCTGCAGAGACCAGCACTCAGCACACCCCAACTGGACCACTATTGGGCTGCAGCTGATGGCTCAACACCTGAGGATCTCCTCAAGCCCAGAAGGATGGTGAGGCTGGACTTCCCATGTTTCAGCAGGAGAGTCACACCTGTACAGCCACATTACTGATTTTTGTGTCTTCCAGAAGGTAACAGAGATGGGGGACAGGACAAGCATCCCTGGAATTAATAGAATGTCTGCAGAGAGACCTCCATTCCTCCAGTCCACCATGCTGGGAAGATCCAGCCTCTCACCCCTGCCAGGACTTTCTCCTTCCTTCCCTCACAGCACCTCGGTGCTATGTGACCAACAGCTCCAGAGGGAACTGCACCAACAATCACAACTTCACCAGAGGGTTATAAATCACAGACTTTACACAGACAAATCTGCTCTTCCTCCTGGCCTACACCCAACTGTTGCCAAAGCCTTTGAACACCCTCCAACCACCAAATTCTCAGTTGAAGTTGTAGCAGGGAGAGAGCACAAAGGTCAAAGCACACATTGAGTATTTATAGGGGTGGGAGTAACTACACACAGAGCTGCTGCTCCTGGCCCAGCCACAGCTGCCAACTTGGTATTCAGCCCTAAGTAGTCTGTGTTTTGGGTGAAAAATTTAACCCCCACTACCCAGGAGATGAGACTGATTTGCTGCAATGACACAAAATTGGAGCCTACAAAAGCCTCTGCACGGGATGTATTTTTGCCAAGGAGGGATAAAAAGCAAAGTCCCATAAGCTGGACAGAGCTTGGTGAAGTGCCAAACTCCTGAGAGCTTTGGAGGTAACATCTGCCTCAGTTGACTAATTTGGATTCAGTTATGGCTGAGAACTCACTGGAAGTTGTACAAGCAGTGAACCTGCTGCTGCCTTCCTCCACTGAGATCTCAGGTCAGAGCTTGGCTGAAAGGCTCAATGCACTTTCCCCTGCCTGCTCTCGCCCCAAGGACCAGAGCTGAAGGGCAACCAGCAATGATTTAAAGTATGTTCACACAAGCCATGCCAGATTTCTTTTATTTTTATATTTTAAAAACAGTTCTATTTTATAACTCTGCCATTTTAAGAAGCCCTAGTCTTGAAAATCCACTCCCCACATCTCAACTACAGACAGCCTGGAACAGGTACTAGGCAGGAACATCTCAAGCCTAATCAGCCACCATCTCACATTTGCTATAAAAGAAGTCCTGAGACAACAAGAAATACTTAAAACTTTTCTTATCCTGCCACTGCTTAGAGCAGACCCATGTTTAAATAACTCCTAATTGTGAAAGGCCTTACCTAGGGAGAGATTTGCAAATAAACCATTACTCAATTTTCTGATCCACTGGAGATAAGCAACTTACCTAGACTTTACAATAGGAGATGAAAAAGGGAGATTAAAAATGCAACCAAAAAACCCCCAAACATGATTAAACCCAAGTTCACCTATAGCTGGGGAACAGTGGGAGTCCCTACCATTTATTCTGTGCTAGAAGTTACTTGCTAATTCCAGGCACAAGGGTCAAAATGAATGCCAGCTATAAATTTAACTATCGGGCAGCAGGGGACAAAGACAAATCTGAATGACAGGACCGTTCCAGATCAAAGACTCATACTGGAGGCTCCAAAGACAGAAAACAGAACTGGTGTTACAGCAAAACAAACAAACAAACAAAACCCCCACTACATCAAAATCTGGATTTATTTGTGTTTCTCAGTGGAAACTGTCACAGACAGAAGGTTCAAAGGGCTGCCTCTCTCTAGAAACAAAACCCGTATACATTCATTCAGGAGCACAACAAAAAGGATAGTGACAAAAACTTTTAAACCCATGACAACTCTACCCTCCTCATTCTAGGGTATCCCAAGATGTCTGTGGCTACCCACACAGCAGGTACTGTGGAAAGTGCCCACATTTTCCAGCCAGACTGACTGCATCTCTCTCTTTTCAAACATTTTCATATTTTCTCCCTCAAAATTATTGATCCTTCATCTTCTTCTACTGAACAGACTGCCTACTGCTAAAATCAGTATATCCAAACACATGGGCCTGATGTCATCTTTCTCCAGATCTACTTAAAATATCCCATTTTTCATTTACTTAAGGGAGACATGTGGTTTGATATGATTAAGCTACTGCAGCACCTCAACCACCCCCCAAAACAAAAATAAAGAGGAGCTCTTCTTTTCATTGGGAGAAAACATGACATCATGCCCATTCAGGTGAGCAGGAATATGACAAATCTTGCCCCAGTGAACAGTATCATTAACTGCAAAGGTACTCCCAGCTCCCTCATTTATTAGGAAAATGAGGGGTGAAAATTGTGCTCAGCACATCAGAGACGGCTCAAACTGCTATTTTCAATAATACAGGAGCAAATTCCTACCCAGCTGATTGAAAGAAATACACGTCCTTCATCTCAGAAATAAAATTAAATTATTTAACACTGTAACACACAAGAGGAATTGTTTAATTAGCCCACAAGGAAAAAAAAAATTACAATTCCCCAAAAAGCAAAAATTATAATTCTGCCTCTTTACACTATCTAGTAATTCTTAAGTCATTGCCTGTATATTCCATTTATATCCATTCTCCATTGCCATTCCCTTCCCCTTTAAAAGGGGGGCACAAGAAGATAACGTGCAAAATTGCAAGTGAAAAATGTCCAGCACACCGACAGGCAAAGGCCAGGCCAGCTCTCGGATTCATATGCAGTGATGGATAAATTAAGGTCTCATGTTTCCTCTTCCCTTTCTCAGCATCATTTTTTCAGCCCTTTCCCATCACAAATGCAACATCCATCTGTCCTTCCGAAATAAATGGCGAGAGGGGAATGCTGACCATGAAACACCACACACAAACACACACCCCTCACAGAAACACACTTCCTCCCAAATACTCACAAGGATGAAGATTTCCTATGTGATGCTCCATTTTCTTGTTTTAAAAAGATGGAAGGCAAAAAAAAAAAAAAAAAAAAAAAAAAGGAAAAAATGAAAAAAAAAAAAAAAAAAAAAAAAAAAAAAGGAAGTGTTGCAAAATAAAAGGAAATTCCACCCACACAATCCTGCAGCCTGCTGCAAAGAAGCACCGAGCGTGCTGACGTCACGGATTCATGAATGGATGGAAATCGGGCTGGATGGATGGAGCCGGCGGGGGCTGCGCACCGGCAGCGCGGCCGCCAGTCCCCGCCCGCTCCGGGCACCGGCAGCCGAGCCCCCCGAGCGACGGCGCCGCGCCGGGGCATCTCCGCGGCCGCGCTCGCCGCCGCTCCCGGGAACGGCGGCGGATCAAATAACAGCCATCTGCCACGGGAACCGACTGCGTTCGGCAATCAGAAAAGGAGCTCATCGCCGCCCCGGCTTCTTGCGGGATTACAAACGCTGCGTATTAGTATTAAAATAACTAAATATAAACATGTAGCGGGAGGAAGAAGCGGGGAGAACAATAGGAGGCTTGTGTTTGATTAGCGATGCAAAAGCAGCAGGAAAATAAAAATAGGAGCATTAACAAAATCCCACATTCGGCTCCAGACAAACATTCCCGGCAGCGGGCAGACAAGCTCACAGCCTCAGTAAGGTCCGGGAACAAAGATCAGAGCAGGCAGAGTTTCACACTCGGGGCTGCGTAAGGCACGGTGGGCACATCACCCATTCCCATTTCCACCCCAGTGCCAATCCCAAACCAATGGAATACACTTCACTGTGCAGAGCACACCCAAATCTTTGCCACAGTCCTGGTGGCCACCTGCCAGAGCAGCTGTGCTTCACCTGGATATGGACAGGGAAGGAGCACAAGTTCTGCCTTCTTTTTGTATCTTTGAAACATGAGGGAAGGAATGGAGGGATGAGCATGACAAGGAATGAAGGTCAAAGTTTGAAGGATAACCTGGGCTGCAAGCTCTGCAATTACACCATCTCAGGCTTGACCAGAATTCATCAATTTGGCCTCAAACTCCTTCTGAACAATTTGCAGCCTGAAAATTATTGAGACAGAATTTCCATATTTTCACCACACCTTTTCCTAGCCAGTAGGAAGCAATTATGTCAAAACAGGGTGTCCCAAAACTTACTCTGGTGGGGCACATTTGAAAAGAATGTCTGAGACAATCCTACCTTTCCTTATGGAAAGTAGGTAACATCCCAAAATAAACCAGGACTGGATGTAACAACACCACAGATCAGGGCTGAAAAAACAAGGATTTTGTGCCCACTTGATCTCATGTGAGCAGCACCACTGATACCAGCTTCTGAAGAGGGAAGAGGAAGGCTTGGATTTTGGATTTCTGAATTGACACTTATAAATCTGGCTAGGGAAAATAAAAAGGAATGCAAATTTCTTATTGCCTACTTTCAAGATCAAAGAAACCACAAATTTAATTTTGCTTTAGAAATATCTATTCTTTAAGAGGTAAAAGTCACCAAAGCACAAGATTTCTGCCCAGACAACACCGCTGCTGCAGCCTAAGCACTCCTGTGCCCAAGGGGATACAGGAGTGGAGGGACAGAGAGAGATACCTCTTCTCCAAAGAGATCACTTTGTGCCCCCATTTCAAATCCCAGCTGCACCTGCTTTGACTCCCAGCCTTGCCCTCCAGAGCCCAGCACTCGGCTTTACACCACCAAGAGATGGAGACAGCTTCCAGATTTCCCTGGCATTTTCAAAACAGATAAAAATGTTAATTTACTGTCTTACCCTAAAGGGATCAATTCAGGAACTAGAAGGGGGAGTACAGTAGCACTTGCAAGAAACAGAAGAAAAGGAGAAATATTGCTATAGAATAAGAAAAGTCAGAATAAAAATAAGAGGAAAATAATTTTCAGAGGTTTCCAAGGGTTAATTGCAGTGACATTTATATAAAAAAATACCCAGCAAAGAAAATAAGTGGGAACAAAACCCCAGGAGGACTCCAGGAGAAGAAAAGAGCTTGTGCATAGAATTTCAGATTTTTTTGTCCATGGTAGCTTGGTTCAGTATCCCAACACTTGAATTAATCTATGCCTCAATGGCTCAGGTTAAAATTTTTAAACACAAAGGTCCTGAATTTAATACAAAGTAACATCTTAAATCATTGTGAAACAAAAAACTAACCCACATTGTCCCAAAATTGACAGCTGCTACATGACTATGTTGTGTTGCAACCAGGTAAGAATTTTTGTAGTACACATTACACAGCTCCTTTGATCAGTAACTAAGTTGATCAATATTAAGAAAGAGAAATTATTCTCCTCCCTCTCGCTCAGACAAAACCACTGGTAAAAGCAGGGAACTGAAGTATCAGATGCCAAATATAATTTGTGAATATAATTAATGTGAAAACAGAGGAAAAAATGTACTACATACAACTAAAAATCCAAAGTTCTTAAGGGACACAAGAGTGCTAGTGAAAAGTTGAAAGGCAGCAGGATTTCTGAAAGAAATTATGGACAACCAAGTAACTAGACCAGTAGGAGAAATAACTGGCCTAACTGATGGCAATGGGTGCAAAAAGAAAGCTAAAAGTATTTTTTAAAACCAACTAGTTCACCATATTTGGAAAATACAAGATAATTAAGTATTTCCAAGCTAATTAATAACTAATAGGAATGTTATACAGCATCTGCTAGGCATAACATTTCTAGTTGGCACATCCTATTGATTTGAGCCCAGTCCTAAAATAATGATTTAACAAGTTCTCCAATCCTGTGACCTTCTATTTTAATAAACTGGTGAACATCTAAAATTGCAGAAGACTGAGAATAATACCAATATTATGCCAATATTCAAAAATAGCATACGTTGTTATTTGTAGGCCTTGGCAACTTGGGAAGAAATCCTGGCAACTTGGGAAGAAATCCTAAGCCAGCCTTTGACAAGGAAGGATGGTTCTGCTGCCCTGGACCAAAGGCTGAGTTATCCCAGGATCCTGCCTCTGCCAGTGGCCCATAACAGCCACACAGGGAAGCACAAACCCAAAGCAAACCCTTTAATGCTTCCCGTGGCATATTCCACTGACAACAGCAGAAAATTAGAAAAGAGATAGGAGTGACTCAAAGGTTAATTTCATAATTATGCAGCACTAAGGCTGTTAATAAACCTACTCAGCACACACTTGGAGGTACAAGAGGGACTGCTCTGTGAAAACTTCCTACGTGGATGAATAAATAAGTGAAGCAAGATTCACACAGCAAATGATTCTTTACCATGCAAACGTTTGGGTAAATATTTGCATAGGTAAGGTGGCATTTCATTGTCCAGTTCTAAACACCTGTGAAACCTTGAATCCACTCTTCCCAGTCCTAGACACACATCCCTCCTGTGAGTGTCCAGGAAGGAAGGAATCAGAATCACTGAATCAGGTTCTTGTTCGTGCTGTTATTAAGTCCAGACCTGACCTAGCGCAATCCACCTTTCTCTTTTGTAAGGAGCAAAGCTTCAATTTCACATCTGTCCAAACTTGCTATTTACAGAAATTTATGACTAGACCCTATCTGATGCCCCACACATCCCAGAAATGTCAGTTACAGGAGACTGGAATATTGTGAAAAAATTGAACATGTAACACAGTAGTATAGGCCAATTTATTATTTTTCCTTTTTATGTGGTTTTGTATCTCTCTTACGCACTGAATAGGGAAAATACAACACAATTTTAAATCAATTGTCTCAATGGCATTTTACTGAGACCATAAATGAAATTTTTGTATTTATCACATAGGATTTTATCCAGAACGTGCCCAGACCTGGGACTTTGAGAAGTCCTCCCTGCAGAGGCAGGTGAACAAAACTGTAATTTGACAAGACCAGCATTGAGACCTGAGAAGCATGACCAGAGGAAAAGAGAAAAAGCTCCAAAATGGGACATGTGTAATGTCCAGAGAAAGGTGAGCAGCAATTCCAGTCAGGAGCCCTTTTTGGAAAGGGAGTCTGTTTACAACAGGACAGCAGCCCTGGTGATTTCAGACCCCATTCCTGAATCACCACAGCCCAGAGCCCCTACCTGGGAGAAGAGTCCCACACAAATTAAGGGGTAAAACAAAGCTGGGAATATGTTTTGGTGCCCAATTGCTCCTCCACAGGCAAAAGAGCTGTGCCCAGAACATGGCTCAGAGCCTTTCAGATCAGAAACTTGAGATCTGCCTCTGCTCTCTGAACAGCAGCTTCAGTGAGCCACCAAGAGATCTCTGGGTCTGCTTAAACACGAAAGCAGGGAGCTGGAAACAGACACAGACTCACAGATCTGCAGTATCCCAAGGGAAAGCTCCCCTCCTCATAAGTGTATGCCTACAAGTTACTCAAGAAAACTCAGACACTTGTACAGTCTGCACAGTCTCCAAATCCAAGTACTACAACTGCTGTTACCCAAGAGTGAGTATTTTATTCACACAAAGCCACCTTCCACACTGTTGCCTGGTGTGTTTTTGAGCGTGCTCATGATGGGTAGGAGCACATAACAATTACAAGGACTTCTTTTAACCTTGTATTGCCTTCAGCAACACTCCAGAAACTAAGAGTAAAGTAAAATAAAGACACTAAAGGCACTAAAAGACAATGACAAGGCAAAAAGCACTATGTGTTTAGGCATGGGGTTAGTAAGGATTCCTTTTTTAAGGAGTTTCTGAGTGGCTTCCCCTCCTCTTTCCAGGTGAGCCCTGTCTTTGCAGTTCCAGCCTGTGTAGTTTTAGGAGGAGACATAACACTGTAATGTTAAGAAGATGCACTGATGAGGCTGGGAAAGCTCAAAAAACTACATTTGCAGACTACCTTTGTCTGAAGGATGGCAGCCCAGCTCCTGGGACATAAAGAGAACCTCTGGAATTCCATCAGGAAGGAAAATGGTGCTACATGAGAGACATTATAGCTGCTGAAAGGGCAGCTAATGCAGCAAGTGAACAACAGCCTCCCCAGATTGACAGTGGTGGTGGCCAGCTGAGCACAGACCATGAGAGAAAACCAGATCTATTTGTTCAGGGAAACGGGCACAAAATATTCCTCCCAGAGAACAGGCTGAAATCAAGTCTTCCATAACAATAATTAATTCTAAAAGGGTTCCCAGCAGTGAGAAATACTGAAGAAAATAATTCTAAAAATAAGTATTCATCAATAGCAGTTATATGGGACACTTGTAAAGCCAGCTGAGCCACTGTCACTTTTCCTCTTCCAGGTGAGGAACCTGCAAAAAGCAATGAGAGCTGACAATGAAGCCTCAGTATTAGTGCCATGTGGAAAGAAAAGTCTCATAATTTATGTTATTGCCACAAAAAGACATGCATAAATGGGAAGCTATTGCAAGGAGGAATTAATGAAACTGAAGAAGTGATTAAAAAATGCAGTCCAATTCCCCAAGGTCAAGTGTTGTTCAGAGAAAAAAAAATCACCTGCATAAATATAGAAACAACTGCTGAGCAGCTGCACTGTAGATAAAGATTGGGGATGGAGAGGATCAGAGACTGAGCACGAATTATAAATATCCAGTTGTCACAAACAAGGCAACTTCTATCCATTGACAGGAATACAAATTCCTGATCCTCTCAGTTTTGATGAAGCCTTTGGGAAAGTCCACGTTTGGGAAAGGTTTGCTGGGAATGTGAGAAACCACCCCAGAACGACAAGAAAAGGCAGATAGGCCACAGGTCAGCTCTGAGGGGTGGAGGAGGTAACTCAGTGAGGTAGCTCGGTCTGGACAGAGTGAAATGAGAAGCTAAGAATGATATATGATATGTTTCTACTAAATACACAAATGGTTTCTTCAAAGAAAGAGGGAAGTCCTGCTCCACATCTACAGTGACCAGGAAAAGCAATGGACTCAAAGTGCAAGAAGAAAAAAATGCTTAGGCTGTGAGAACTTTTCTAAATGGTAAACAGTGAAGCACCAGCCTAAGGAACTTAAGTTGTTTCCTCTATTAGGAAGGAAACAAAAATCATTTGACCAAAGCTGTCCAGGAATAGTGATATTGCTTTGATGCAAAAGATGAACTATTGGAACCTTTGAGGGATCTTCTGTGAAGATATCAAGGCACTGAAAGCTTTGCAGCAACAGCAGAAGCTGAAAAATTCCTCTGATCTTTTGCAGTGCAAGGTCTCACCAAATTAAATCTTTCTGTCCTTGCTAATGTTACACAACCCCTTTGAGGAGCAATATTCAGATTTTCTACCAAAAAAACCTATAAAAACTCCTGAAAGCCCATTAAGATAGCAAAACTCAAGTCATGAGACTGCCAGAGTAAGGCTCTATATTTAGTACCAACAGTTTTCTCTGTAGTTCTGTGATAAAGTTCCTTCAAGAAGAGTGGATCAGCTCTATGTAAATATTCCCAAGGCAAACAAAACTTGCTCAGCATCTTCCTCCCAGACCCATGTCACTCATGAAGCTTTCAGTAGGTTTTGCTTCAGAGCTCACTGGTTTTTTTTTCCTTCCTCCCAAGAGACTTCTGCTCCCCAGTGCTCACTGCAGACCCCAGAAGAGTCCTCTTGATCTGTGTGAGTTTTCACGACACAGAATTACTCAGTTCATGAGTTGTGACAGCACTTTAAATAGCAGAATATTGGAGTTTAGAACACTGAATTTGTCAGCAACGGGGTTTGGTCCTTGTTTTCAAGCACAATGTTGGACACCGTAGTATGATGGGGAAAGCACCCCAACGGGGTGACTGCACAGCACCCCAAATATTTTCTGAATTAAATCACAGAACTGATCTTAAGGGACAACCAAAAGTTAAATAAACTTCACCCAAGGGGCACATCATACTCCATCATACTACTCCAGCTCAAACCACCAGCTTTGTATTGCACAGGATTTGCCCATCCCAGGAAAAAACAGCAACACATCAGTAAATTCAAGTCATGGCTAAAAGAGGCTGACTGAGAGCCATGTTCAAAAGCACATCAGCTGAAGCATTAACCCTGGGACCTTCCAGAGCTTTGCAGAGTGTTTTATAACCTCCAGTCCTCTATAAATGTCACAGTCTCCCTTAGGGCCAGACCTTACATCCTCAAGCCTCCTCTACTCACCACTATCACACAGAGCACTCCCATATCAAGTGCCTTGCCTATCAACCACAAAGAATCAGATAAATTAGAAGCAACAATGTCAATGAAGCAACTGATGAATTGTCACTGATGAAGCAAGGACAGGGTGGTTCAAGCAACTAATTGCTTTCACAGAGATGGAACCAGGTTCAAATCAAGGGAGAATTCAATTCTTCAGCAAAATACTTCACATTAATTATAGCCCGTAACAAGAGACAGCCAGAATCTAAATATATGGATGCTCTGCCTCTACATCACCCACCACTCCTCACAGAATGGGTAAAAATTGACAGCTTTTATATTAAGAAACAAATCCCAAAATGTAGCTCCATCTCACATCTTCCTGCAATCCCACTCAGAGGTGGCTCAGGCACATCCTAAAATTATGTATCTGTAGCTTTCTCTGCATGAAGCATCTCTGTACAACAAAAATCACACAAACATAGAGAAGATGTGTAGAACAAACCCATTTTCAGCCTCCTCGAGTGAAATATCTACTTTTTCTTGCATTATACAGATACCCAGCCACTAACTGAAGAAAACTCTAGATAATTTTATAGACAAGAAAAATGATTTTTCAAGCAGCATCTACAAAGAAACAAGCAACTATTTTTTACATATTCTTCTAAACTTAATTCCCCAAAGCTTACAGAGTTTTTACAGAATTAGCTCCTTTTCAGTTGTTCATACAGACAGATATATGTGGTTTGCTAATATACAAGTTTTACCACTTAATTTTTAATACATAAAATAGATGTAGTTAAACTAAAAAATTGCATCTATGACACAGAGATTATATATATATATATTATATATATTTTTATATATTATATATATATATATTATACATCAAGAGATTATATATTCATAGGAACAGCAATATCCAAAACAAACCATCAATTTCTGCATTTCTGGAAATTTGCTGGTGTCTCTACTCCAGCTACAACAGCCTGGATTCCTTTGAGAATCTGCATTCTCCAGCCAATCACCAGGGAAATACCATGCAAAAGTACTGATAACAATGGAAATAATATGCTAAAGCTATCCCCTCACAAAATCAATACACCTGAATTAATAGATTCAAATGCTTTCAGACTCCAAGTTATACTAGAAAAATGTAAACACTAACTTCACCCCCATCTATGCACCCACCCCTTTGGCACTTATCCCTTCCTGTTACTCCCATGGGAGCTGGATGCTATCAGGTCTCTGCAGGTTCAGCAGGGAAATGGCTTTGGACACAACATAAAGCAAGGTGAACTCAGCTCATCCCTACCTTAGAAAGGCACGTGGATTTAGAATTTAAGGACCACTGCAGGAGTGAGCACGTTATCATTTGTATCTTTTTGAGCTAGTTACTACAGTTTGAATATCAACAACTGCTGGTACCTGATCATTGTTCCAGATGCACTGGATGCCCATGTCCTCTTGGCTCACTGCACATGTGCCTCCTCTTCAGGTCACAGAAATCAAGCTGTCCTCGGAAGCTGCACCATGGGTAGTGTTTAGCACAGTCCAGCACTGAATTCTTCTCTCTAGAAAGAACAAGGAAGCTCAGAATCCTGCTGAAGTGTATTGAAAAAATGCTCCCAAGATCAACCCAACACATCCCCTCAGCACATCGTGATGTTACGTGGCACATTCGAAGGCAGCAGAGAACATCCAAAATTAAGTATGCACTTTCAAAAAGGAGCTGGGAGTAGAAAAATACATCAACATATTTAGTACATCCTTTCTTAGCACAGACACACACTCTATAATCCTTTTATGGTACAATTTTAATCTAAATTAAGCAAGCAGCTCCAGTAAAAGAGCTCAGAGCTTTCCACATTACAAAATTACATCAGGATTGGATTAGCCTGTAAAATAACATACTTCAAGGTAATCTATTAATGATATTTTACACTTCAGTTTATACTCAAACTCCAAGCTATTTGTTTTCCTAATTTTAAGCAAATTTTAGGAAAAGCATAACTTACTTCAGTCCTCCTACATACACACAACTCAAAATATCATTATTCCTGTTACTACAGAACCATGCAAGGAGAGAGACAACAACTACTGAGACTCCCAGTCCTGAGCCTACGGCACTTTTTCCACTCCTCAACCCCCCACCCCCACCAAATTTAACAGGCTACAAGACTTAGCCCAGTTCTACATAAAATTAAAGATAAATCAACACCTTGAAATTACAGAACTTTAATGCAAACACTAAACTACCTGGTCTTAAAAGAGTTTCTCTCTACCCACACATATGGTTTTCCTCATATCCTTCAGCATCCTTCAGACACAATTCAACCACCACAACACTGAGTAATAGGGTTAGAAATACCAGCACAGTCTCCTGCCAGAATTAAGAGACTTTACACAAAAAAAATTCCACGTGGCACCACCTGCCTCATGTTCTGCACCACAGTTCAGCTGCTCTCAAGGCCACTCCCAATGTTTGGGAAGTTCAGCACATTCCTCATTTTTTTGCTGAAGTAGGAGCAAAGGCCAATTGTATTTGAGAAAAATACTAAGTTTTGTCACCACTGTCATTTCATTTTCTATCTCTCCTTATCTTTGCTGGTTTGCCACAAAAACAGGACAGGTAATTCCACACTCCCAGTAAGGAAAAGCTTGTGAGGGCTGGGTCAGGCTACATTCAGAGGCTCTATTTGGGCAAACGAGGATGATGATATAACAATATTCTTGCACAGGAAAGTACCAGTTTGCAGCCTCTGTGGCCCCATACCAGGCCTGCATTAACTATTTTAATTACAGAACAAAAAAAAAAACAAAAAAAAAAAAACAAACAAAACAAAACAAAACAACAAAAAAAAAAAAAAAACAAAAAAAAAAAAAAAAAGAGTAAACACACATGTATCTCAACAGTTTTATTAGACAAACTTTAGAGTTTATAATTTATATATTAAAAATGTAAATATTTGCCTTTGTTCACAAGAAAATTACATGGTTCTACTAAATCAATGAAAAAAGCCTCAAAAGCCAGTAATTATAATTTTACCCACTATTTTAAGACAGGAAATTGTACATCTAAACACAAGGTTTATTTTCTTGCTTAAGAAAACATATACTGTAGGCAATACTACAGATGAAACAATAGTAAGACTGAAAGAATCAAAACCACACAAAATAGGAAAAAATGCATTGGAATACCTTATCCTTGTAAACAAAAATCATATACATGTATAGGAGACTGCAGAGAAAATTGGAGAGATGTTCATAAAAAACATGAGACACCAGATGCCCAAAGTTGGCCAAATGCCACTGGAATAAATTACTGCGTTTCACACGAAAAAAAAACCTCACAGGTTTTAAGGACAGGTTTGGAACCACCATTTATAACTGGCAGCCAAGGTGGGAATGGTCAGAGCCTAAATGGGAAGGGACTTGTGGGGCTGGAGGACTTTCAGCACCAGACAAGTTCAGTTCTTCCTGCAGTTCCATTTACCACCACCTTTTTTAGCCTTCAATTGGCTTTTAGCACTTGCTTCCCACATCCAACCTGAAAGATTTCATGCCTCTATAATCAAGTCCAGAAGCCAGCATGGTGTGTGGCAGCTTCAAGCTCTTAAGGATGCATAAAAGCACTTACTCACTGGGTAAAAACTGCCAATGTGAACAGGACAAACCCAAAAGCCAAATAAATACAGAAGTCACCCCTGCTGGGAACAGGGGTACAAACACACCTGCTGATTGAATTTTCTTTTTCTTCTTTAACATAATGATCGTGGACCCAAAGAATTCTTTCAATCTAGTATTTCTCATCCTACCAAAATACCAGCAGAATTCCAAGTATTTGGATTCAAGTGCAAACCCCTGCAGATGGATTTTTGCTAAACAAACTGAACAAACACAACGTTATTTGCTTCAAAATTCTTCTACTTGTGGTGAAAGCCGAGCTGTGCTGAAATCAATAGGACTGTTGGCATTGTTTTCCACTGAGCTGGAATTTCATTTCCTGTACCCCACTTCAGATGTGCTAAAAACCACTAGAACAGAGTTTTGACCTTTCACAACAACATCTACAGCTGAAAATAAAGCGTTTTGTGCAAAATAAATACTTACAGGGTAGGTTATGTAAACAGCATGAAAGCAGCAGCTGTGGCTGGTTTCTTCAGAGGGAAAACTTTGCCCCCAGCCTGGCTGCTCTGGATTAATGATGTTCCTGTTCCATACCATGGCTCTGAAGCCTTGGGAAGTCCCTATCCCAACCCAGCAAGGTGGAAAGGTTTGTTATTTTAACTGTTGGTTGATAACAGCTTATCAGCAAGTTTTCAAAGGTTAAGCTCAACACACATGCATGGCAAAAGTGCAAGGAAAGGACAAGGGAAACATTGAATTAGTGCTCCCTCTCCTGCTACAAGAGACAGAACTCTCATACCCCATGTCCTGCAGCAGTGCCAGCAAAGAAACTTGAACCAAAACTCCTGTTTGAACTGAAAACGTCTGAGAACCCAACAGAAGTGCCTTCTTTCAAAGGAGGAGCTTGCTTTGCCTGCTGCATTCCCACTGGCTGCCACACGGGATGGAAAAGCTAACCAAACTCTTTAAGTTTGGTCCTTAAATACAAGGCAGTTTTATTACTGCTGCCAAATTTATCACTGACACCAAGCTCCATGACAACTCACTGGAAAACAAAAACAAAATGAAATCTTCAATTTAGGGCATGCTATGATTTTTTATTCCTATCCCAATCATGTTACTGAACTATAAAGGGCTGATGCAACCTTAAACCAGAAAAAAAAAAACACCCAGTTACAGACTCATTACTAATTCATCCTGGCTGAAGCTGCATACCAGCAGCTGCTGCCTCTCTCAATTAACAGCAAATATTGAACAGTATTGTCATTTAACGGTGTTTACTGCCTGCTGCCCTGTCCACTGCCGCATTTTCAAATGCTCTGGCACAATTTAAAGCATCAACACTAATAAACAGAGCTTAGTTTAACCCCTTATGTATCACAGCAGAAGTGTTTTACTTGCTTCCTGCATTCATTAGGTGCTTGGCAGAAGCTGAAGCCCAAGGATGCAAGGTGCCACCAAAATGGGATCTGTAATTCAGAGGCCCACAAGGTGCTTGGCTTCTGCAGAGGGCTGAGCACAAGTGTGAAAAATGATGGGAGTAGTGCCAGCAGAACAGCTCTTTAGGAATTATTGCCAAAAAGTTGAAACAAAAGACAAAAAAAGGAGACCACACATTCAGCATCCTCTGTTGAAAAAATTTAGAACAATAAAAACCCAAAACAAATAGGGTAAAAAACTAAAAACAAAGCCATTCTTCAGGGAGAGCATATCAATGCTGTGATTCCTGACAACCCCATCCCTGCACAGGGGAGTAAAAAGAGCCCAAATTTGGACCTCCCTTCCCTCTACTGTGCCCACAGCTGGGTTGGAAGTAAATGATTATACAAACAGTGCAGCCAGAGCAAGCAACTGGAAGAGCAGCACTTCCACGCTGCCTCCACAGGCACCTCCGGGCCCTACTTGCTCCATGGTGTCAAGTTTGCTAGAAGCCACTGCTGTATAAGGGACTGCACAGATTCTACATTTCATTTCCATGCTGTGTTCCCAGCACATCAGCAGGAGGGAGCATCTCCAGGCTCTCCTAGGAGCCCACTGCCACCTGGGCCAGGGCCAACAGGTGGATACCAAGGGCCTGGTGAAGGGAGGGGATGCTGGGCGAGCCCAGCTCGACTGCAAGGTGCACACTGGCAATTTAGATACTACAGGAAAAGATCAAGCAGCTTCTGTACTGCATTTATTAGAGTAGAAGCTAGGATAAAGTCATTCCAGCTGATCCTGAAACTGGGAGAATTCAGTTATTTCTGAGGTACCTGGACATTTGTTCTACCCCTTCTGCAGAGAGAACAAAGCATGGGAGCCCCAAAGAGTGATGCTCTGAGGGCTTATCAAATACATGAGGGAATGGCTTGGAAAACTGGGCAGATAAATGTAGGCCCAGGCTCTGGCCAGGGCTCTCTGTGAACATACTTTCCTCAGGTCAGCATCTGGCTGCAAGTCCCCTCATATTCTCAGGTCCCTCTGCCTGTATCCTGTGCAACTCCTACAGCCAGCCTGGTTTGCTGGGAGGATTCCTTCCCTCTGGGTTCCCCCAGCACCTTTGTGCCCATGGGGTCTGAAGTCTCAGATATATCAGGTGATATGACTAATACCTGCCATCTGCTCATTGTTACCTTCCCTCTCCTTTCCTGAAGAGGAGTCAGCACTAAAGTGCTCGTTCCACTCGATCTATTTTAGGAGCGTGGGCTTTCAGCATCCATGCTGCACTGCTTTAAGCTAGCAAACTTAAAGAAGTAGACCATGCTCTGGAAGGGAAAATTGAGCACTGGTCCTGTAAAAGTCTCTGGCAAGGCTCAGGAACAACACTTTTTTTGCAAAAGTTATCTGCACTCCAGCATGCCCAAGGAACAGAGCTATTGCCCAGGTTTCACTCCAGGCCACAGAGCAGGGGCAGATGAGATGCAGGCCTTGGGAAGCATCCCACTGCTCTCCATGGAGACCAAGTCAGCCAACACAGCTTGGAGCATCAACAGGCAGTGTGCTGCAGCATTGGGTTATTCCCTGCTTCCAGCCATGAGGAGCTCCTACACAATCACACCACCTTGGAACAGACCAGGGAACAGAAACAGGAACCAGTAACTGAGGGCACATCTCTGCCCATCAGACTGGAGGGAAACCTCAACCTCAATAAAAGCATTGAGTCAACCAACAGCTGCTCCCCATATGTCATGGTCAAGGGGAAAAAGCAAACTGAGGACACAAAGGAAAGACAGAGAGAGGCCAGTGGAGAATAATTTGATTTCACTGTATTTCTCAGAGGAGCTGTGTCAAAATGCAAAGAGAAAAATCATCATAGTGTAGGAGGCTGAAAGATTTGAGATGGAGCAGTGAGGAGTCTCTGGCCCCATAAATGTTTAATTTGAGCAAAGCAGCAGATAAGTAGTAAGCACAGTTTTGCTGCTGTTGCTGAACTGCACACTCCTGCTTTGATTTTTAGATGACACACAGTGAGAACGTAAGTATAAAAATAAAATAGGAGAAAAGCACCAGGGAGATTTTCATACCTGACACTACAGACAGAGCTGCACAAGCCAGCCCCACACTCAGCTCCCTTCCTTCTCTCTGCTCAGGGCAGCAGCACCAGGGTGAGCAGCACACAGGGGGCTCTGGAGTGTTCCCAACTCTCAATTTCACAGCTCTGCCAGCCCAACACAGTGCAGGGGATAACAAGAACTACTGCACCACACCTGAGGAAGCAGCCAGGGCTGCAGATCACTGATAAAAAGCACCATGCTGCCTGCTAAGAACACTGTGAAACTGGAGAACTACAGAAGGAAGATGCACATGGAAACACAGAAGAAAATGGATCCCCAGAGCCCTAGGAGCAGAAAAAGGACCCACCTGGAGCTGTTCCTCTTGCAAAACTATCCCTACAAGGACTTCCTCCCTGTGCTTCTTTCCTAACAAATTAAATTTATCAGTAAGGATCATTCTTTCCCCATCACTTCCTTGAGTTATTCCCATCCCACTCAAAACAGTAAGTTCAAATTGGTTAGATAAATCCTGAAGAAGAGTTGCTAATTAGTGTTTCTTCCTGCCTAAAATGCAAGAAGAGTCTGAAAAAGAAATGAATGCATTCCATGACCCCTGTGAGATCTCCAGCTCCATTCTTCTTCCCTTTCCTGCTCTTTACTTCCCTTAGATTGCCACCTGGTCACCATTATCTGCTTCTTTCCCCTTCTTTTTCCATCAGAGAGAAGCCTATTTCCTTTCCCTACTTAAATATTTCTCATCTCAAACTTCACTCTTTTTCCTGTGTTTACATCCACTTGTTGAAATTCAGACACCTCCTCTGCTGCCTCCACCAGCATATCTAGTCTTCCTCCTAGTCTGCAATCCTAAAGAGAAATGTAGCTTCACTAAAACCAAGCATGAAGGTTCCATTAGACCCAGATTTTACCCCAGCAGCATAATTGTTTTATTGGAATTATGTCATTTATCCCACAGCCAGCTATGCCTGAGAACTGCCTGGACAAGCTCAGAATGAGAGCAGGAAACCCTTTGGCTTAGTCTTCTTCACTGCCAGTAGGAGAGCCTCATCCAGCTGCACACACTGGTAAGGTAGTGAATAGTGCACAACAAATGCTACTGAAATCTGTCCAGCCTCTGGAAAACCTCCACACAACAGGTGAAGGTCATCCAGGAGTACAGACTTTCTCTTTCAAAAGCACAAACAGATTTAAAAACACATACACTATATACACTAGTATTCATATATTTTGCCCTCTCCTCAAGGTTGAGAGTGTATTTGAGGAAGTGACCAAGAGATCCAACTCCAACAAGTAGTTTTCCACTTGTGAAAAAAATTAGGAGAAACAGAAACCCACAACACAGCCCTGATTAACCTCCAAGGACACAACTACTCATTGCAGGTACAGACACATCAGAAGTCTCTTTTTCACTGCATTTAGCTGCTGGGGAAAACCTTGCAATGCCAGGACAGCACCCTGGACTCTTCCACACACACCTGACACAGGAAGGTATCATCTCTGACAAAGCAGGACCTCAATTGTCACTGCTGGCTGCTCTGGATTTTCACCTTCCCAAAAGCTGATGTCATGGCATTTCTCCTTGCAAAACAATGACCTTTGCAGGTGTCTGGAGAAAGAAGCCAAGTCCAACACTAAAAAGATACAGATGACAAGGTACATGCTGGTGTGTGCTGCTACTCAAATGACAGAAAGCATTAAACACTTACACATTATGAGATGATTCTACTGTAACTGAAATCTCCTGTGACACAACCATGCCATTTTTTCTTCTGAGAAACTCACTCTGAATATACAAGGTAGATGGCACTGAGAAAGGGAAGCAGCTCCATCTCTTACCAAACACTGGTGACCTCACCCTGGTACGGTACCAAGGCTGCAGAAGGGACAACACTCCAAGGAAGCAGCTCTAGGACAGACTCACAGAACAGCTCAGGAGACTCAGCCAGTCATGCTTTGTGCCAGGGAGGCTCCCTCCTTACCAGGACCAGGGTGACACAGATACTCCCCAACCAGGACCCTCTGCCTTAGAGGAAAGCACAGACACATTAAATAACTTAAGCCATAAAAAAACCATCAAAACCTTCTTCCAGCCATCACCAGAGCTGCATTTTACATCTTGCTTCTCACTGGAGAGCCAAAAGGAAACTTTCCTCACCTCCACTGACAGCAGCAGCTCCATCCCCCCAGGACAGAACCAGCTGTAAATATTGGCTGGAAATATGTGTTCCCACTGGGGACTGGCACCTGTCTGTAATTGCTGGCAGCAGGGGGGGCAGGGGAGCCTCTCTTGTGCCAAATAGCAGACAAAACAAACCAAAGAAAAAAATAATGCCACGTGCATATACTGCAGTACATGAACCTACATGGCATTGATGGGGCCACTACATCTGTGTTTAGGCTGAAATGAAAACATTTTAGAACAGCTATACTAAACTAAACTACAAAAGCTGCTTATAAGCAAAATGACTGAAAAGATGCTGTGTCCTTTATGCAGCAGATCCAAGGTGAGGAAAGGCCACAAGGGTATCAGAGGTGGATCAGAGACCTGCAGGCCTGGATGTGAACCGTGGTCCTAGCAGAGATTTTTTCCATGAGTATTATAACACTAACACAGTTCATTCCATAAATACAACCTCAGCTTGCTAGAAATGCTTTTCTGACTGAGCACAGCACTGGCTGTGTAAGCTGGGTTGCAAACCTGAAGGTCAAAGCTACATGCTGACATGGATTTGTTGACTGACACCAGGAAAACTAAGAAAATAGTAAAAGGAGCACACAGGAAGAAGGCCAAAATACAACTCAGTATGTCTTGTGAAGACTAGACAAAAGTTTATGCAGGAGGAAATTTCTGGCTGCGATACAAATGTGAACTATTCCCTGAGAAATAGCCCAGTTCACCTGCTGAGTACCTGCCAGCCATTCTGTAGGAAGACAGGATGAATTTATAACCTGGCAACTTAAGGCTGAAGACATGGAGAGCAGTAGCAGGTGGCCTTTGATATCAAGGTCTTTGCTATTGCAGCTTCAGTACCTTCTCTTGCTCCAGGCAATCACTTGATCTCACATGATTCCCAGAAAGACCAAATTCTACTTAAGAGGTTGCAACAAAGCTCAGGAAACATTTTCTCTCAAAAGACATCTTGGGAAACTGAAGCAATCAGAATGATGAGGCTTTTTGCTCCTACCAAGTGCCCAAGGTAACAAAGGTAATCAAAATAAAGGCACAAAATAAGATTCTGACTGTAGATGTCAGTGTCTAATACAGGGATGATATTTCAGGGTCAGATTTTGTGAATATAATCATCTGAGATGACAAGAAGAATAATTTCCTTTAGCACATGACAGGAGCTTGCAGAGAAGAAAAGAACATTTAATGGTCCCTTCTGCCTCCCCTCTGGGTTTGCCTTTACTCTCCTCTGTAACAAACAGGTTGATCAAACTTTTTCCTTCCCACGTGCTCCCTGGGGAGGGAGGTACTGCAGACACAGGCTCGTTGCTCTCAGTAGTTTAAAAGCAAGTGTGTTGTACAGATAATGAGTCTCAGCTACTCAGGAAGATATGTATTTCAACCTGAAAATCATAGAAACTAACCCTGATGGTGCAAAATATCAACCAGGGACAGTGACAGTACGGACTGTATTTTTACCCAAGTGTGCGAATAGTTTCTCTTGCTCCAGACACATCATGAGTTCAGAATGGGTAGAAGTCTGTTCTCTAGGCCCTGCACTATCTCCTGGAAGCCTGAACACACTGGTCCATCTTCTTGAGGTCACCCCAAAGACAGGCAAAGAGCAGGACAGAACAAACAAATGAACTGCTCAGGAGTAGTTGGCCAAGGGAATAATGGAATGAGATATGGAGGGTTCTGAAGCCAGACTGCTGAGAGGAGAATAAAGATAAAGCACTATCAGAAATTAGTCTTGAAGATCAATCCTCAAGCACAATGCTGAGTTAGCTCCTTGCAAAGAAGAGCAGAGCAGAACATCTCCTTTAGCTAGGACCCCTTTTCTTCTTACAGGTCCCTTATTGATGGTCCCCTTGGACTAGAAGGCTATCAGCCAGAAAAATAGAAAGGATCCTGCTTGTGGCTACTGGGCATACAGCCTGCATAGCTGCATACGGGGCTGTTGGCTAACACCACAACACCTTCTCATTCCTCCCAGTTGTCTTGTTACCCTTGCACTTCCAAAAGAGACTAGAAATTCTGCTTCCTGAGTACTTCCCAGTGAACCACCACGGGATGCTGCAGAGAGAAGGGTAAAGATTCCTCTTACACAATCCCTGTCAAGGTCCTGGTCCTTTAATGTGCTACTCAGAAATGTTACTTCTCCTGCAGTGTCACAGTCCAACACCTCAAGACATGACAGGAGAGAAACATATCTTAGGAAAAGGTGGGAAAGGTACATTTAGAAAGTAATTTATGCCACTCCTCCAAACATTTAAGTATGAGCTAGACAGTGAAAGGGGTTTACTGGAGCTTCTGTGCTGCTGTGCCCTCCCTGCTTCCAGCACCAGGGAAGCAGAGCCATGGGATGAGGGTCAAACTCCTGCATGGCCAGCGTAGCACAGTTTGGTGTGATTTGGTTGAAGAGAAATGACTCAAAATGGCTCAAACATCAGGTTTGAAAGCAGAAAAAAAGCCTTTCCTGACAAACATGTTGGTCAAAGAAAATCCCATATTCTTTTGACCTCCATGTGTTACTGCAAATATTCATCTAGTTTGGGTTTGTTTTGGTTTTTAAAAACAAAGCACCAGAAAGAATGAAAACCATTCCTAATGCACTTACATGCAACATTACTCTATTTTCACTGGTAACTGCTACTCACCCTTCTTCCATTCTAAATTCTGATACTCTCCCCTCTCACCACCAAGACTGAGAGCTGACACGTCCCTCACCCTTTCTTCCCCTCTTGTTGAAACCTTATTTCCACTGCTCTAATAGTTCTTGACTTAACTGGGACAAGGAAAATTATTCTGGGCTTCTCTGTCCTAGCAGTTAGTCTATTCTGTATTAACCATCCAGAGCACTGCAAAATCATACTGAAGCCCCAGGCAACCATTCTAACGCTTCCTTAAATTCCTGCTTTAATCAAATTGCCCATTTTTACTGGACATCTCTCTCTCTCTATATATATATATATATGTTAACTTTTTGTATAAAAATCTTTCAGTGTTAAGAAAATTCAGAAAAGCCCATTTAACAGCATTCATTCTAAGAGCTCACAATAAGCTCAATTTCTACCCAGCCTTAGAACAGAGCTATTCCTTATGCAAGATGGATTTTTGCCCATACTTTTAAGCAAGATGCAAAAGCATTTATCACACTTAAGAACAGAAACTTCAGTAAATATTACACATGAATGAAATGTATAATTGCATCCCCTAGTTTAGGCATGGAGCTGAAAGGCCTGGCTTTCAAAAGCTGGCTTCCAAAAGCTGGAACAATGGCTCCCTTGGCCATTGTTTTAATCTAAATTATCACATTCAGCCACCCAAGCCAAAGGAGAGGAATTTTTAGGTGCACTCATCTCAAACTCTGACCTTTACTTTGTATCACCTGATGTCTAACATCCACACCATGGCACCATTAATTTCTTTAAGGACTGCAAACTCATTTCTGCACAACCCCATTTTTCACAGCAATGTAATGACAAACTTGGTTTGGCTGATGGCAGCAGCAGTTTTTGAACAACACCAAGTGCACTTCTGAAGGGAGGAGCTCCTTTCAGAGTAAAGCAAAATGCAAACTGCAGTGACCTACACCTTACTCGATTACAGAGCTGTGCCATTTCTGGTGGTGAAACAGCAAAGGGAAATTTTCTGTACTGTAAGAAAGCAAATCCCTTGCATTTTTCAGATTGCACTGCCCAAAAACTGCCAATCATTTTAACTGCAGGAGGCAGCACACTATATAAATGTATTATGACTTTCTAGAGAAGTGCATCCAGAAAAGCCTTTACTTGGAGACACATAACCTGTCTGGAAACTCTTCTATCAGGAAAAAAATCAGGGCTGGTTTCCACTTCCTGGAGTCTGTGCCTGAGAGAAGCAACCACAGCTTGAGTTCACCACCAAGTTACACTGTCCACTTGCTCAGTGAACACTCACTCATCCACGAGCAAGGCATTAAGCACCAGCTCATTTTGCAGCCTCCACTCTGTCCATCCTGGGGCTGGAAACAGAGAGGGCTGGCTGAGGGCTGGTATCAGCACAGGGCAGAGCAAATAAAGATACCAGTGTAATCACCTTTGAGATAAGGCAGCCAGTGCAAGCACAGCTGTCTACAAAATACACAGCAGAGAAGCAGGAATGCAAAGTGTAAGCAGGAGTTCTGTTAGACCTGCAATTACCTGGACTGAGATACAACAACCTCTGCTACTACTGCAACATTCTGTCAAGCAAACATTAAGTTTTCCCCTTCTTACCTTCCCTCTCAGGACAGAGCACAACCATTTAAGGGAACACAGTTCCATTTTTCAAGTACAACAGAAAAATACAAAGTAGCAGCACACAATCAGGTTTTGGGTGGTAAACTTTGCACACTCTTTTCCCTCCTAAGTTACAGCTGTAATGGAGAATGCCAGGACAAGGGGGAATGGTTTTAAATCAAAAGATGAGAGATTTAGATCAGATGTTAGGAAGAAATCCTTCCCTGTGAGGGTGAAGAGGGCCTGGCACAGGTTGCCCCACCCCTGAAAGTGTCCAAGGCCAGGATGGACAAGGCTTGGAGCAACCTGGGATAGTAGAAGGCATCCTGTCCATGGCAGGGGGTGGAATGAGATAATTTTAAAGTCCCTTCCAACCCAAACCATTCTGGGATTCTATGAAACCATCCAGTTTACTGTGAGTCTGTTTTCTGCTCCATGTCATGTACCAGTGGCAGGGTCCCTGATTTCAGCCAGCCCTGCTCAGACTCCACCCAGGTGATGCTCTGGCAGTACGAGCAACACCGGGAGAAAGAGAGGACAGAGCTCACCAAAGGTGTGTGGTACCCACTTGGAGCCACCACCTCAAACCTCTGCCACAGGGCACTTCAAAGATGGACAAACCCTTGAAGGTGGATGAAATACCAGCTGACATTGCCTGCACTTGCCTTCATAGGCTGGGACTTTAACTGGAGCACACTAGAGTGCATTAATAACAATTTTAGAAGAAAACAATACTGATTTCATTTACTTTCACAAAACCTTTGCCCTCATCTTCACTGACTAGAAGTGTCAAAGAAAGGTCAAAATAGCTTAATTCTCTTCTGCACTGGACAAAAAGGCATGAAGAACAGACAGTAAATTTAGCTTTCTTCATTTGCACTGGGGCTTAAGGAAGGAGAGAAGGAATTTATAATCAAATCAACCACAGCATAAACTGGTTGCTTTTATCACGGTTGTGTAAACCAAATAAGAGAAATAAGAGAAAACCAGAGATTAAAGTAGAGATTAAAATGATGTATCACCTCAAAGACAGTGGTTAGATTTCAGTGCAAAAAAAAATGTGGTAACAGATATCAGAATACAAAAAACTGAGCAGCTTTCTAAACACAGCTACTCCAAAATAGCAGGATATGCAATGCTCAGGCACCAGAGAATGGAGACCAAGTCAAGTGGTTAATGAATTAAATAAAAGTGCATTGTGGTCCTTATCAGTAATGCTGAATTCTCCTTTACCTGGAAGCACTGAGCAAACATTATTTTAACAGAAATGTAATTCTGCTTCAAGATGGCAAGTGCAATGTGTTTGAGAAACAATATAATCTTATTTGATACGGGGACCTGCAGACAAGCAATGCTACCTGGCAAATTTACAGTTTCTTTATTGCTGCACCTGTATCTATTAATCAGTATCCAAAAGTTACACATGGCCAGAACATAATCAAGCCGTTTTTAAATGCATCCACACAATATTTAAATGTAGGAAAAATATATCTTGAAAAGAAAATTGTTTTACTCACAGAGCTGGAAAAACCACCGTGGGAATCTGAAACACTGTCTCCTTTTCCCTCCAATGTGATTACAGGTTTTTACAGTTTATTCTCTTCATTAAATGTCAGCCTAAAATTCTCTGCTTAGCAAAAATTATTTTCTTAACATCAGACCTTAATAAAAAAAGGATGTGCAGGGGTTTTAGTCTTGATGCTTTCCAACTAAACTGGGCTGCAGACAACTCCTGGCACAGAAAGGTCCCAGACCAGGAGTTCCTGAAGTTTTGCTCATGGCAAGTTAATTACAGTGCAGTGGGCAAACAGCTCACCCCAGGCTGAGGCTGATTGTACACTGTGCCATTAAGGGGATCCATCAGGCCACACTGGTGATATTTCATGTCCAGTTAAAGCAAAACAAATGGTTCCTAACACAGCAGCTGAAACATCCCAGAAAGGCCACGTTCGTCCAGCAGCCAAGTCAAATCCACTGCTGTAACACTGGCTGTAAATTGAATGTGGGGATGAATCTTATGGATCTTCTAGAGGAAACTTGGTGTGTCTCAGGCTGCTCACACTGCTTGTGCCACAGCTCAGCAGCACCTACTGGGCTTGCAGTTTATGACGTGGAACCCTCGGGATCCCCAGGAAAGAGAGAGAAGCACACGATGAGCTGGAATTTAAGTGTCTTTGGAGGTGGCTGGAAGGGCTTCCCTTGGCAGAAGGGAATAAGCAAAGCCCTGAAGGAAGTATCAGTAAAATAAAGATGTAAATAGAAGTTGATGCAGCTCTGCCTCACAGCTCTGACCTCCAGTGGCCTGGTCAGCTCCCCCAGAACAGTCTCAGCCATGCAGCACTGGAATCATTCTCTCTCTCAGAGAAAATAAGGATGGTAAGTGATTCTGGCTGGGCAGCATCATCCAGTTTTTGCCCAAGGTTCAAACTGTCCATATTTTGTCAAGATGCAGGTTAAATTGATGGCATATTTTTGTCCTAATGAGACAAGAATTTCATCCAGAAACACCAAGGCATTTTCAAATCCCAGAAGGCCATTAGTGATGACATACTGGGGCAGACAGGCAAGGAGAGATCCTCCCAGGGACCTCTACACCTATTCAAGGTTTATAGTTAGTACAGAAGCCTGATACAGTCAAATCTCCACATGAAAAAAAGACACAAATCCAGACTCCAGACAAAACCCAGTGGTTATCCAATATCAGAACATGTGCACACTGCAAGTCACTCTTAGGGTGCATGGGTGGGCCAGTGGATAACATGCCCTTGCCCCTTGCTGGTAGAGCTTCCCAGTGAGCACAAACACTTGAAGCACTCTGTCCCTGTCCCCATGGAAGCTGCAAATCTCCTCCAGGAGATGCACCATGTCATCATACATTACCCAGAGAGGTTGTGCCTTCCACAACTCTGGAATTGTTCAAGGCCAGGCTGGATGGGGCCCTGAGCAACCTGATCTAGTGACTGGCAAGGGGGTGGAACTGGATGAGCTTTAAGGTCCCTTCCAACACAAACCATTTCATGGTTCTAGGATTCTACAGTCCTTCCTGAGCCACCTTCTGGCTGCAGCAGCTGCTGGAGAAGCACAGCTCACAAAGCACCAGCCCTCCCTGCAGCAGCCCAGCAGGGACAAACTGCTGAAGGCTCCAGTGACAGCTCTGAACACTGTGTGCTCCAGTGCCCCTGTGGGATGCACTTCCTTCCCATGCCCTGTCCTGCAGGAGGGATGCAGCCGGAGCAGGCACCACATCCAGCCCACAGGCCACCTGGCAAGGTGCCTCTGATCAAGAGCCAAGAACCAGAACTGTTTTACTGGAAATATCTCCAAGTATTTCCCAGCTACTGGGAAATACTTGAAAATCCTTCCTCGAACAAGGCTGGAACAGCTCCTGGCTCCAGTGCAGGTGCCTCTCCCCAGCTGCACACCTTGAGAAGTCCCTGTGCTGACAAAATCTGCTGGGGTTGTGATAGCAGCTAAGAAAACAGTGAGTAAACAACACACAAGAAATAAGAACAAGTACTCAGAGCAGGAATACCAGCACAGCCTGATATTTACTTAATGACTCATCCAGAGGAGGATCTGTCCCTTTAGGCTTATGGCCAGCATGAGAACAGGTAATAGGAGAGTATATGAAATCACTGGAGCTCAGCTCCTCCTGACCTCTGAGAACAAAGAAGCCTTAGAACAGCAAAAGATATCCTCTTTTCACTCTTCACTCTGTTGCACAATCTTTCTCCACAGAGTGAAGTCACACTTTTTACAGACTGGGAAAGGAGAAAGCAAAAGACAGAGAAAGTATTTCTGACCGTCCACACAACAGCAAAACACAGACTACACCAGAAAAGGTATTTCCCAGTGATATTCCCTAGCTTTACAGGGTTTTTGGCAAAAGGTTCACAGATAACATCTGAAGAGGACACTTGGAAAACACAAGCACTTAGGAACAACAGGAGAGCTTTTAGAACTCAGTCACACCTTTTGCTTTGGGGCTTTCAGGCTTCCATCCTTTTATGCAGAACTGTGCAGATCATACCAGACACCAAAGAGCACCAATGAATGTGAACAGTATTTTTCTCTCCAGCTACAAGACTTTTCTTCCTCAACAAGTAAAATCCCTGACACTACGTCCTCTTGTACCTGACAAGTCCTACATTCCTGAGAGGCTCTGCTGCTACCAAATATACAAATGTTCAAGGAACTCACATGGCTAATAAGCTTCAAATCTATAAAAGCACATGAAGAGTTCACTCTAGGCTGACCTTCTATTGGGATTTTTTCCTCACATGGAAAAGCAATTATGTACAAAAGGCCTGTGACACCAGTGCTGAACATTTTCAAGCAATTTCTGTGCAGGCAGAATGACAACTGACAACCACCTATTTTTCACCCTTTACACTCCACTATTGTCTTTGAGTTCAGAGCTCTTAGATGGCTCATGCCAAAAAAAAACAGAAAAAAAATATTAACAAAGTAGCCATCAGAAAGGCAAATTTAATTAAAAAAAAAAAAAGAATTAATGCTGCTAAGTGGGCAAGCTTAGGCCTACATAGCTCATGGCTTCTTTTTATATGTTATTTATTAAAGTGAGAGTAAAGTCTAAACCAAGGTATTTTAAACCTTCATTGTCTCAGAAATGCTGGTTTTATTTCAATGTTGAGTGCAGGACTTATGTAACATTTCCCATTTTGATTTCTGTTACTAAAGGATTTTAAAACAAAACTGTACAGTCACTGCCTACAGCCCTAAGGGGCTGAGTACAAAAATAACATAAAAGATATCACAAACTCTACAAAATACAATTCTGATTTAATTTCATTCAAGCATTATGTTCTTTACTTTGGGGAAATTACTTTATCATCTTTGATAGCAAGCACTCTTCAGCTCTTCTGAGCACTGAAAATATCATTTGAGGTACAACTGGAACAAAACTTGAAAATGCTTTATGTAATTTAATACCCTTGTCAAACTAAACCAAAGTTTGTCTTACAAGCTTAACTTTCTAATGCAGCAAATAAAACACCTACATTTTCTCACTCACCAGAAAATATCCGTGTTCCCAATGGCTCATCTCTTTCACTAAGCACTCCAGCTTTTTCAAAGGCTTCTAAATCAATGATAATTCATTAGTGGAAAATATTCCCTGCTTCCTCCCTGTTTCTCCTGGTGATAAAATACACATTTTCACAAGCAAGTTTCCATGGGTTGTGCCAGCCCAGAGAGGCAGTGTCAGGCCAAGCTGGAATGAGGGTGGATCCACCTTTGATTAAGGCCCAAGACATCAGGCAGCTCATCTGTCACATACAAAACCTACTCACCTTCAGGACATGTTATTTTCCAGTAGGAAAGTGTGAAAAGGCTCATTTCGGAAGATGTAATGGTCCATCGGTTTTTGTCCCTTATTCTCTTTGCTGTTCCTCCCAATTTGGTGTTCTAGAGATATAAAAAGAACTTCAACTTAAAACACAGCTCAGATAAACACTAAATTTGTCCTGCTTTTTACCAAGCCCACTGAAAGGTCACCTGAAACCCATCTGATGATCCAGTCGCTGAATTACTGCTCTCTTATCTCAAAGAAGGCTGTAAGGAATTATTTCCTCACCCTTGCCACCCTCACAGCTTACACATCTACCATCCACAGTAGCATACTGAGAATTCATCCTGACTGAATTCATCCTGATTGGGAATGGGCAAGGGACTTATTTAAAGTCATACTGGTGCCAGAACTGAGAATTACACCGTGTTATCAAAAGTCCCTTTTCACCTTGCCTGCTATATCTGACATACTGACATATATTTACTACACTCAGGTTTATCTCAAAAACATAAATACTGAACTGTTCCACTGAATTTTGATACAATTCCCTTGATGACAGATTACCTTCCTTCTCCTCACCACAGACACTTGGGTCCAACTGTGCAGCACAACCAGGGCACTTCTCACCCTGTTTGGGACTAGGAGGAGTTGGACATATGTTTGCAAAATTAGGCTGAAAAGGCAAAGTAAAAACACTGGGAGTGTAAATGAGCAAATGCCACATTAGAAGCAATTTCCCTGGCAATCCCATTTTGCAGCCAAAATAATTAGATCACTAGCAAGAAACATCCCAAGTAGCTAAATGGTGTGTTACGAGAATAACCAAGGTCACTTCTCTTACATCCGGCTTTCTAAAAAGATGCCTCCCCCAAAAACTTAACCCTAGGGCTCCATTCAAATTAAAAATTCACTGTTGATGTACATCAATACAAACCAAATCAAAGTATTCCAGAGCCTGCCAAGTGCTGACTGCCCAAGGAAAGGCCACATGCCTTCTAAGCGAGAGAAATCTCCAATTGAGAGCCACCTAAACTCTGAGACTGCTGCTGCTGGGTGTTCAGAGATAACTGCCAACTCATTAAAAACCCACATTAGAAGTTTATTAAATATGCAAACATTAATGGAATTGGACTAGCAGCTACTTAGGCAGATAAAATTTCAGCGTGGCGCATCCCGCAGTTCCCGTTATCGATGTTGTGTCCTTTTGGAAGCGTCTGTGAAAGAGTCACAAAGTTGCTCGAGGCAGTGAAACCCTTCAACTCTTTCAGATTACTCAGGTCACACTCTGAACATTCCCACTAGCCTAGAAAAGACTCCTGCTTCCCAATAATTACAGCTCAGTATCTACTGTCCATTTGCACTTTCACACTTCACTGCTGGAGATGCTAAGTATCCCCAAGAGTTTTTCTCCTTTTGGGAATATCTGCAGGATAAGTCCCACACCTCTTTGCAAGCTCACAGGTATAGAGGTTTTACACATATCCCAAACTCACAGTCCTTGTCAACTTGCTGCTGGAAGAATTACAAAGGGAAGAGCAGAGTGTCACACAGACAACAAGGATTAAAGAAAAGTGCTTAAAAAGCAGCTCTCCTGAACTTTAGGTGACTCCACACATGCAGGTGTGTGTAGAGCTCTGCTTGGAGCTCCTTCTTTCAGCTCTCTCAAACACAAGCATCAGTCCCTCCTGCAAACACCACTCTCAGTACATTTTGCTCCACAAAATGCAGTTTCATTCCTAGGTTACTCTGCAAAGTCCCAGTGCCTGGGGAGTGTCTCAACAAACCTCCAAGGTTTTGCTGTAGAGTGACATCAGACTTGGAATCGTTCTTCACTAATGCTATCAGCATAATCTGAGTTAGCCTGAGAAAAAGGAGGACAAGAAATATCACTCAGCACACAGAGAATAAGCAAGCCCCTAAGAGTCCCTAATGGACCTCCAGGTGACTGGCAATTTCCTTGCCCTCTCAGTGGCTTCAAAGAATGTCTGGAAGATTTAATCCTCTAATTATGGAAAAATAAGTGTGGCCTACCTAGCACCACCTTCTTGGAGATGTGAGGTTTCAGCAAAAAGAAGGAAATGAAATCGTAGGGAATAACCTTGGAAAAAGCATGACTTACAGGGGAAGAAGGGAAATGAAGGAGTATGAAATGACCTCTAAAGAAAACACTGAGCTCATTGAGCTCAAAGAGGCTGAGCAGGTTCTTTACCACCACCTTTCCTGGTTCCAGTGACAGTCTGGAGAAGTGAGGGCTGTTGTAATTGTCAACAGCTTCCCAGAACCAGCACATGGGACGCAACACTGAAGTTTGTGTTTCTTGCAGTCCTGCAACCATATGGGCTTCTCAGAATAGAAGGTTCAAGGATGCCTTGGCCAAGAGGGATCAACAAAATCCCCCATCCACCACCTGATGCAACACCAGGCATCACATGTTGCAGAACCTTGAGCAGCAGCCAGTCTGAGGTCAGGCACACAATAGCCTCCCACTCCATGAAACAGGAAGCCAGGGCTTAGGTTTAGATTTTTTAAAGGAGAACTGAATTATTTTGGAAATTAAGGCAAAGAGAGACTTGAAGGTAATCTGGGTACTGAAAAGGGACCTGCTCACATGGATTCCAGGTGTCTGATCTTTGCTACTTCAGTGTGTTCAGAAACACAGAAAAGCAGCCAGCTCATGGCTGGCCCCAAGGTCAGCTATTCTCTGACAAAGGAAAGGAAAACCCATACAAATCCTTTTACCTCTCAAGACACATCATGATGACTTTCTGTTGCAGACAGTACATCATGGCCCTAGACACGGTAAAAAATGACTGTGCAAACATTCCCTAAGGCTCTGAGCACTAGGAGGCTTCTACACAGGTATGTGCTCTATCAACTGCCCATTTGGTCAGTCCACTGAGCTCCTCAACTTGACTGCACTACACAGAGCACATCAATAGTTTGGATTATCTCTGCCCAGAGAGCTCCTGCCTGCAGGAACATGCAGTGGATGACTGAACACAAAAATAATACTTGTAGGTTACAGCCAGCACCCTTGTTCTGCCCACCAGGCTGGAGGAGGAAACTCTATCCATGAGAACACACTAAATCAGTTAACCAGCACCAATATTTCCTCCCAGTACAGACAGACAAGCACATTGAAACTACAGGACACTGTGCCTTGGGGAATGTAAATAACCCATTAAAGAAGAGCTCTGTTTGTAAGGGAACCTGGGATGTCACAGTGCTCTGTGTCAGGTATATGACACACTGACCTGTGCTCGGGGACACAGGAGTCCTTCCAGCAACCCTACAGCTACAGCAACTGCTAAACGTTCTTATTCCCAAAGTGGTGTCCCAGTGCCACCAAGCAACACGGCAAACTTTAGTGTCCAGGTTGTAAGGAAAAGAGATAGAAAACAAATGATTCTGTGAAAACTCAGCTATCCATCTGCCACCTGCTGAGGTCCATGGCACCACCAGCATGAGAGCCCAGCACTCTCTTTCCTCCACCAACATGGAGGTGTCAGGCTGACCTTAAGGCAGCAGCAGCACTGGGTACACAGCATCAGTGGGATACTCCTCTTTGAGGGATACCTGAGTAGCCCAGACACAGGGAAGGATAACATTGCAAGGAAATGTCATCCCCCTTAGCACGGAGCCATCCTGCCACAGGCCAAAGGTCACAACTGTAGTGGCACCAGCTAAGAGAGTGACAATGCGACCTCACAAGACAGGCTGGCACACTGATCCAGATATGGGTGCTGGGGACAATGCCCTTTATCCATGAGTTGTAGGGCAAATCTGTTGAGCTAAGATAGAAGCAACCAAAATACACAAGTCTCTGAAATGTGGACAAGGTGTTTCCTGGCAACAGTAACAAACCAATGGAGTAAAATGAATGTTTTCTCAGCACTTTGCTGTCGGGTGACCTCGCTACCACCCTTCTGCCGGAGACAGGATCCTCTCTGACAGAACTACCACCAGCAGCTGACCCAGCACAGTGACCAAAGCTGACACTGCTGCACTCCCCTCTGCTTGGCTCCAAGGTTGGATTCCTGACCACCTTCTCCCCAAGGGAACTCCAGAAATAGCCTCTCCTCAGTCAAGGGAGTCCACGCCTGAATAAACCACAGGCAGAGGCCTTTGTTCACAGCCTGCACCACAGCAGCTTGCCTGCTCTGGAGGTGGATGCGAGGAGAAATGTAGGCCACACATGCAGAGAAAGAGACATCCCGAGTTCAGAGATGCCAGAGATCCCATTGGCAGAGTCAGAAAGTGAATGCCCATTAAAGCAGCCTGCAAGTGCTGGGGTACAGCTCAACACGAGCCAGGCAGGCTAAGGGCAAAACACACCTCATCAGAAAGGTAAAAACTTGTGGGCTATTTCCCCCACTAAACTGCCTGATGAATCATTAAAGAATATCTTTGTGATGTAACTATTCAGACTTACACAAAGAAGCCTTGTAATTAGCTCTCAAAGTAATCCTCTGGCCACCATCTGGAGCTCAGCCTAAACCTTGACCTCAATCACACCAGACAGCCACACATCCGTGACACACACCTGACAGTGAGTCACACTGCTACACTGCATTCACAAAGTGGAGAAAGTTGACAGGAATGCTAAAAACTCGAGCCACTTTTTACTCTACAGGGTCTTCAGTTCACACCCATCACACTTAAGGAAATGGTTTCAAAAATAAAACATTAAAAAGCAGGAGTCATCAACCCAATCCTGCATCTAAAACAAAATGTTTCTTCCATCGAAACCTCAGTTTATAGTAAACAAAGTTGACACATGACATACCCAACCTTCTTCCAATAACACAGGAGAAAAATCTTCCTAGAACCAGATTCTGACAGAAAACAGACTTACCACAGATATAAAATAACTTATTCCCCCAGGTATAAACAGCTCAAAATATTTTACTATTAAAGCATGGCAAAATTCTTTTACCTAAAGCACCATAGATGACTGGATGTTCTTTTTTTTTTTTGCTAAAACCTTCTGATTAGTTTGAAATTCCTGTTCCCCACGAGCAAATAAAATCTAAGATGCCTACCACCTCTTGTAAAGCCTCTTAGCTAGGGAAAAATTAGTTTTCTTTAATATACAGCTCTATGTTGCTTGCTGAGCTCCCCACAGCAAAGCAGTCAAGAATGATACATGCCACATCAACAAGAACAAAATTTATCTTGTCAGTCCCAGAGGAACTCTATTTCCAATGAAGTTTAACAAGCAGATTTTAGACTTTTGTAAAAAGTTCACAAAACAAGGAAAGACGGATGGAGCAGGCTGAAAGTGCTGAAACAGTTATTGCTTAGTTCATATCTGAGAGCAAATCTCTGCAAGAATGAGAAATGTTTATTTTTTCTAGGGATCACGTGTCTATAAAGCACAAAGAGCCTTCTGTAGTAGGAGCCATGGTCCCAGAGCAGAGACCTCCTACCAGCTGGGCTCCTGGCACACACAATTCCCTCCAGCTCGAGGGATGGTGAAATACAAATAAGAGCAAGATTAGAACAGACCACCAGACGTGGCACCACCAGGGAGACCCCAAATTCCATCATTTCACTACAGAGAGACACACTGGGGCTGTCACCACTGCCAGGTACAGACATGGTTGTCTCCTCACATCATGCAGACTCCCAGCACTGGACATGGGGACACTGTGGGGGTTTTCTGAGCCTCCTCTGGGACCACTCCCCAAAGCCAGAGTGGCTTCAGTTTGGCAGGGGGTGGTTTAAAGTGATTATCTTTGCCACAACACCCTTCTCCTGGCTGCAGCTTCAGCAGGGATTACTCAAGACCAAAGTTCTACACAAGTCAATATTTAACTTGAGCTCTGCACTGCTGAGACCCACCTGAAATATTGGATATAGTAATTTATTAAAGCTTATTAAAGCTGCCATTTCTAACAAAAAAAAATAACAGGCAAGTTATCTTCTTCATGAGAACTTGTAAGAAAAATTCTACAGGGACAGTAGTTAGATCCAGCATAAGTAATTTTAATAAGGGAACTAAAGGAAAATGCTTCCAGGAAAGGAGATCTAAACAATGGGAGGTGTACACTGCAGGGCAGGTTCAAGGCAGGGGCAAGAGCCACCCTGCAAAAAGCATTTAAAACCAAACCACACCAAGGTCTGGAAATTCAGCATTTGTTCCAGAAGTAGTATTTTAACACTGCAATCAAGCCATTAATGTATGTCACAAAGGCTTATATCTGTCTTGCACATTACAAGGAGAAGCATTTATTCTCCACTAATTACCACTAAGTATGACCTGCTGTACTAACACAGACTTTAAAGTAACACAATAAACAAAAGTGATTTTTTCCAGGTTAATTGTTCCTAGTCTTAGTGAGGGTAAGAAAGTGCTTATATTAAAAAAAATTCTCTGCATGCACCTGATATAAATTTTTGCCAATAATCTCACCTTCTATCTTTTTGGAGAGCTTTCTGCTGTGAGAAACAGCTGTTAACATATAATTCAGGCCAAAAGTGAGCAAGAGAGTAATTCTTCCTTTCCTACATCTGTTTCAATTCTTTATCCACCTGTTCTCTGTGATTTCTTTATTTGCTGTTAGCACTCCCACCTTCACATTTAGCAAAAACTGTTTTTGTTCTCTAAACAAGAACATCTGTTGTAGCAATGATTCCTGTGGAGTTTTGGGTGAAAATCACCACAGACAGCATTCTAAAAATGCCCCAGTTCTGTATTTCTAACCCTTCACAGGTACCAGTTTGGTCAGAATCCAAAAGGAAATTTTGTCAGGAAACAAAAATACTTCTGCTGGGAAAAAGTGAAAGGAAGAGGCTGAGGGTATTAGGAGCATCTTGAAATAAGGAGTAGTGCACAGTTTTCATCCCAGAAAAAATCCAAAACAAAACAACACCACCAAAAAGCCAAACCACAAACACCAGGACCGTCCAGCAAAGTGTAGCCTCAGGGAACACTTTCAAGAGCAGCTTAACTGGTTTTGATCCCTGTCACTGCCTAATGGGTGGGCCTGCCTCTCCCTGCTGGATGCACAGGCACAGACACACAACTCCATGGGTTCAATTTCCATATGGTGCTAATTGCCAGTGGGTTTGGCACGTGAATCCAGCCCACCACACCACCACTTACACCTGCACTCGAGGAGCAAGGAAAACAGACAAGCAAAGGGATGGAAAAAAAGGTGCACAGGGCTCCCCTTTCCAGCAGTAATATAATATCAAACCAGTTCCTGAAATTCCATGCTTCCAGACCCATACAGTTACCAAAAAATGCAAGCTTTCACAGCTCAAATGCCTCCTTGGAGCAATCACATCACAACTCCACTCTATCTTGAAGTGAATGCAGAAAGTATTTACCTTTATTTTTCTGTTCTGCTTCAAGAATGAGATCAGTATATTAAGAGCAACCTACCTCTGAAGCAGGTAAAACTACAGGTTAAAAGAATAACTGCAAGTGAAGTCACAGCAAGGTCTCAGCATTTTCCAGCAGCAAAATTCCCACAGAGCTCAAATGAGGAGGCAGGTTCCTGTCTGTTTTATCTAAAGGTTTTATTTACATTGCATTACACCTGCAGGTGTTACTTACACCCAATTGCCATCCATTTAGCAAAAATGAGGCACAGCACGAGACTGTGCCCGGTGCAGCGCCCTTCCCTACAAGGAGAAAAGAGGAATGGTTTGGATTGGAAGGGATTTTAAAGCTCACCTCATTCTAGCCCCTGCCATGGGCAGGGAGACCTTCCACTATCCCAGGTTGTTCCAAGCCCTGTTCAACCTGGCCTTTGACACTTCCAGGGCAGCCTGTGCCAGGGCCTCAGCACCCTCACAGTGAGGAATTCCTTCCCAATACCCCGTCCATCCCTGCCCTTTGGCAGTGGGACGCCATTCCCCTTGTCCTGGCACTGCAGCCCCTGCCTTTCCTCATTAACTTAAGAGCTGCACTTCTCTGGGCTAAGCCACATAGCCCAAGTGAAGCATCCACTAAACTCATCCCATCCACTCTCCCAAACTTCTGCCAGGTGAGAGAAGCATCAAAACTCCTACATTTCTTTTTTTTCTTTTTTTTTTTTTTTTTTACTGGAGAGAGCACAAAACCACTGCAGCTTGTGCTGGTCTTTGTTGCTGTCAACAGCCCCCAGACAAGATTAGGACAGACACCACAGGCTTAGCTCCGGCGGGATTCGCTCCAGGTTGTCTGGCGACCGACTGAAACGCTTCCTGCTGCCCGGAGAGCAGCGATAACACCCCGGGACTGCTCACCTGCCTCAACACCGCCAGCACCTCGGCGGCGGCTCTGACCGCTCTCTCAAATTGGAAAAAGTCCTTTTTTTATATCAAATATACAAGCGTGAGAGCTCCGCGCCTGCAAACTGCTCCTCAGGAGCGCAGTTTCCTGAGCACCCCGAAAGCCGGGCACCCCCTTCCCCGAGTGTCCCGTGCCCCTCAGCACCCCCATTCCCCGAGCACCCCGCACCCCCGAGCACTCCGGTTACCTGCATACCGCGTTCCCGGAGCACCCCGCACCCCCGAGCACCGCGTTCCTGGGGCACATCATTCCCTCAGCACTCCGTCACTCAGACACGGCGTTCCCTGAGCACCGCGCTCTCTGCGCCCTCCGTTCCCCGCGCAGCCCGTACCCCGAGCTCCCCGTTCCCCGCGCAGCCGTACCCCGAGCTCCCCGTTCCCCGCGCAGCCCGTACCCCGAGCTCCCCGTTCCCCGCGCAGCCCGTACCCCGAGCTGCCCGTTACCTGCGCAGCCCGTACCCCGAGCTCCCCGTTCCCCGCGCAGCCCGTATCCCGAGCTCCCCGTTCCCCGCGCAGCCCGTATCCCGAGCTCCCCGTTCCCTGCACAGCCCGTACCCCGAGCTGCCCGTTACCTGCGCAGACCGCTCCCGCAGCTCCGCGTCCCCGGCCGGCTCCGCCCCGCGCCGGACCCGTAACGTCACCTCCGGCAGCGCGCCGGCTGCGGGTGGACTTTAAAGCGGGGGCGGGGCCTGAGCGGTGTGGGTGGGGTGACGGGGCGTGGCGGAGAGCCGCAGGAGCACGGGAGGGGTCTGAGGGGCGTGGGCGGGACTTAAGGCGTGTGGGCGGGGTCTGATGGTGGGCGAGAGGGCCGGGGCGTGGGCGGGGTCTTGGGACACGGGCGGGGGTCTGAGGGGAGTGGGCGGGGTCTGAGGGCTGGGGTGTTGTGCACGTGGGCGTGGTCTAATGCGGCGTGGGTGTGGCCTGCGGCGGCGCGCGGGCGGGTTTTGGGCGGGAACGCGTGAGGCGGCCTCGGGCCGTGCCCGTGAGGGGCCGGGCACAGCGCGGACGGCCGGACCCGCAGCCCCTCGGGCCGTGCCCGTGAGGGGCTGGCTGGTCGAGACGGCCACCTCGGGCCGTCCTTAGGTGCTCCCGACGAGCCCTGGGCCAGGCGGGATGTGTGTAGGAATCCCAGCTGGCCCGGGCAGGGCTGCCGAGAATTGGAGCAGCATCACCTGCGTGGGCCGGCACAGACAGACGAGCACCGGACTCGTGGCTGAGTGCGATAAGGGCGGCCAAACCACGACTCGGTATCTGAGGTTTACCCTGTTTTCGAGTACTTGGTGACAGCAGCCCCAGTATTCTAATATTACCTGCTAATTCCCTCAACACCGGGTTACAGTCTTATGTGGCCAAACTAGATACTAATATGCCAAGCTTTGACCAACACTTAACACTGTAGTTTACTGCTGGACACAAAACAGTTTCTTTAGTGCTACATCAACGAATCTGGAATGGAGAATAGAAAAACATATCGATTACATGTATCTTTTTGACCCCTTCATTGACAATGTTACTGTCTCCTTCCAGAAATATCCCTCCACAGCCACTTGTGTCGGTTTTATTGCGAGCACATGAACATTTATGTCACATCTCAGCCTTCCACAGCCATCACCTATTGTCTTTCAATCCAACTCTTCGCGTTGTTCCCGGGTGTTGGATTGTTCCACGGGATGCCAGTGCAGCACAGCAGCACCTTGAACCACGTGTAATGCTGTGAGTGAGGGCACTGTCACCTTGTTCTTTGTCCTGTGGCGTTCCCAAGTCTTCTGTAGTATTCTTGGTTGCTCCTAAGAAAATCCATGTTGATTTAGTGCTCAGGGAATGGCATCCTTGGAGCACTAAAGAAGTTTTCTGAAACTGCTCCGAATTTCCCTTCATGCTTGTATTTTCTGCTTAAATAGACAGTTTTATGGTGAAATAGGGAAAAGAGAGCAAATTAATAGGGCAAAGATGAGCACTAACATCCATTCACCATTTATAGGCATGACAGCAAGCATCCTTTGCTGGCTTTGCTCTTGCACAGTTTGTGGTGATATTGTCCAATGTGAACAGCACCTGTGATATAAACACACACACACACACACAAAGGAAAACCACAGCAATGCCTGTCAGATAGCATTAAGTGTTTGTGTGCTCTCATGTTAAAGAATTCTGAATCATGCTCCCAGCTTCCCCAGTGGAAGTTGGAACAGCCACATCCATCACACCCTGATTTTCACACTAAGCAAGGAAAGGTTTTTGCTGCAGGCCACTGATAGTCTGGGAACAGTTTCTCAGAGTAACTGTGGTTGCCCTGCAAATGTCCAAGGTTAGGTTGGATGGGGCGTGGAGCAACCTGGGATAGTGGAAGGTGTCCCTGCCCATGGCAGGAGGTGGGAATGAGATGGGCTTTGAGGTCCCTTCCAGCTCAAACCATCCTGGGATTCTATCACTCCACAGCATTCCTGCTTTGTCATGTATCATCCCACTAGGAAGGTTTCTCCCTGCACAAGCAATACCACGGCTTGCCAGGAGGTGTTGCTTTGAAACCACGCAATTATCAGAGCTCAAAATTCATGAGATAGGCTTGTAATATTAAAAATAACCAACATACTTTGTTCTGGAAGGCAAAAATCGTGGTTCTACCTTTGAAATGGCAATTTTTGTTTAAGACAATTTAGATCTAAAATGCCCAGCGTGGCACAGAGTGAGATAAATACTGAACAGACAACCCACTCAGTGGGAAATGCTGTGAGTTTGAACATTGCTAACTTATCTATCAGACCAGCTTTATGTGTGCAAAGTTGTCCATGGCTTTGTGTTTGCAGGGCTGGATGCTAAAATATACAGAAATACAGACCAGGCTTGATGCAGTGGGGAGTTTCAGAGGGGTAATCCTGGGTTTCAAGAAGCCAAGGAGCAGAGTAAAGCCTCAATAAAACAAAAGTCCTTCAAGGCCAGGTTGGACAGGGCTTGGAGCAACCTGGTCTAGTGGAAGGTGTCCCTGGCATGGCAGGGCATGGAATGAGATGAGCTCTAAGGTCCCTTTCAACCCAAACCAGTCCATGATTCCATGCTAACAGCTGTTGTGCTCACAGGGCTGTGTTGCTGCTCTCCACACCTGCACACACACATTTTAAACAAAAATGAGCTGTTTGTTTCTAAGGGGGAATGCAGAGTTGGGTATACAACTGTTCTCCACCTGCATACTAGGTTTTAAGTTATTAAATGTAGTAACAGGGGCAAAGTTAACTATGCATTTAATTATGCCCTTACTTTAAAAGACAAAACAGGAATCAAAGATTCCAAGATATTTGAAAACCTTTTTTACTACAGAAAAAAAAAAAAATCCTCAAAGGATACCCAAAATAGGGTAGGATAGGACAAAAAGGTTTTTAAATATGTCTTTATCACATCAAACTAAAATAACCTTCATGGCTGACAGAAGCTGTGGCTCTTCAGCAGAAATTTTAACTGTGCAATAGGATGTTGTTCCATGGCCCACAGTGTGCCTTGCTGTGTTGTTGTAGTTATCACACTTGCTCCAGCTGTGCCTTTGTGAGAGCTCTCTGTGCCAGCCCTGAGGCACTGAGGCTCTGGGAGGCTGGGTGTTTGGAAAAGACAGTTTGGAAAAGAAACCTAAAGTTATCAGAGGACACCTCCTAAGGGTGTGATAACAAAATAATTTTCTGATTCTGAAAATTATTTTGTGATCAAATGTTTACCAGTATTGGCTTTTACCGCACATGAAGGGATCAGCCAAAGATTACAAAGGTTCAACAACTCTTTTTACAACAGATAATTTTTAAGGGGGAATTTTTTTTTTTTTTTTTAAGTCATAGCTGTAAAAGGGAAAGCAGAAGACAGTTCTTGTTGTTGGATTTAGCTGGCCCTCCAGGCTGTCATTTCGACAGCAAGGTGTAATTCAGCCCTGAAGTTTAGACCAGCTGATGATAAGAACCAGTAAGTTTTCAGAGTTCCTGCCCCTCTCAGCACTGTGGCCATGGGCTTTACCACAAATCTCCACTCAGACTGCACAATACAGCTGATAAGACCTTCCATGCTCCCCAGAAGTTGTTCCCACAGAAATACTCTACTCCTCCAGCTGGGAGATTACTGCACTCATCTTTTCCAGTCTCTCTGGGTGCAGCTGTCAAAAAAGCATTTTCCAGGAATTTCTGTTTTGTGTGCATAAGGTTAGAGCAAATCAAGGTGCTTCTTCTGGAGTACCTTGCAGCACTGATATACTGGAATAAAAATTAAGCTGAGGCTCCTATAAATAAAGCACTTGTTTTTATAATTCAGCACTTCCTGAACAGGCTGATGATCCCAGGGGGCTATAGGAGACTTGACACATTTGTGTTGCTCCAGCACAGAAAGAAGCAGGAATATTTTTTTTCTACTATGGCACTTTCAGAAGACAAAGCACAACATTTCCATCCATTGAAATCTGTTCTTTGGTAAAAAATACCCTCATTCCCACTTCTAGTACTGGAGTTTCTAAGGATTTGCTATTCCTATCTTAGAAGCTTTTTTCCAGAGCTGGATGCTAGGTGTATTTTCTGAGCATTAATTCCTCTAGTGTGTGGTCAAAAGACCAGTAGTCAGAGGGACTGGAATAGTGAGAGGTCTTTTCTTTTGGCAGGCCTAGAGCTAGAGAAAGCTGCCACCTTGTCCTGTGGCTCCATAGCCCACAGCTGCTTTCCAGGGAAGCACGAACTGCCTGGCAGCCCCTGCACAGCTTTAGAACAACAGGCCTGACAGAGACCTGCACAAACTCTTGGGGAACCACACAAAAGCTGCAGGAACAAACTGGACCACCCTGATAACATTTTGCCAAGGTGAAGTGCACTGACAGGCTCTTCAACCTGCACCTCTCCCATGTGCAAGATCAGCTCAGATGTAGCAATGCTGCACAGCCTTGGGTGTGATTGCAGTGAAAACAGCAATGCTGGAAGAGGAAAACACAGCCAGAAGCATAACTGGGGCCTGTACCACGCACTTCTCTTTCCCCATTGGTTTGGGAGCTGGATTTAAGCTCAGGCTTTGCACTTGGTCATTGCACAACTTCCAAGACTTAAAATTTCTCTGCTGTATACACTGAAATGCATTTCTTCTTCTTCTCACTATCAAACTCCATTCATCTTGAAGGGAAAAGTTAAAAAAAGACAAGCATAAGGCCTACAACCTTAAATATTACCTGAACTTTCCCATAACAATGTAGAATTTCTTCCTTTCTTTTCCTATGAGCTCTCTTTTCCCAAGCACTGCTTTCTTCTGTGTTTATTTGGGCTTGAAATAGGGCTGTTTTATCACAGCAGTTGTATTATTAAAGAACAAGTAGATCAGACCTGTAAATTATAATCACAATGTATAACTTAGAGTGATTTTTGGTTTCATTCTGGTTAATAAAAATACAACAGACCCAAAAATTCAAAATTCAATTCAGATAGCCCTCCAAGGCATCATTTACACCATTTTTATAAACTCCCAGAACATGCTGTTTACAAGCAAATGGCAGAGTATTATCACTAGTTTAGGGGGCTTTGTAACATTCTATAATAAATGCCAGAAGAGCTGTAGTGATCCACCACAACAGTTGTAACAATAAAGGTTATATAAAAGCAGCAATAAAGCTTGCTTTTAGTGAAGGACCTTTCTGTACATGTAAATCAATTTCTAAAATTGTGTACACCTGTTCCAGACCAGGCAAAGAGCTGTAGCCATTCTGCCCAGGGACTGACTTTTAAAGGCCAAGAGACATAAAGGAAAGATTATAGAGATATAAATAAGAATATAACAATGTATAGATAAGAATCTTCTCTGTCCCTTAAATAAGATTTTAGGCAAACAAATACATGTTGTAACATTAGAAATTATGTTTCCCCCCCTACCTCTCAGCTCTTTTTACAGTGGCATTACTGTACTGAGCTGAGGGGCTGGTGTCAAGTGGTGCCCAAGGGGACCAAGGGGACAGAGCTTGACTGGGGGCATACATTAAATCCCAGTGTTGTCCCAGAATAGGTTCTTTCACCCAGTGTACAAGATGCCAGTCCAACACTGAGTCAAGGTATTTGATTTATTTACATTTCTGCACAGAAGGGAGGCTGGGTGGCAAATCCACAAAGCCAGCACAACTATCAAAACTTTTCACTATTTATACATTTTAGCAAATGAAGATGTTGATGTTCATTGGCTGTAAGTTACATCATTCTCTTATTTAGTGGTCTATCTTCTACTGATTAATGATTCTCTCATTTCTCATGCTAACTAGCCCAGTCTTTCTCTTCTTTTGGGTCAGTGGTTTCTTGGGTCAGTGGTCTGTGAGTCGTTGGTCATGACCTGCCCCTGCCAGAATTACCTTTTACCCAGCTGGGGCTGATTTCAGCACAGTTGCTGGGTTGGCTTCATCAGTTTCTTCCTGATTTTGGGGGTTCCGCCAAATGTCCTTGTGGCCTCCAAGTTCTGCATTGGGTGTGCCCACTCTCGGTGGCACATCACACACATCCTTCTTCCCAAGCATTGTCAACCTCCCCTAGGACTGAGATCACTGAAACATGTGGAGCCCCAGACCTTAACAAGGCAATTCTACTGAAAAGGATTTCTCTTCCCAAAACCTGGGCATCACTTAGAGCTTGTGAGCCGCTGTTTCACAGATTGAATCTCCTTTCTTGTTCATTAGGCTTGAAAGTTATAAAGATCAAACATTAATAAACAACATTTCTGAAGAAAAATTTCCATATTGCGCATTTTGCCACCCCAGCAGAGGCAGCTCTGCAGGCCGGGGCCGGGGCCAGCCCCGCGGTGACCGGGCGGTGAGGGCGGGCTGCGGGCGGGGCGCGGCGGGGGCTGGCCCGGGGACGGCGGGGACACGGGGACACAGCGGGAGCGCTCGGCATGGCGCAGTACGCGAGGGGCTCGGCCGTGGCCGTCATCCGGCTCTGCAACCCGCCGGTCAACGCGCTCAGGTACCGCCGGCAGCCCGCGGGGAGCGCGGGCCTGGGGGCCCCTTGTGAGCGGGCGGGGGATTCTCCGATTTCCTTCCAAGTGAGGCTCCCTCCAGTCCTGGAGGGAGGGCGGCCCCAGAGAGCCTCAGCAGGGACTTCTACACCGCTCAGTACTCGCAGAGGCCCCGGCGCCTCCTTCAGAGGTAGCTTGGATCTCGCTTTGCAAACAACATGCTGAACTTTGCCATAATTTCTGCTCTTTCTTATAATTTCTAGCTGGGGAGTTTCACAGGAGACGTGCCAGATTCAGCAAACCGTACTTTCTGCCATCTCCCCTGGAGGGTATTTAAAAACTTTGCTTATTTCTCATCACTTTCCAGTCTTTAAACATGAAGACACTGCTTCAGCAAGACATAGCACAGCAGTGCTAGCTCAGCCTGGAGTGCCTTCAGCACTGTTTGGTACAAGTCAGTCCTCAGATTTCCTGGTCTGATTGCCTGCCCAGCACTGCTCAGTGCTTGCCTGGCGAATCCCTGTGCTATCCAAGTGTGCACAGGGGAGAGGGCAAAGGGCTCTGTGGATATCAGGCATAGTTCAGCAAGCAGAGCTGGCACCAGGATTAAACTCAGCCAGGGCTATCAGAAAACAGTTCATTTGGCCTTTAAAAACGATTAAGGAATCGACCTCTAAATACTGATCTTAGTAAAGAAGGGCCCCGTGCAATCTCAAATACGAGCCAGTGAAAAACAAAGTCAAACACCAGTCTGTAGGAGCCACTGAAATTTTAGTTTTTCATGTGTCTTGAAAAGGACTTACATGCTTTTGACTTTACATTAGCTGTGGGGTTTAGTTCCTTTATTCTGAGTAGCACATAAACCCTTTCTAAGCAGCTGTAGTTGTTCAGTAATAGTGACCACAGTGTCTATTCAGTCTGTATTCACAAGCCAAAAATAACCTCGCTGCAGTTCTGCTTGACTTACAAAAGAGAAAGTTTGTTAAAAAGAAGCTCACAGTGACAAGGAGGAGCATGAAGAAGGAGATGAAACCTGAAGTTCTTCTGTAGAAAAGCTACATTGTAGTTGGCACTGCTCACTCTTCTGTTGCAACTTGTTTAGAAGTGGAATAAGAACATTTTCACGTACTCAGGTAATTACCATGAGAAACTTCGAGTGACCTGTTTTAAAAGAGATCCGTAATTCTCACACCCTTGCCATCAGATAGGTGTTAGCTGAGATGTGACTGCAGCTAGGAAAGGTAGAGCACACTCTGATCCCTGGGTGCTCCTCCTGCTCCTGCACATTTCTGTACTGGACCACAGGGAGCAGGTTTGTTAGTGCTGTTGGAAATGTTAGATTGCACAGGTGATAGCCAGCAGTGAAAGTTACACACAGGAGCCATGATCTGCAGTCCTGAAAATTTTGTTTCACAGCAGGCACAAATGCTTTTTAAGACTGATGAGGTTTTGCTGCTGTGTTCCAGCTTCCCCTACCTCTCCCCATTATCCATTTCCCCCTCTTGGGCCATCACATTGGCCATTAGCACTTTAGAAGCCACTGGTGGGCAGGAATTTGCTTTCTCCTGTCTGACATCATCCTCTGCTGGTACCTGCAGGGCAGTGCTTTCCTGAGAAATGTGTGCTGACTTGAGAGTCTGGCAGCAAATTCGCTTCCCACACAGACTCCCCTTTAAGCTAATCGCTCTCTCCACCAGCAGAGGTGGCATGTGCCAAATTTGATTTGTTTGGAGGGTTTTTTCATGGTTTGCAGAAGTTTAGTATTCAGAGGTCTGCATTTACGAGACCATGGCATTGAGAGAAGGGATTTAGATATGCAAAGAACTGGGAGTTTGGGGGAGCAGAAAGACAAGACTTGCAAAAGGAAGGGCTGACTACCCCTTCTCAGCAGAGGCAGCCTGCTGGCACTGTGAATTAGAAGGACTTCAAGGAGTATTTCAACATTTGAGCTGACAAGGACAGAAAAGCTCCAGGGAGGATAGGGGAGGCCATGCAGTAGGGCAGCTTATGTGTGGGATTCTATGAAGTGTGACAGCATAATAGGTTTGATTGGGAAAGGCTCTCCCTGGCTGCCAGGATTGTCCTTCTGACCCTGATCACCTTAAAAATCAGAAAATGTAAAGGAGATGGAAGAAGCTGCAGTTTCAGACAGGTAGCAATGAGGGGAGAATGTGATTACCCACAGATCAGCACCTCACCAGGATGAGATTCAGAGAGAAAATTCTGGGATGAATAAGCATCTGCTCCCTAAAACAACTATTCTAAAATTCCACCCAAAAGATGCCATTCTGGCTCTGGCCTTAATTTATGTGCAGGACTGTTAAAGCTGTATTAGCAACTTGTCACAAAACAATGTGTGACAGTAGCTACTACACAGCTGGATCTGACACTGAAGCAAGGGAGAGCAGAGCAGGTAACTCCAGCACACAAGTCCTCAATTTCAAATAGGGGATTATGTAACACCCAGCAGCTAGTTCAAAGAAAAACACTGCAGGAAGCTATCCAAAGGGAAAGGAGCTTGTGACAATGGGAGAGCCTGCATTGTTATTGTTCAGGTTGGGATTTGCAGGTTTTTAAAGTATATTAGAAGCTGAGAAAAATACAAAGGAAAAGTACCAGACCTGCATGTTTTCCATAAACAGCATTTTCCACTGTTGGATTTGAGTCTCACTTCTTTAAATGAAATTTTCAGGATTCCCTTATATTACTTTTTTTTTTTTTTTTTTTTTTTTTTTTTTTTTTTTTTTTTTTTTTTTTATGAAAGAAATTCACATTCACAAACTCTAGCTAAATTGTGAAATAATTAAGGTAAATAGTAAAACCCTGTTACAAATCCAGCACATTAGTCACTGCAATGAGTACCATAAAATAAAAACAACCTGATATGGTAATCTCCAAGAATATTCTCTTACTCTGGTGTGGACCTATTCCTTAATAGCATCTGTTTTGAGTTCCTGAAACCTGGAACACTAAATCACCTTGGCAGAATCACTTTTCCTGCAGTCAAAATAGTACCCATGGTGGAACTGACTGCATGGCATGGGATGCAGCCTTGGAAAGCATGGAGAGAATTTTCACATTGTTACTGTTAAATGAATGACAGTGTCACAGTAATGAAATACTTATGAAAATTACAGTGACTTTTTGTTTCTTTAATGCTCTAGCAGTTTGAAGCTGGCATTCTCCTGAGTACTTTTATAATTCTACTGTCATATATTTTACTATGATGCTTTAATTGAAAATTACATCTTTTACTGCCAGTTATAACATGTGAGTGACAAAGCAGTGCAGTCTGTGTGTTGGACTGTGACATATCCAAGGCAAACTTATCACTCCATCTTAGGAAAACAAGAAACTGCAAAAAGTCTGATTTTTCTTCCTTTTTATCCCACAAAAGATCCAATTGGGAAGAAGTTATATGGAAATAGAAGAGATATTTACGCAAGTACCAAGTTAAATTATTCACTGCCATGAACAATCCTGTTGGGTTAATAAAGGCAAAGCAGGGATCAAACTGTGATTTTTGTGGCAGCTTTGATGACTAGTTTTTATTTTGGTAGTAGTATATTGTTATAAGTGCTGAGGGCTTGTAACTGATTTCCTCCATAGAACCCTGAACCTTCCCATTTACTGCAGACAGCCCTTCTAGCTGGACATTTTGCATCTGCCCGGAACAGACACAGAAATACTGATTGCTTTTTGTCTGTTCCTGATGGAATTGTGCCATTTGTCTATATAATAGTTGCAAATTAGTAACTTCACCTTTGTTTGGATCATGGAACATATTTTTTCTCCCTCTTTGCCCCATGGTTAGTAGAGTGTAATGACATTTCCTAATGGCTTTCCCTGTAGTCTCCCAGCCCCTGGGTGATTTTGGTATTGCTGTGGCCTGGCTCTTCACTGATGCACAAACAGAACTCAAAGAGCAGCAAGCATTGGGTGTAGCCTGTGGGTGCTCCTCAAATAGCAGCAACCACAGATATGCCAGTGGGGAGGGAGATAAAACACAATTTTTTAATATATTAAAACACATTTCGTGTATGAAATTTAAAAGGTTTTCATATTCTGCTATGTGGACCTACATGCAGTGGAGGGACCTTTACTGACTCACCTCACAGTTTTACTTTGGCATGGCCAAATTATTCTCATTTTAAGTTTCAGCCTTCAAGAACCACTACTAACATCATGCTTCAGAGTTGTCTTTGATGCCTAGATTGGGCAATTGGTACATAACTGGCTGTTCTCTCTCCAAAAATAACACTTCTCCCAGTCTCTGGCTGTCAGTTCTCAGGGCTCTCTCTGACCCTCCTGTGTAGCACAGCCTTATACAGGCAGCAGATGGTCCTGGAGATCCTCTTAGACAGTCCTCCTCAGCCAAGAGCGCTGATTGTTAGACTTTGCCAATGGTTTGTCTTTAATTTTTGATTTTGAAGGAGGAATATGCAGAGCTTGGCTGGGATTCCTTCACACAGCTGGCTTACAGGGAGCTCCTTGGGCTCGCTGGTTTCCCTTTGCAGACTATGGATTCTCACATGAATTCTGCAAGCATTGCTCTGTAAAAATGTCTGCACACGAGAGTACAACGATGTGTTTTTCATCTACTTCATGACAATCTTCCTTTTTAGATGAAATGCCCTCTAACCATAGAGCAACATGCACTAGATGACTGTGCCTCAGGCCTTTTTATTAGCTCTGTGTAATTAACACTGCTCCTCTCCACTGGGCATCAGCAGAGCTCTGATCCCTTTTCCTCAGCACCAAGCTCACATGTGGAGCTGGGCCCATGGTTTGGAGAAGGTCTAGAAAGGAAAGCTGTTTTTATAAAGGACTGGGCAAGTGTGGATGATACTTCTTGGATATTGCTTCAGCCTTCAACTGCTTGTGGCTCAGATTTTCTGTTTCAGAGGCATCTCTACACAGAATAGTCTCTCACAAACAATATCAGTATGTGCATATATCAGTACATTTTAGTATCTAATTATATATACATAAATTTTGTATTAATATTTCTATTACTAAAGTGCTAATGCTTCTATTTTTACCTACTATTGCTATGGTTACCACCTTCTCCAAGTTCTCCAAGTCCATCCATACAAACACATGAATTAGCTTTAAAGAAGCAAATGCAAAGTGGACATTCAGTTGGATCAGACTTTTTAAATATCTGATTTGAAAAAACACTATTTATGCTTCTACAGATCCATTTTGAAATTCTTCATTAATTCTTTGTTGGCCATGTTTACTGCTGGTGTCTGCAGAGCTACCTGTTCAGTTGAGTCAAGACATGTTCTGTGTAGTGTTTCATGCCCAAATGCCCCTTGACAGGATCCCACACCAGTTTAAGTCTGGACCTATGTGCAGATCTTCACAAGATGAAAACATTATTAACATCAGCAGAGCCTGTGTCAGGTGTTTGAAAGATAACTTTTCTATCCCTAGAGCTTCTTTCAAAAAGTTCTTAGATTTTCAGTGGTTTAGCATTAATTATTTCTAAATTATGCTAAACTGTTTTCCTGAAAATCTGAATGTTTAATTCATAAAGACATCTTCAGAAGAACATTTCCCTGTGCTGCTTGTTGTGGAAACAGCAGTGTCATAGCCTGAAGATGAGTTCTTCAGGCAGTGACTGACAGGTCAGCACTCAGCCTGTTGGGTTTGAGTGCTTGTCCTTGGAGTAAGAGGGAGGCTAAGGACAGGATTCACCTGGAGAGGCTGTGGCAACAGCCGGGCATGGAGACTGCCTGTTGGACATGGTGCTCATTTTAACTGGGCTGCTCAGTGTTCAGAACACAGACCTCTTGGAAGGGGGATGTTTTGGATGGCTACTCACTGAATCTCTATTTTATTTCAGTCTGGCAGTTCTCCAGGCTTTAGAGGATGGGCTGAAGAAGGCAGAGGCAGATCCCTCAGTGAAAGCTGTTATGATTTGTGGTGAAAATGGGAAATTCAGTGCAGGTAAGACATCAAACACAGGCTGAACAAAAGATGAAACACTCTCCACACATCATATCTGAAGATTCTCTACTTCATAACACTGCTGGCAAAAGTCCTGATTTGGCTGGAAATGGCCACAAGAGAGTGTGTTTTGTCTATTTTGCTGCGCCACAATTGACATGGGGCACATGACAAGCTGGACCTTGAAATAGGTCAGAAGTAAGCTGGTCTGTTCATTCTGAAATGAGGGACAGCTGCTCAACTCCCTAACATCCTGGTGTTTCCTCAGTCTCTCTAGCTTGGTTTATGTAAAATCTCTGGACCATTTACTGGTCCAGTGTATGGAATGTACCTGGGGTGGGACAGTGGTGAATAACAGACCTCCAGATCAAGAAGCCTGAAAAGCGAGGGAATTTCTGTGGAGTTCTACATTGCTTGTTTGTAGTAACTTGCACTAAACTATTCCAGGCTCAATATCACACCAAGAATGTTTGCAAATTTCTGCAGTGACTGCATGGCCCTTACAGTTACTCCGTATTTTTGTATTCAGCCTCCCTCGGAGCTCTGTGAAAAGGACCAAAGATCCAGGGTTCCTTGAAGGTTGTCCCAAAAGGGGTTGATTCCTGTTAACCACTCTCCTGCCAGCAGCACTCTCTGCAAGGGCTTGGGCATCTGTGAGCAGCCGAGTCCAGTGGCACAGAGGGAAAGATTGTTCCAGTCACCTCCTCGCCTACTAATTCCTCCTAATCTTTTGGTACTCCCTCAGGAGCTGACATCCGAGGATTTTCCTCTCCGAAGAGACACGGAGGTGCCCTGGGCCCCATCGTGTCTCTCATCGAAAGCAGCGAGAAGCCGGTGGTGGCGGCCATCGAAGGCGTCGCTTTGGGAGGAGGCCTGGAGGTGGCGCTGGGCTGTCACTACCGCATCGCACACGTGAAGGTAACACACCCTGCGGGCCAGAGGCGCTGCTGAATCCAGGCAGAGATGGCACGAGCAGAGGGACAGGGTGCCTTTCCCGGGACCCTCTGCCCAGAGGAGAGTGGCTTTATAGCTATAGGACACAAGTCTGTGTGCTCAGACATTCTTCACCTACACCAGCACCCTTGACGTCTTTCCTAAGTCTTACTAACTAATTTCAAGTCATTTCTAAATATAAAGTAACTAGTAGGATAAGATGGCTGCGTAGAAACTTCAGAAACCAAATGTTAATTTGCCCTAGGTCTCATTATCTATATTCTGATGCAGACAGCTGTATCTTACTGACTCATGCAGCGTGACTTTCTCTTATTTATTTTTTTTCCCCAGCCCTATGAATTTTGCACTTCTTTCTGCTCATGGCCTAGTTTCTATAGGGAGTTGAAACTCAGCTAGCATGGAGCACTTATGGTTAGATTCCTCATGAGCTCTGGATCCCCAGGGAGCACTTCAACCAAAAGGCAGCTTGAAGAGCCTTCAGGAACGATCTGGGCCTTTTTTCTTCAATCCCCTCCTTCAAGGCTCAGGAATACTGAACCACCTTGAGCAGTACCTGTCTCCTTGTACAGACTCCTCACTGACAGGGCCATCCCCTCACTTCTGCTGTGAGTCACTTTCTCTGTGGCAGTGTGGGTTGCTGTAACAGCATAAAGAGATACTCCACATCATCCTCTGTGCCACCTAAGGTGAGGGCCATGAAATCATAGAATCATTAAGGTTGGAAAAGACCTCCAAGATCACTCAGTCCATCCTTTGACCAATTACCACCATGCCCACTAAACCACATCATGAAGTACCATGACTGCTGGAACTATAAGTAGTGGCCTTAAAGTAACTCAAAATCTCTTAAAAGCTGAATAGAAAATATGCAAAGTATTTTTTAAAGGCAACAAAATCTAGACAAATTTTTTTATGAGAAGACCTCCATACACTTCCAGCTGCACCTGGCTTATCTGCCGTGACTCTACCAGATATCAAATGCACCAAGAGACACGTGAAGAAAGATTAGGGAAGAGTTCAGTGGTTTTCAAAGCCAGGTTAAATGGGGTTCTGAGCAATTTGGTGTAGTGGAAGGTGTCCCTGCCCATGGCAGGTAGAGAAACAAGATGGTTTCAAGGTTCCTTCCAACTCTTTACTAAACTTGCAAGAATTAGAGTAGGGAGATGAAATTAAGCCAGTGTGCCCTCCAACAGTTGACAACAACTACTTGAAAGCATAACTGACACATGTGAATGCTGTTGGCCCTACAGCTATCCCCCAGTGCTGTACTAGCACACAAATCCTCTGAAAGGTCATGTTTTCCTTGTGCATTTGTACAGGAATCCTTCAAATGGTCAAGTGGGTTTTTTCCTTAAATATTTTATGTAGCAAAAAGCAAGGGTGAGGTTTCTATGTAGAAATTCTGAGGCTTCCTAGAGGAGCAATGTGACTCACATCTGTTTGTCTTTCCTCTATTTTGCTCAGTTTGCAATTACCACTCTTTCTGATCAGATTTTTTGTTTAATTTTACTGCATTTTAGGCTCGGATGGGTTTGCCAGAGGTCACTATAGGGTTACTTCCAGGTGCTGAAGGCACTCAGCGACTCCCCAGACTGATTGGAGTACCAGCTGCTCTGGATATGATCACTACAGGTAAGTGCTGTGTCTGTATAGAAGAATATGGCATTGAGTCATATCAGCTTGGTCCAGAAACCAGGAATCTTTTACCTGTGTGGCTGCTTGGGTTGTAATTCTACTTGCTTCCACCCATGAGGGCTAATTACCAGCTGCACAAGTCATTTGATCAGATGGAAAAGAACAAAATTGCCCATCAGGCTCCACTGTAGTCACCTTATTTCTCTTTTTATGGCAGGAAAACACATTCCAGCAACTGAAGCACTGAAGCTGGGCTTGGTTGATGAAATCGTGGAAGAAAACACCATTGAGGCAGCAATCCGTTTGGCAAACAAAGTGATTGGTGAGGAACAAATTGTAGCAGTACCAGGAAATAATTGGTGATGTTTCAGGGCTGAAAAGAGTCAGAAAAAAAGCCCACCAATTTGTTCTAATTTATATGCTCCATTCTTGAGTTTTGGCATCCATATAATATAGAATTAATTGCAGGATTTGTTTCCTGTTGTCTGAATTGAAAAAAATCAGATGCTGGAAAGCAGCAGAAATTCAAGTGAGATTGAGAGAACAGATATATATCAAGTCCTCCTGCTTTTTAATTGTATATCCAAACTCACATGCTCCTCTGGGATGTTGCACTCTGTAGGTTTTGGGGACTAAGTGCACTATCCATATATAGCTCTGGATCTCAGCTGGCATTGCACGCATTCTGGGTGCACCATCCATAATGGCTGAGCAAAAATAACTTTCTCCCTGTAGTGGAGGGGCTGGCATATCCTGTGCTCAATTTAATGATCCATGGTTTTTAAGTGACACTGTCCCTAATCCTTTGTGTGCCATGTAAAAAAAATGGCCTGTGCATATGGGAGGGATGGGGAGAGATTTTTTTCCTCCCATCTTAGAAATAACAGAATCAAATTTGCTGGAGTTAACTTAAGAGGAGGAACATTCCTTGTGCAGCATGAGGAGCATTGCCATTAGAGAAAACAGGGCATTTTCCCACTGCTGACCTCCTTGTACCTTTGGAACCTGACCACTGGATTTCATCTGGGGCTCAGTCACAGTGAGATGAATGCAGGAAACCGAAAAAAACCTTCCTGCTTTGATCACATGGCCTTTACAGGCAATGCTGTCCAAGCTGGGGTATTGGTTTTGCTCCTCCAGTTGTCTTCACTACAGATAAGGCCCCTTCTCTGTGCTAGAAGCTGAGGCAGCCTAACCTTTGTCTAGATAAGAGTGAACCATATTTTAAGGTAAATCAAAGAATGGACTGTCCTTAAATATCAATGTCTTGTACACTTCCCCACACCTTGAGATATACCAGATAGGCACCAAGGTATTCTTTGGCTGGGTTTCCTATAGCAGATGCCCATCCTTCTCACTGTATTCATCCTACAGTATGTTAGGGCTTCATTTTCTAGTACAGAATCCATGACATAAGCAGTCCTCTTTTCTCTTTCCTTTATGTCATCAGACTAAATATAATTCTTTAGCAAGAGATGGGTGATGTACTTACTGCTGCTTCTAAGAAAAACAAAGGTACTTTGGTTCGCTGGGTTTGTCTGTTTTGAATGAGAATTCTGTTGCTCCATCTGTTGGGAGAGCAGTGAAATATTACCACTCTTCTAGGCAAATTAACCCAACAAACAGTGCTCCCTGTGATGTACCCTCTGGGCTCTGAATGATGCTTTGCACGAAATCTATGCCAGTACTGATGACAGCAGCAGCAGTGTGTCATGAAATGAGTAATAGATACATTGCTGGAACTGGCAAACCAGAAGACATTCTGGATTTCAACAAATGCTATGTGCAATCAGGTGAAATTTAGATATTTGCATGCTTGTTTCTTCCATGACAGACATTGTGCAGTGGCTGACAGTCGTGAAAGCCAGCTTGGCCTTACAGGAGACCCTCAGGAAGGAAGCATTGACCACACCATTTCTTAGGATAACTTGCTTTCTGGAGTTTATGTCCACTACCAATACTGGCAAAATCCTGTTCTTTAGTTTCATCTTCATTGGAAATTGTAGCTACCAATGTGGGTTGGGTTTTTTGGTTTTTTTTGAGTTGTATAAGCATACGAGGATCCTGGCAGAAGGTCCAGCAGGGAGCTGTCCCAGTCTTACTCATTATTAGAATTTCACTGTTTATTTCTGCTTTGAGTTATCCCAGCAAAAATGAGTAATGTCATTGACGGTGTTTCACATCACACTATATATCAACTCCCACAGAACTTTAAAAATGCTTTCAGACTCTTTCCAACAGCTTTACTGGCATTTAAAGTACATTTTAACAGTGAAAACACTGGTGAGCCAGCTCATCTATTTCTTTCCTGCTTGAAAAATTTCTCATTAGACCCTGCAGAAGACCATGACAAGTTTTGATGCACCATTTACCCTCAGGTTATCTAACAATTTGAGAGATTGGTGCACCCAGGGCCTGTATGTTTCTTTTGAGTCATTCCTTGCTTTGGCCTTTGCCTAAAGTTAATGAATTTCCTGTCCTACAAAGACAAGGCAGCACTTTCATTTTTCTCCATCAAGCACTAACAGGGCTGCAGAAGAGATGACAGTCTTGTATGGCTCGTCTGGAGTTTGTTCACATGGAGTTCTCCCTTCACTGAATGATTTTCAGATAATCTTAATAAAACCAAAGAGAATGTACCCAAAAAATGCCATCACAAAATTCCACTGGCATGTGTGGAATGAAGTATTTTGTTTCTGATGAGATTTTTTTTTAAACATGAAGCTACAACTGCTGACTTCTTACAGCGCAGTCTGGCTAAATAACTGGTTTTGTCACCACTGGAATTTCTATTCCTGGGAAGGCTGTACTGCAAGATAACTCTCAAAGAATCAATTCAGAAATAATTTTCTTCTAAAGCTTTTTCAGCGCCAGAGCTGCAGTATCTCATGGCAAGAGATCAGTCTCAAATGACTGCCTTACTGTGTCAGGGGTTACTTGACTACTGTTGTGATACACAGCTCACAGAGCTACTTTTATGGCACGTTGGGAGAGCATTCTCATCCATACATTTTTATGGATTGTTCCTAATGAACACCTTCAAAAGATGCTCTGAAGTGGGTGTAGGAATACACAGAGGCAATTACTGATTCTGAGTTAGATTTTTAATTGAAAACCAGTATTTATATATTGCAGATAGGAAGCAAGAATAATTCCCTGACCTCTCAGGCAAACTGGCTTCTCCAGGTTAAAGGAAATAGCTTCACTTCTGAAGGCATTTTTAAAAAGGAATAGACAGGAGCTAAATCCGCGGGGTCAAGGAGAACGTCCTTTCATTACATTTGCTTGACAATCACTGCAGTAATCCAAAGTTGCATTTCAGGCTTTTCCCAGCTGATGGCATCACAAAATTGACAAATGGCTGGAACTGCTGGTGACATGCAGCAGCTTGCATCTCATCCTGCCCACTTCTTGTTGGCCTGCTCTGGTCTTCCTCAGCTGGAGGAGAAATTGGCTCCTGGCCTCCACACAGCAGACTTTGAAACTCTCCATATACACCCCTTGTTTTTCTGACCCCATCTGCTGATTGACCTCAGAGCAGAGCAGTACCAACTCCTTGCACCAAACAGGCAAGGAAAACCAGAGCAATTTGGAGTAGCTGAAGTCCCCCAGGTATTAATCTGTGGGGAAAGATGATGAGTTTCTGCCTGTAAGCTACTGGGAGTTGCTGCAGAGGAAGCAGTTGTTCCTTCTGAGGCTCATCAAAGCTAGGGGTGGAACAGATGCTGCTGGTGGGTAATTGCATCCTTGAAAGGGAGGCTCCTTTAGAGCTGCAAGACCTTTCCATGAGCCATCTCTGCCAAGATGCACAATATCAAGACATTTTAATCTCTCCCCAGGGCTCAAAGTTCTGGCTGACACCTTCCTTAGACAGAGACCTGGCCAAGTGTCCCTTGGACACAAAACAGAGTTTGTGAAAGGTCTGACATGGCCTGGAATTGTCTCTGGCAGCCTGAGGGGCAGGCCTCAGCTTTATTCCTCATAAATTCACAAGCAGTTCCCTGCATGAGGAACAACATTAGGCTGGCCCTGTCTCCTGGATGTGCCATCTCATAGTGTCCCAAGGGTTTACAACTCTGGGATGATATTTCTTTCTTTAAATAACATAATATTTGATACTGCCTGCATACGTGGTGCATTTGCTGATAGAAATTTTATAGACTTGATCTGCCCTTTGTGCCCCCTGGACTACAAACCTGGTAAACAAAGCAGGAGACTGTGTGAGCTCCTGTGTGTGGATGATGCTTTTCCTGCAGCACTCATGTCTGGCACTGTTCATCATCTTCCAGCTGCTTTGCTTTCAGAAATCAAGCTGCAGGTGTTGTCCCACACTGATCTCCTCTTCCCAGATTTGGATTCTGGTAATTCTTTCCTGATCATAAATATGTCCTTTATTCTTATCAGCATTGCAGAAGCTAAGATACTGCACAGAGGTGCTGTAGAAAACCTATTTAGTTTGCAGCTAAAATAAGAGTTTTATTACAGGACCCTGAGTTTATTTTTTTTTTAGTCTGAGGAACTGTCTGCTGTCCCCCATCATTATTTGTGCTTACAGTACTGTTTGCTGTCTGAAGACAAAGCTTAAAGGCTTCCAGTGGTATTCCTTTTTTCCAGCCCTTTCCACTGGATGTCATATGAAGTCCCTTGATCTGCCCAATCTTCCAGCCATCAGATCAGCTTTCTGGGACAAGCCTGAGCTTTCCTCTTGTGATGGAATATAACCCACTATTTAAGTCCTAAATAAAGAACTGCAGATAAAGAGCATTTCTGGGTTAAAAACTTAGGGGAAAAAATTATTCCAAAATAAAGGAACATTATCCTGACTAAATCCTGCAATACTGGCTGATACAAATTATATCCACTGTCAATGTGAAAACATTTTTATGAACTGTGATTACAAGGGAAGCTACTTACACAGTGAGTGTTCATCTTTTTGTGCTCACTAAGAGGCTTAATTAAAAACCTGAGCTCTGAAGACCTTTGTTACAAGAAATCAGTGTATTAACTCATCCTGGAAACTTGTATTTCAGTTTCTCCTAAGCATTGCTCAGTCTTGGAGGAAGAGCTAGAGTGAGGACATGTATCTCAGGCAGCCATGCCTGCAGTGCTGCCATTATTCCTGCTCTTCAATATCCCCTGTAGGATTTCCTGAGTATTCTGCTGGTGCACTGGCACTTCCCTAGCTCAGACAACAGGAAGAGAAAGGGGAGCCAGATGCAATATGCTGCCTTGTAAGGAAGTGTGCCCCCATGGCAGAGCTCATCTAAGAGGCCAGAGCAATGAGACACTGTCCCCAGAGAGCTTCAGCATAAGGTTCTCAGCCCACAACCTGACTTTGGTGGCAGTCCTGGCTGCTTCTGGGGACAGCACTAGCAATCCATGCAGTGCCATGCTGCAGTTAATGATCTGGATATGGCTGTGATGACAGCAGGGTCTTTGTGAGAATGCTGCAGTATCAAGGGGATACCTCCTGAATTGCTGATCTTGTTCCTCCGTGGTCTTTACTGAGCAAGCTGCCTTTAGAGCAGAGGAACACCTGAGTATGGCCAGGTCTGTACTTACAAAGAAGATAGAGAATTTTGGCATCTGAACCATAACTATGTTCTCTCAATTAAAACCCTTTCTAGGTATCACCATAGCAACCTCTCTCTGTAATAAACTTCACATATTTGTGTGGCTGCTTGATTCATCCCTTGCTGACACAAACATGAACTCTCCCATTTGCTGCCCAACTCATGCTGAGTGAGATCTCCTTTTGGTTGGTCCCAAAGTGACTTGAGGGGCTCCTTCAGTTGGGGAAGAAGTCAGGGTGTTTTCCAGTCTCTTGTCAATGTCTGGGTCAGGCCTCTGGCTGGAATGCCTCTGGCTAGTGTCAACTGGATCCTGAATACTAAACAATACTGGAGGAAAACTTCGTTACTGAGCCTATAGAAAGATCCATATGAAAGTGGCAGCTAGGACTGTAGAGAACTGGAAAGTCAGGGCACTCTGAAGCTGAGCAAAGGAAGGAGAGAATTACTTATTTGAAAATAAAGTCTTACTTTTTTTGAAGTCTGAGAAGGGACTTGAAAAATCGTAATTGTCAGAGCAAGCAGAAATAAGGAGAAATGTCAGAAGCTTTAGTTCTAGACCCAGCTCACTGTGCCATGCAAGCCCTCATGCAGTGGGAGTTGGAGAAGAAGAGGCAGACTGCCGTCCCAGCCTGTGGAAAAGGGTCTGGAAGTCTGGAAAGGCTACATCTGAAAAGATGTGGATGCTTTGTTCCGTAACTCCATCTCTCTCTCCCCAGGTCAGCCCCTGGGACCCCGCAGGCTCAGCCTTAAGCCAGTTCCCAAAGTGCCCGACATGGAAGCGTTTCTGCGTGAAGCTCTTGTGAAGGTGAAGAAACAGGCGCGGGGGTGCCTGGCTCCGGAGCTGTGCTTCCAGGCCGTGCGAGCCGCCGCCGAGAGGCCCTTTGCCGAGGGGGTGCGGCGGGAGCGGGAGCTGTTCCAGGTGCTGCTGACCTCGGGGCAGGCCCGGGCGCTGCAGTACGCCTTCTTCGCCGAGAGAGCCGTGCGCAGGTGGGCAACTCCCGGCGGAGCCTCCTGGAGCAGCGCTGCCCCGCAGCCCGTGCGCAAGGCCGCCGTCATAGGTAAGGACAGCGAACGGCCGGGATGGGCACTGAGCACAGCCAGCAGCTCCGCCGGGAGTCCCCAGCTCGCACCCTTCACTCCCACAGATGCTCCACACCCATTGGTGAAGTTGTCACTGCACTGGGAGGCTCCAAATTCAGATGGCAGCTCACATGCCACTAGATTAGCGCCTGATGTGTCCTCTTCCTTTGGAAAAATAGCTTTCTCTCACTTCAGAGACAGCTTCGTGTGGGGACCATAAGCAGCCTGCTCCCTTTTAAACAACAAGACCCAGTTTTGCTTTGTGCTAGAAGCAGGTCTGTAGGAAATTCTCCTCCTCCTGGTCTAGTTCTGTACTGCAAGTGCATGTGCACAGAGTCATTCAGGGATATATTAATACAAAAATGTTTTGACAGCTGTATTTTAAGAAGATTTCATCTCACTGGGATCCACTCCTGCCATTTTGTAGCCCAGCAAGATAATGCCTTCATTAATTTTTTATAAGAGCAATTTAAATAAAACCTTCAGTGCACTGCTGAGATTAAAAAAAAAAAATATCTTTCAGCTCTAGCTGTTGATAGTAGCACTCAAAAATGGTTAGACAAGTAATGGAGCACTTGGAAAACATCCATTCTGTTTCAAGAAAATCTCACCAGATCAACACTGCTTTTTTTCCTGGGTACTTCTCATGGCTCTTGAGCTGTCTGACAACTCATTTTAGGCCACAGAGATTTTTTTTTAAGTTCTCTTCATTAGCTGCCATGCCATATTTTTAATAGAAATGGCGTTTTAAACATCAGTCCACAAACCCTGTGAGAAGGATCTGTGGCTGTTAAAACATTCGGGTAAAGAGGCATTAATTGTTACCAGATTTGTCCTATGACTTGAAGAGCACAGAAGTTTGGACACACACTTTTGTCAGTCCCACAGAGGTCAGTCCTGCAGTGCGTGCTTTGACAGGAGGGTCCGTGTTGTAGTTTGGGGGAATGACCAGGTGACCAGGAGGAACATTCTCTGCTCCGTGCTGCTAAACCATGCCAGAACAACACACTTGCAAAGACCTAATCACAGTGACAGTTTAGCTAGAAGGGCTGTTAGGGCTGAGCTTCCTATTTTGGGTCTGTAACTGAGCTAGAGGGAATTCTGAGGACAAATGCAACCTCTATTTGAAAGTTTCTAGTAGAAACATCGTCTCTACTTTATTTCCAAGCAGAATTGGTTGGGCTGCATGTCTCTTTCATTGGATTAAGTATTTGCCACTTATCTCTGAACAGATTTCTGAATTATAGTCTGAAATTGCCCCGGCCTCACCTCCAGGTTTCAGTGTTTTCATAGCTGATTACAGACAATGCCCAAGTTAACTCCTCCTTCTGCAGAAAAAATAAACTAAGTGCTTTGATACTTCTGCTGCAAAGCATAATCTGCCACACTCTGGTCATTTGATTTACCCTGAACTTTCCCAAATTTTTCAACATGTCATAAAATGTGCATAGCCAAAGTGGGAGCAGCATTCCAGGAGTATTTACACCATAGCCAGGTACCAAGAGGTTTCTTCCTTGCTCCTGCTTAGCATGCCTAGGGTAACAGGCAACCTTGATATTAGCCACATTCAACACATCCAGTTAATTATTTACTGGCAGGGAGCAGCTGCACCCCAGGGATGGGAAGCCATGGGCAGAACCACAGAATCCTTGAGGCAAGAAGGCACCTCTGAATGTCATCTTGTCCAACATCTCTTCTAACATGGGGTCACCTAGAGCCACTTGCTCAGGACCATGTCCAGACAGCTCTTGAACATCTCCAAGGATGAAGACTCGACAGCTTCTCCAGGCAGCCTGTGCCGGTGCTCAGTCAGCCCCACACTAAAAAGAATTGTTGGGCAGTTAGAGAAAGATGCTGCTTCCATTTAGGCTCCTCAGAAATCATGCAGACCCCACTTTCCCACAGACAGTGCTGTGCTGTTTCACACACTAAAACCATGTTGCATTATGCTGCTGCTTCCATCTCTTATTGCTGCACTGTGAGAAGCAACTGAGAAGATCATGTTGACTTTTCCATGTTGACTTTTTGTTTCCTTTGCTTTTGCTGTTCTGAACTCTTGGCTCCCACCTCTTTTCACTTTCTCTGGTTCCTCAACACCCAGGAAGAAGGTTCTTTTCTCTCTGTCCCTTGCAGCTGCATCTCCCCACAGCTCCCTGCTTGCCTGGAGTATCACATTATTTCTGCTTGAAACTGATACCCTGAAACAGAGAAAGCAGCAGCCTCAGTCTACAACAGCCCATTACTGCCAATTGCTTATTGTTGTTTTTATCAGGAAAACCAGAACAGTTCTTGCATATTTTTACCAATCTATAAAGGATTATTTCAATTGCCAGGCATTTTAATGTCCAAATATTCATTGTAGTTCAGAGTGTTTTCTACAGAGAGGTATTTCTGTAGTGCGCAACTGTACATGATCTGCCTTGTACATATTTCAATTTCTTTTGTTTTGAAATTTGTATTTTAAAGTCCTTCAATTAATTTTGTATGATTTTTCATATTCTGAGTACCTCACGTGACAAATCAATAATTAACCATCATTATTCACTCAGCTTGCCCAGCAAATGGATTTGTCATACCCATATTTGGCCTGAAACTACATATGTACAAGTGTAGTTTTAATTATATGTCAAAGCTTCATTTCACAATAAAAGACAAGGAGTAGGATGGCTGGGCACTGTTCTTGCTCCTCAAGCAGATTTCAGTCTTTTTTGGAAAGCTGTGCCTTGGACATGAAATTAGTCCCCTGCATGGAAGAGGAAAATATAGGGGTTTTCCTGGTTTGGGGAAGGGAGAACATTATTGAGTAAGAAAATGCAACATACAGCAGAAATTCTGGAGCAGTTCCTCACTGTGTTCAGTCTGTGTGATCTGAGCTGAGCATGAGACATCTCCCTTCCTCTTTCTTCCACAGCCTTCTACACATGTAAGGCCTAATGATCCCCTGCCATTTTTCTGCTCTAACATATTCTTCCCCAAGATCACTTGCCTTTCTGAATTGCAGAAGAGGAGTCCTCGGAAATGCCTCTTTTGCTGCTAGATAGCCAAAGCTCTCCTTAGTTCTATAGCCCGATTTTAGGAAATATTTCCAGGGGAATCATGCTGTGCAAGCTCTAATGTAACAAACCCTTGGGGCTTTCATTACTCTCTCTGCCAGCTTCATTAAACATCATTTCATACAGGCCATTGCAGAGTTCTGGAGGAAGTTGAGAGACAGCTTTTCTAGGTCAGAAACAAGCATGGCAAGCTCATGTCTTATCTATATGTTCCCGTGGCCTAGAAAGTGTAGTACTACAAGCATGTGTGCCTGTCTCTCATGGGATGGCTAAAACCTACATGGAGTACTCATGATGAAAGCAACCAGGGGAATCACCTGCCTCCACTGCAGAGCTTCCCTGGGAAAGAAGCTTGGGGAACACCTGCTCACAAAAGTGGTTTTGATTTAGGAAAAGGCAGTGTGTTCATATGGCAAGGGAATCACTAGGATTTCAGTCACGAGACTGAAGCTGGGAGGATCAGGAGTGCATAAGACTCAGGATGTGTGGAGAACTTGGAAATTCTAGAGAGAAACCCCAGGCCTCCATGGTGGGAAGGAAGAGACTTCAAGAGGGAGCCATGTGGGACTGCAAACACTTCAGCTTGATGTCTAAAGAGAGCCTGACAGATGGGGCTGGGTTTGGGGGGTGAGTTACCCTCCTGCACTGCAGGAAGAAAGCACTTTGTGTGGCTCACCAGAGCCAGGGAAAACCTGTCCCTAATTGTACCTGCTCCTGCATCAAAGGCTCTGGAGACTGAGCATGGTGGGAGGAGCTACTCACATTCAGTTTTTTTCAGCCAGCAAACCACAGACACTGAATTACTAAGAGTTGGTTGATGTTATTCTGGATTTATTTTCAAATTAGTTTTCAGCAGAACTTGATTATGAAGTAGCAAATCTAATTTCCTAGAAAGGAACTTCAGCATTTGCTCGGGAGTGTAATGATGGTTTGTAAGCAGGCTGCCAGCTAGTGATGCCAATAAAAACTATCTTCTGGTGGCTAAGCAGGGAATGTTTGAACTGTCTTGTGTGCACACAAGCTGAAGGTGGGCAGAACTAAACCAAGAGTGTGTAGCATGCAGGAAAAACAGTCTACCTTGTCTGACCTTGGTTGCTGGAACTTGTTTAAATGATGACATCATTTCAGCTCTTCTTTACAAAGCTGATTTAGACAAAATTTTTAATCCCCTGGTTTCTGTTTATTTGTTTAGCTGACTTTCATTTGTAAACCTGAGATTTAAAAAATCATTTTTACAGAATTATAACAAACCTATACTTTGTCTGGTTGCTGCTATATTTAGGATATTAATAATCCTTCCATTCAGAGGCTCCGCACTTTCAAAGCTGGTAAAATTGTGCTGACCTTCCCTCACTAGTTTGTATTAATTTAGTTGGAAAAGCCTCCACCATGGGAGAGCAGGATAAGTGGTGTGGGTCATGTGTCACAGGAAAGTGCAGGTTCATTTAATGCCACAGAGGACAGAGCTGGTGCAAAGGATCAAGCCAGTGATCTCTACACTGGCATTCCCTGGGGGTATGAGCTGGGGGTAGCACATTTACAGACCTTGGAGGAAAAAAATTACAGTGTGAATGGATTCTCAGTTACAGGAATTCTGCACAAAAGCTTTAACTGTGTGGTTGGACAAGGAAAACTGACTTTGAGAATCTCCAGAAGTTGGGAATGGCCTGTGTTGGAGGGCTTGAAGAGTTCCTGGTGGGCAGAGGTACCTGACAGGAAGTGAACAAAGGCAAAAGGCTACTGATGTGGCTGCGTGATTTAAAAGGAGAGAGAAGATGTTGAAATCTAGATTAAGAGCACTGCATTAGTTCCATCCCGTTTGACCAGGCACTGAGAGACACAGGAGGCCTAAGAGACAAAGTTTAGAGCAGATCAGCATCCAAGTCTTTACAGAAATAGCAGCCAAATTTTTTTTTGCTTCAAAAATCACGCAATGAAGCACAGAGGGAGAAAAGGAGGGAGACAAAGAGGAAACTTGGAAGGACGAGGGAGAAACCAACTCTTTGAACTTTGCCAGTGTCAAAATCTCTGGGGAACTGAATCTGTTCAATGCCCATAACAGACACAGACAATCTCACAGGAACAGTGAGGCACTGATATCCTCAGGGTGAAATCTTGCTTTGAACCTGCCTGCAGAAAGTCATAACAGGGTTGCAGATGTAACTCAGAGTTTCTCTCTTTGATCCCCAGGTTCTCACTCCTCAATGATCCTGGTTTCCATAGGTATAAAACTTTGCAGAGATAAGACATGAATCACACGATCTGTGCACACTCGGTGAATCCCACTGGCATTTTGTAAGCTTGTGAGGGTACTAACTCGCCTTTGTGCTACCTCTTTTCAAACATTTAGGCTCACTGAAAGAGCAAATTCACCTTCCTTTTTCCCAGTCTTTAGTATCTGTTTTCTATGTGTGCACTACTTGTTTTCAAGAGGCCTCCACCTTTTATCCTGGAGATACAAAGGAAATGCTACTTTCAAGAGATTAATTTTCAATTCATAGTCTTTGATTCTATCTTGCTTTTATCCCTAGGGCTGGGAACGATGGGCCGAGGCATTGTGACTTCTCTGGTTAAGGCCAACATACCTTTGGTAGCCCTGGAGCAGGATCTGGAATATCTGAACAAGGGAAGAAAAGCTGTGATGCTCCTTTTGGAACGTGAGGCTATGAAAATGGAGGGGGGTGCCCAGACCCTGGATTTCCATAACCCTGCACGTCTCCAGTTCACTGTGGACTTTGATCTGTTGCGTGATGTAGACCTAGTCATCGAGGCTGTGTTTGAGAACATGGCACTGAAGAAGGAAATATTCCACAAGCTGTCAAAGATCTGCAAGCCAGGAGCCTTGCTGTGTACAAACACATCAGCCCTGAACATCGACGAAATAGCTTCTGCCACGAGCTGCCCACAGCAGGTCATTGGCACCCACTTCTTCTCCCCTGCCCACGTGATGAGGCTGCTGGAAATCATCTACGGCCGCCACACGTCCCCCACCGCCATCGCCACTGCTATGCAGCTGGCCAAAGCCCTGAAAAAAGTGGGAGTGGTGGTAGGGAATTGTTTTGGGTTTGTTGGGAATCGCATGATGTTTCCGTACGTCCAACAAGCAGTTTTCCTTTTAGAGGAAGGAAGCAGACCAGAAGCAGTAGATCAGGTTCTTGAAGATTTTGGGTTTAAGATAGGCCCTTTCCGCATGTCTGACCTGGCTGGGCTGGATGTGGGCTGGAGGTCTCGGAAGGATCAGGGCCTGACTGGGCCATCCCTCCCCGCAGGCACGCCGGCCCGGCAGCGGCACGGGCAACGCTACAGCCCCCTGCCAGACCTCCTGTGTGAGCAGGGCCGCTTCGGCCAGAAAACCGGCAAGGGCTGGTACCAGTACGAGAAGGCTGGGGGCAGGACAGCCACGCCAGACCCATGGCTCCACAACTTCCTGTCCCAGTACAGAGACACCCATCGCATCAAGACCCGCTTTATAGACCAGGAGGAAATCCTGGAGCGGTGTTTGTTTTCCCTCATCAACGAGGGGTTTGCCATCCTGGATGAGGGAATAGCATCAGGCCCAGAGCACCTGGATGTCATTTACATCAATGGCTATGGGTGGCCGAAGCACAGGGGCGGCCCCATGTTCTACGCCTCCACTGTGGGGCTCTCCCGCGTGCTGGCTAAACTGCAGAAATACTCCGAGGCCCACCCTGATGTGCCCGGGCTACAGCCCAGTGCCTTTCTGAAAAAGCTGGTGGCTGTGGGGAACCCCCCACTCAAGGAGTGGATGTCCTACCTCAGCCGGCAGAGCCCCAAGCTGTGATTCCTCTGACGGAGGCTGATCTCCTGAAACTGGTGCTTCAATTGCACTGCCTCTTCCAATAAAACCCAAAGTGCTACAGGCCCATAAACAAAGCCACGGGCCTTCCGAGACCTTTGCAGGGAATCATTTTGGCTGATAATTGATCTCAGTCCCCTACCTGCTGTAGGTCACCACTGCCTTCATCCAGCCTTCTCTCTCAGCCCCAGCCTCACTCACTGTCTTCACACACTGCTGTGTAAAGGCCTGTCTCATTTTGCACTGCCTGCAGGTCATCACAGCTGTACTCCTCTTCCAGTCTGTCTTTGGGGAAGGCAGGGAGCAGCATTTACGGCCCACAATGCAAGTAATGGTTGGAGCCAAGAAAATTAGGATCACAGTTCAATCAACACCTGCCGGATCTACCAAACCCTGTCTTCAACCTATTTCCCAGTTTGTTTCAGTTCTTTCTTGTGCAGCCACCTCCCCTCAATTCCCTGCTCTTCTGCAGCCAGCCAACTGGAATCTGCTGTGGGACAGATGGCACAAGGGTGCAGCAGCTTTCAGCGGTAAAGTCAAATGAAGTGGAGAGAGCAGGTTTGGGCAGAGAGCAAGGGGCAGTCCCTTGCTGTCCCCTGGTACTGTCTCTTCTCCCTGCTGCAGAGGAAGCTCTAATAAATGCCAGGAAACCACAAATACATCAGCCTGACTAACCTGCCCCGTGGTGCTTTCTGCATCCAGACTCTATCCGCTGTTACCATTATCCCCACCTGGCTTTGTCCAAGCAGAAACATCTTCTGGCATCCCTTCAGTGTGGAAATGTGTTGCCATCACTCCCAGCATCTTGCTTGACTACAGCTACCAGGTCTTGGGGCTCAACAGGCTCTAATTGACCAGCTTGAATCATGGCCTGGCACTGACCAGGTTTTCCCATGATCAGAGGGTGCACTGGGAAGGGCACGGCACAAGAGCTGTGCAGGCAGGGACACTGCTTGCAGGCAGGCAGGGAGGTGGCAGACCTCTAGCAAAGGGCAGAGCAGAGTGAGAGGGAGCCAAACTAGCTCCAGGCTTGATGCTTTGGGACAAAGTCTCCCATGTCACATGTCTAGTGAACGTATCTTCTGGTTTGTTGTGGGAAATAGGTTGGTCTGTATTCCCTTCTCAGGCACACTGGATGTTTAACTTTTGATTTTTATTTAATTAAACTGCTTTGATTATCTAATGACAGATTATATGGTGTCACATGAGATAGTGGGGAAAAAAAAAAAGCAAATGTGCTTGGTTTTTGTTTTTTCCCCATCCCTTCTTTACATTATGGAATTAGATAATTTTCCTGTTTCTGGAAGAGTTTGTGTTTGAAAAGGGTGCATACCTCTTTTGTCTAAATACATTTTATTTTGCCCTTTGTCTACTTCTGTCCACCAGTGAATGAAGGAGCAAAATAGAGGGCAGGAAACCCATCAGGAGTTACAAGCCAACCCAAGTGCCTGGTTCCAGGGAGGACTTTTCTCCAGGACTGGAGAAGGAGTCACGCTATGCCCAGCAAACTGGGGCAGTTTGCCCCTTATCACTCAGGTGCCACAGCTGAGAGCAATCCAGCTTGGCTCAGAGGTGAAGCACTACTTCCACACGAGCAGGCTCTGCATGACACATTACACAACAGCCCTGGCCGTGCTGGCGGCTGGTTTGTCATCCCCAGGACAGCTCTGGACACGATGCCCTGCCCGGGCTAACCTCCCTTCTCCTGTGCCTCGTGCCGTGCTGCTCACCCGCACTGGGGATCAGTTGGGAAAGGGCAATTCCCTTGCAGCAGGAGGCTGTGGAGCAGAGGACGTGACCTTCCTCTGGAACTGCAATGTTATCCCAGGATAACACCAGCTTCTATCCTGGAGCTGAAATGCTTCTCGTCACCTGCAGCACCTGTGTGCTGGTGCCTTTCATGGGTCCGTTTCCCTCATCAGGAATTGCTGAGAACAGAGGTTGTTCACACCAGTAATGTCTCTCCTGACAGAAGTTCATTTGTAAATTCGCATCGACCAAGGCAGCCCAGCATCGATCGTTCTGTCTGCCTGACGTCCCAGCAGCCAGCGGTGACACTGCTGCCGCCGGGAGGTCGCATTCCCAGCTCCGGGAGGGCGGGGGCAGTGCGTGGGAGCCCCGGCCTCTGGCCTGCTCCGCTCCCGGCAGCGCAGAGCGCGCCCAAGGGCAACCACAGCTCCTTGACCGTCAGCCCTGCAGGGCAGCCTGATCCAAAGCCCTTGGTGCCTGCTGACAAGCAGCCCAAGCAGCAACCACCAGCCTGTTCTGTGAGCTTCTTCGGTAAATTTTTAGCAGCCTTGCACAGTCCCCATCAGCTCAAATGTGCAGTGATGCCAGAAATATACCCATGAGTGAAATGTTTCTTCATTTAACAGGAGAGAACACAGCCCCGTGCAGAGGAGAACTTGATAACCACTTGGTACAGGATTAATTTTCCCACCTGTCTTTTTAAACCACTTAACCATTTTCACTCAGTAGGAAAATATCTGTTAAAAATGTTTTCCAGGTAAAACTATCCCTACAGGTGAGGAATGTCCCCAGCTCTGCACACTTCCTGCATGTCTGACTATTTCAAGCTATCCATGAGCCGAGGTTATACGGTTCTCTGGTATGGTGAGGCTGTGGTGACACACAATGGGAGCTGGCTCCAATCCATCCTTAATCCTTGGGCCCTGCTTTTGCTTTCATGTGGTGTCTAGCTGCATGTCTGTGCTTTCTGCACAGCAGGATGCTTGCTTTCAGTCTGAGGAGATGTGGTGTCGGCCCTGTGAGCACCCGTGGCCTCCCTCATGCAGCTGCAGGATTGTTAGATATCTTTAATTAAGTCAGTGAACTCTGCCAGTGCAGCAGATGCCTCCATTAACTGCTCAGCCACAGGCATTGTGCAGAACAGTAGCGAATGGGAGTGCACCAAAGGGGAGGATTGCCTTGGCTTTGATCGGAGTCCCCTGCAGCACTGGCCCTTCAAAGGGAGGCAGAGAGCTCCCTGCCTCAGGCTGCTCAGAAGTGCAGTCCTGCATGCCCAAATTGGATGGGGCACTTGGGTCTTGCCAGAAACACCTACCGCTCTTTCAGTAACCCACACTTCACCTTCCTTCTTTATTTCTTTTGAACAGAAAGTGATCTGACAGCCCAGGCTTGTCTGAGAGCAATTCTGGAGGTGAGACAGTGCTGGAGAGGAAGGACTTTGTGCCAGCAGGTAGAAGTGCCAGTTCTCCTTGGGCCAGGGTTCTCGTGGGAGCTGAGCTGCATCCCTCATTTGCTGCTAGCAGGGATGAGCTGCTAGGGAACAGGGGGACATCAGGACAGTGTCAAAGAAACACCTGGATTTGCAATCAGTTTCTCCTCTGCTTGCAAACAGCTGAGCAAGGTCCTAAATGTTTGCAGATTTCAGTGGGATTTCTGAAAAACAAAGGCAGATAAGCCTCCAGGAGTGTCAGAATGCTCTCTTTCCAGTGTAATAAACACTGGAGACATTTAAAATGTACAGGCCTGTGAAGGTCTCCCACTAATGAGCAGTGCCAAGGGAGGCTCAAAGCCCCTGCTCAGTGCAACTGGGCACCCATCTCCTCCCAGAGAGGCTGAATTTAATGGTGTAGCCATTCCAGATGGGGGAAGATGAGGGCACAGCTGGGACACAGTTATGTGGCGCTGAGGTGCTGCGGGAATGAGCAGGAAGGGCCAACAGCACTGCAGAGACCAAGGATCACAGTCAGAGTTGGTTCAAAGCCTCAGTGCAACTCTGTGCTCTGCAGTTATGACCCATATCCCTTGGTCTGACACATAAAGTGTGGAGCTGATCACAGCCAGACAACAGCAACCTGGCTGTTCTTAAGCCCTTCTTATTGGCAAGAAGCAAATGGTTCTCTCAGCACACCTTCAGGAGGGTGTACAGGATGGGGACACCTCTGGGATTTCTCCAAGGACAGACCTCATATGAACTGTCTGGGAATATTCTGGAGAACACAGAAAAATAAATATGTTTTGACTGTTTCTGACATAGAGCTATTGGGTATTGTACAAAGATAAGGGACTATGAAAATGACCATTTGGTTTCTGTTCTAACAGAAAGCTGACTTCAACTCCCAGTGCTGAGCACAGCAGCAATAAAACTGCAATTTTCTTTCAAACATAGCAGGGAAACAAGTCCACCACCACACTTAGGAAACAAATAATAATGTAGCCAGGTCTCAAGATAAATCCAAACTTGAATTTTGGCCTAAAGATATAATTGTTGGAAAATAACAATACACTTTCATGTGTTTATTAACCAAAATGATATCTACTGATTATTTTACAAAATGAAAGACAAAGTTTATCAGTTTTTTTAAAATCACTGTGTGCTTAGAAAGAAATGGGTTTCTGAATTAGATTAAGTAGCATGATGAAAAAAAAAAACCAACCAAAACCTGCCTGTGCTGCAGGCCACGTGTGCAAACAACTTAGTGTCCTGCTCCATTGGCTCTGGCACTGCAGGGGTGATCTGTGTCCACCTGTCTCACAGACTAGCAAAGAGCGGCACGCTCGGAGCGCCCCAGATCGCTGCTTGTAATCGGCGCTGCTTGCCTGCTGCCCACACGCCCTGGAGGCTGCTGTCCAGTGCCAGAGTGCCCGGATCCCATTTATCAAACGCGGTGGTGTCTGGAGAGGAGCTCCACGTGGCCGGGGCAGTGCTCGGGGGAGCCTGGCAGCCGGCCCACAGCCCTGCTGGGAGCCGGGCTTACTCTCCCGGGGCTGGTGGCCGCTCCCGCCCGTGCGCTCCGTACGCTGCGAGCGCCTCGGGAAAGCAGGGAAATCCCACAGCGGTCCACAGCTGCCGGCAGCGCCTTCGGGCACCGTCCCGGGCTCACCCCGCCGCGCAGGGCAGCCCGCGGGTCACCCTCCCACCCAGCCGGGGGACACAGCCATGCGGGACACAGCCATCGAGGGCTACGGCCATCGCGGGACACGGCCGCCAGGGCACATCGCCATCGAGGGCACGACCATCGTGGACACAGCTATGAGGGGCCACGGTCACCGCAGGGCACTGCCATGGTGGAGCACGGCCATCGAGGGACCGAGCCATCGGAAGGTATGGCCATCGGGGCACAGCGCCACCGGGTGCTGCAGCCAGCGGGGTACCGCGGGCGGTGCTGCGGGACCGGGGCGGGGCAGGGCGGGGCGAGGCGGGCGGCCGGGCCCTGCCCGCGGCGCTGCCCCCGCGGCGCTGGGCGGGCGGGCGGTCCCCGCTGCGGCTCGGCGCCTTCTCCTCCTCCTTCTCCTCCTCCTCGTCCTCAACCTCCTCCTCCTCCTTCTCCTCCTCCTCTGGCCGCTGCGGCGCGGGGGCTGCGGGCGGAGCGGCGGCGCCATGAGCGGGGCGGCGGCGGCGAAGAGCGAGAAGCTGGACGAGGCTCAGGCGCTCGCCCGCAGCTGCGCGGGCAGACCCGACTTCCAGCCCTGCGACGGGCTCTCGCTCTGCGCCACCCACAGCCACGGCCGCTGCTTCCGCCTGCACTGGTGCTGCCACCTGGGATGGTGCCACTGTGAGTGAGGGGGCGAGGGAGCGGGCGGGGGGCGCGCTATCCCTGCCGTCCCGAATGTCCTGTCGGTCCCCGCGCACTGCTTCACCGCCCGTCCCGTTCTGTCCGGCCCGTCCCGTCCCGCGGCCAGGAGCAGCCCGCTCCCGGAGCTGTCCGTGCCGAGGCGGCCCCAGTGGGACCCTGACTTCGGATGCTGCTTCCGTAGGAGCGGCAGCGGCGATGTCCGGAGAGTTCTCTCGGGGCCTGGAGTCCCAGTGCCCCTCTCCCCCGTGAGCCGGCCGGAGGGTGGGCTGTGGCATGGGCTGGGCACCGCTGTCCTTCGCACCAGCCACTTCATTCTCGGTGCTAATGGTTTTTTATTTTTACAAGCCTAAAGCCCTTTGAGCAGAGAGGTAACTGCTTTAGGCTATATATAGCAGATAGCTTCAAAATCCAGTACTGAGCCAACTCCGGTGAAAAGGCACCCAACGACTTTAATATCAGTACTCAAGATCCTGATGTATCTAATCATGGAGGCTGAGATTGAACTGTGGATGTCCAAACATAGTTTGATGAATAATTAATCACGTAGAGCCTTGAACAGCAGGCTTTCCCAGCAGCGTGTTGATGCGAGGTCAGGAAATGGTGATGGAGCAATGTACTTGGGTCGTGTTGTGTTCTGGAGATCTTAAAGCTTGGATGGTCAAGGTTAACACTGGACCCTTATGTGAGGGTTAATTGATGCTGCTGAAGGTGTCCCTGGACTCCTGATATCCCATTCTTGTTTTAAATCCATCTCTCTTTGCAATTTAGTCACCTTCACAGATTCCCCTTCACACAGACTTTTTGCAAATTTTGTTTCACAGGGAAAGGGGGCTGCCCCAAAAGCTAGCTTTTGTTTGAATGCAAGCTTCTATATCAATTAAACATGCATTTTGGGAATTTTGCCTCGAGTTGGGATTCATTTCAAAGCAGTTCAGGGCAAAAGGTTTTCTTCTATCTGTGCCCTAAGTACTGTGTGGCACAACTGGCTGTGTGAGAAGGTGCCACAGTCACCTGTTGCACAGGGACAGGGACACTGGAGTTTCATCAGTAACACAAAGGTTATGACCTAGATTCTTCCCAACATTTCCCTGGTCTCAGTTATTTGTGGCCACCATCAAGATGTAAAAGCTTAGGAGCACTCTGGATCAGAGCTCAAAGTGGTGCTTATAAACTGGAGATGTTACCCAAAATCATCTGGGAATGGTCCTGGGATGGGGAAGTCAAACATGGAACTGGGAACACCTGGAGAAGCGACTGCAGAGAGGAATCTGGGGATTAGGATGGATCACAATCTGCCTGTGCGTCAGCAGCGGGAGTGCTGTGTGGCAGAAAAGCCAAGCCCAGAACCCCAACCTTCACTTTGGGATGTCTTACCAGGAGCATGGCAAGTGTGCAATTTGATTAGTTTCTTCAGCTCAGTGATGAGGAAACCAGGCTGATGGGCTGAGCTTTACAGAGCTGTAGGAGAATTGGGGAGGGGATCACAGAGATCAGCTTAGAAAAATATGCTTTATAAGGGGGTGCAAAAGAAAGGGTTGTTTGGGCTGTAAAAGATTGAGGGAGGGAGAAAGGAAGGGAGGAAGGAGCAAGGGCTGATGAGCTTTGCAAAGTGTAAGGCAGCCTTGCAGAACAGCTGTGTTTGAGTCCTCCTCTGCACAGACGTGGCAGATAACCAAGTATCTCTTACCTGTGACAAGGAGAGTTCAGGTTTGGATATGGGAAAATATCATAACTAGGAAGAGAAATGCAGCAGGGGAGCAGAGTACTTGAGAAGGTGAAGAGTCATGGTCCTTCAGGGAAGACTTAGACTGCTGTCTCTTAGGCATTACATGGAGCTGCTTCCCTCTTGGAAAGACCACTTGAGATCCCATCCAACCCTTTGCTTCCATGTGGCAATTATAAGATTTTAAAATAATTATAGCATTTGCAAGAAGTACAGACTTCCTTCTCAATTCCTCCTTTATGGCTAAGGAAAAGTTAAGATACCTTTGCCTCAAGAAACCAGGATTTTAAATGGAAGATTTTAAAGGAAGTCACACACTTCATTGCCTTGTTTAATCTTCTGAAAGCCATGGTGAAGCGCGCTCCCTTCTTGCCCCTCATTTCCTAATGCAAATTTCAGAGCTAAGGATCTCTTTCTATCCTGTTCCTGTGGAATGAGTTGAGTTGGACTTAAAAGGGGTAAGAATGAGGTCTATAATGGGAAATTGTATAGAGGTCAGAGATGTAATTAAACAGCATTGGGAGTTACCTTGCATAAACGCAGTGCTGTAATACTGACTTGGGAATCCTCAGAGGGTTCTTGAAAGTGCTTTTCTGTGACTCTTAAGAGCTATATTGGGGAACAGGAAACTCTACATCAATTAAAAGGGCCATTGAAGTATTATTTTCCATCAGTGGCCAAGGTCCTCGAGAATGTCAACTCAGTTAAAGTGCACTTACATTGAGAAATTACAAAAACTCACCATGCCATGATGAGTAGATTGTCTCCTCATGTGTATTCAGGATCACATCTGCTTACTTCAGTGACAGGAGCAATTTAGCGTTGCAGAGCCACTTGGCTATGGAAGGAATAACTGAGAAGGAACCCAGCCTGAATTCCCAAAGCCATTGTGGTTGGCATGCTTGGAAGTGAGCAGTACTGGAGGCGCTCTCTTTGCCTCAGATGTTTCTCTGTCCGTAAAATGGCAATAATAGCTGGCAGGGAGATCAGAGACTGACTGGTGTATCCAAACAGCTCTGAGATCCTCAGCTGCCCTGGGTGCCTGTATGACTTGTGTGTCTAAGCCTGGAGTTCATTTTAGGCCCTTTTCAGTCTGTTCTGCGCTTGGTGGAGAGCAGATTTCCCAGTGTGCTGTTTCTCTAATGCGCTCCAGTGTGTGGGGAGCTCTGAATCCAGGTACAGCCTCCGTAAGAGGTGCATGAAAAACGTGCAGGATGGGTGTGCCTGGGGGGGCTGGGATGGGAGGGTGCTGGGGTGCCTCAGGTGTCACTGGAGCCGCCGGGCTCTGCCCGGGAGCACAGGAACACCTCGGCCCTGCTGCCATAGCTGTCCTCAACAGCCCTCCCCTGGGTGCTGCCAGGAGGCCGTGCCGACTCCAGTCTCCATGTGGAAGCAGGATGAGGGCTCAAGCCTCAAAGGCCTTTTCCCAGCAGGGAGGAAGGTGTTGGCCCAGGAGGTGTTTTTAACTTCAGCCCCTGTGTTTGTCCCACTGCACATTTCTCCTGCTTGCTCTGTGCCCTGCATGCATTCCCTTTGCCAGGGTGGCAGCCCCCTGTTCACCTTCCTCCCCTCCCCTCTGACAGCCTTGGGAGGTTTTGTTTATTAGATGCAAGCTGAGAGCCTTAAATTACTCTGATCTACTTTCTCCAGAGCCAGAGAATACATGCCAGAGGCAGGTCTGCAGCAAGGTGCCTGCCTCCCTTTCCTCACCTTGGGATTTCCACTGCAGCTGTGATTTGCACTGATGCTGGCTGTGAGGCTGCTGGCTCTGAGGTGGTACATGCTTATGGCAGAAAGGATCAGATCCTCGGGGTTGCATCTGTCCTGACCTGACAGCAGGACTTCAACTTTTGCTAGTTTTACTTCCTAAGAATTAACTGTGAGAAAAGGCATCATGCTTGATACAATTAAGAGCATTTTCTTGCAACTGGGTTCATTTGTAATCTGAATATCTTGCATTCTGTTAAACACCCTGCAAACCCCTCGGTACATTATGCTGCAATTATCAATAATAGATGATGAATCGTGGTTCCACAGCAGTTGCATCAATAGACAGTAATTGTGCCACCTTGTATTAGCCTTTCTATGCTTTTTTCCCCCACCCTGATTCAGCATCGAAAGAGCAAGCTTTTAGCTCCTTAAAGCCTTTTGCATATCTTATATTGAAAAGTAAATGTAGCAAATAAATTTCAGTTCCACCACTTTTACAGGTTCAGCTGTTTGGAACGTTTACAAGAAAACAAACCAAGCATGGGGAAAGTGTGAGACCTCCATTGGGTGGCCAGGAAGGGAACATATTGCTAGGCTCAGGCAAGGAACAAGATCCTGGTGGCAGGAACGGTTTTTAAAAATACACCTGCTCCCCCTCCCTTGCAGTTTTCTGGGTGGTGGATAGCACTTGCAGGTGTGCCGTGGATTAGTTTCCCACTCCCTGGCATGCATCACAAATTATGGCACTGCTCAGCTGGAGTTTGCAACCAGACCTGGCAGGTTCTGCATGAGGTCAGGCAGCCTGGCAAGAGATCCAAAGAACTGTTATTTTTCAGCCAAGAGGAGAAAATGGGTTTGTGTGAAGGGTGGCATGCCACAAAGGGCATGTGTTTTCTGGGTAGTTTTGGGGAGAAAGGCTTCTCTAAATCTGGCCGTGCTAGCAACATTCTGGGAATGTAGAACTAGAGTACATTTACATTTGTTGTTCACCTGGACAAGCAGCCCAGGGTTTCTCTTGGCTCTCAGAGCTCCATTGCTTCCTCTCAGTGTCTGTGCACGCTCAGCAGAGGCACAGTCCCTGTTATTGGGGTCTCATCAGTCCCAGCTGTGTGCTGGCCAGGGGAGGGGCCTATTCCTTATCCATTGCCCACAGCTGCAGCCAGGGAATGAGGCAAATCAGCACAGTCAGTGCACCTGGGTGTGCTCTGAGCTGATACTGCTCCTCACATTCTTCTCTGCTTGAATCACTAGTAGTTTTCCTTTATAACATTTTAAAATGAAGGCATTTGTTGTCTGTTGCACAAAGCTGGTGAAAGTTCTCTGTCAAGGCCATCCTCGATTAAACGTCTTCCAGGGAGAAGATGTGGTGTGTGTCCATGGCAGCTCCTGCCTGCTCTCTGGCAGATACACCTGGCCCAGGTGTAGGCATTTTCCCCTGCCACACAGTGATGTGTGCAGCATTTCAGTATCTCTGTGCATGCCAGCAGCATTTTCAAGGTCTCTGCCTCTCTCCAGTGACAGAAGCCATCAGCAGGGGCTCTGACAATCTCCCAAGCCCATGTAATTATTCAGACCCCAGTCTGCCTGTGGGAATTATGAGGAGGGAATCAGTGAGGGAGTCCTGCTTTCCTGTGACAGAGCTGGTAAGTGAGCTGAGATGGTATGGGGAGGAATTCAGGTGCATCCTGATAGGGCTTGGGGGTCTAAAGAGGATGTGTGCCTGCCTGCTGCCAGTGTCTGTCGAACCCTGCGTGTTAGAGGAGCAGCCACAGCCCTGGGGTGCTCTGCAGCACACCATACAGTGTACATTTCCAAAAGCCTTGCTCTTATTACAGTGGATTTTCCTCATGTTGGTTTTTGGTGGCTGTAAAACTCATTTCCACATCCAGTAGGGAGCAGAAGGGCAGCAGTGCTCCGGTGCTCTGTGTGTCCCTGTCTGCAGATGGTGACATGGACTAGAAGCAGCCAGCCTGGCAGTGGTGATGGCAACTTGAATTTCCAGCAGTACTGTTCCACAGGGCAAAACTAGATCCTGATGACTGATTTCTTGGATAAACAGGGAAAGGGAGTTGTAACATGCTTGTGTCTGAGATTCTGAGTATTTGGAGAAGCTCATTCATTTTTCTTCATGGCAAACTCTTGTCTAAATTGGAATGGAGTAGTGGGGCTAGGAGCAGTAGGGCTGGGAATTCCCAGAAAACACAGCTTGGTCTAGAGGGAGAATGATACAAATCCTGGGACAAATAGGCATTTTGAATTTACTTCTGCTGTGAAAAGGATTTGAACATTCATCCTGTTAAGTCCATGTATCCGGACAGGAATGTTTGTGCACGGAGCAAGGCATTATGCTGAGTGCCAGGCAGGAGCTGCAGAAAGGTGGATGTTGCAGCTTGTAATGGGAAAAGACTTTTAATGAGGATTTGTTGCCTGTGGCTGTGCAAGATCTTCTCTTCACCTGTATTTTGAAGAGCTATGATATTCCAGCTTCATTTCACTAAGCTGTATACAACCAAGGAAAGAATGTCAGCTTAATATATTCTGAAGTGTTTCTCTAAGGGAAAACACTGCCAGTTTTTATGGGTGCACCATTCCAGACCTGGATGGGATTTTGTTCCTCAGGTTTTAGTTATAACCTGGAAATCACACTATGAATGTACCATTAATAAGAGAACTCACATGTGTTGATTCCTTGTACCCTGTGGGAATATCAGCACCTCTGGAAGAACTTGCTGGCATTCATTTTGAATCCTTACTATAATGTTTAGAGGCATGCATGTTCTGTTATTATTAACAAAGGTACAGATATCATTTAACAGAATTAGACCACTGGAAAATCTCTGAATTCAGGCTACTTGCTTAGCGTGTCTCATAGGACTAACTCTTGTACAGCTCATGCGTGGTTGAACAAAAATCACTGTACTTCTTTCTCCAAAAGTCAAAGAAAAATGGACCTGTGTACCAAAACACTTCCTGCCAGCCAAAATATCTTTGTCATGCATGACTATGAGGCTGTTTTGTAATCTGTTTGCCCACCTGAGAGGCATAATTCACAAAGAATTTTATCTGCTTGCCCCAAACTCAGTGATCTGCTGGTAAGAGCCTCTGAGAATAGTAGATAACTGACACCCTTCCTCTGTGGCTGCTTGAAGGGTTAAGTGCTGGTTTTGAGAAGCCTGAAATGACAAGGCTGGGGATGTTTCCTACCAGAAGCAAGTACTTCTGAAGAAAAAGTTCATTAATCTTGTGTCTCGTCAGCTGGTGGGGTTGTCTGTGAATGCAGGGTGTCCTGAACCCTGCACGGCGAGGGCTGGGCCTGTGCTCCTGCTCAGAGGGCTTCCTGCTGGGGAGAGGCTGCTGGCACTTTGGTCACTGCAGAGGAACAGGCTAAAGATAAAATCTGCATGGAGCACAGTGCCTGTGGCGAGCGTGTGGCTTCCTTCCTGGACTCTGCAGGTGAGGGAATCTGTTTGCCAGCCCGGATCTGCGAGCCTGCTTAACGCCAGTGCCCGATGCAAAAGTGCCTGCTGTCACATCATCCTTCCCCTTGTGGTTCTTGTGGATGTTTCGTGGGTCTTAACTGGCAGCCTGTGGTCATAGCCTTGCATTGTCCCATGAGACTGAGTCACAAGGTTGTCATCGCTGTGACTTCCATCCTGCAGGTCTGCAGAGCTGACACTGCTCAGGTCTGCTGGAAGCACTGAAGAAGCCTCTCAGGTGCTTGGCACAGGACCTCCAATTTCCTGGCAGCACCTGTGTGCTCATCAAGAACGTGTTTTGTCACCGCTCGTGTTGCTGCAGCCAGCAGAGCTGGGCTTGTAGAGCAGGGGCATCTTGGGGTGTTCTTATGTAATGGCTCTCGATTTAACCAGTGCTGCTGTACACGTCATGACTCACTGCCAGCCTTGGTAACTTATTTCTGCACACTGGTGAGGCTCTACTAGAAATTTGTGTTTCTGTAAAGGATAAAAAGCAAGATGCTTTACTCACAAACAGTGTAAGATGTTCCCAAACTCCCAAGAGCTGTGACAGTGTGGGCTTAGCTGCTGATGGATGGCACTAATGCAAAAGCTGGTTGACAGTAGATTGGATTCCAGGTAGATCATCTCTCTCTCTGCATATAAAGTGACCCTGGTTTAATGTGTTGTGGTTTTTCTTCCAGCACCTCCATGAATTTATCTGCCCACAAGATACAGAGTAAGTTTTCATAATGGCTTTGATTCTTCCACTAATCAATTTTTATGGAGTGACTGATCACAGAACTCAAGAAGTGCAGTTCGTGCCATTTGAAGATGTTTTTGCCAATAGTTGAGTATATTCACATAGAGGGAAGTCAAAAACCTACTGGGAAAGTGAAAACTGATTGCTTGGCAACTGGGTCTTGTTTTTAACATAGCCATACTTTAATTTAGGCCATGTAACAGTTGGAATTTATATGTAACCTACGTTGTAAAACAATTTCAGCAAGAGGCATGCATTTGTATTCCTGTTCTCACTGGTGGCTGCGGAGCTCAAGAGCCCACACGTCTGCTCTCGAAGCTGCTTGTTTGGCTGTGTGCTTGCACCCAGCCCTGAATTGACTCCCTGCTGTGCCCAGCTCCGTGCCAGGCTCTGTCTGTCCCTCTTGCTGCCACACATGATGCTGGTGCACACCTATAACTGTTGCAGGCAGGGTGCTTGGCTGCTCCATGCTGTGCAGCTGTCTGGTTGGATTTCAGTGCTTTCCCAAGCCTGAGCCTCACTCACTCGCTCGCTTACTCACTCACATCCCTGGGCCCTGGTGAAAGGTTGGGACAGCATCAGGTGTGCCAAGATGGACTGACCACCTCTTGCAGCCTTCCTGCAGTCCACCAGCATTAGCCCAGGTGTAGGCATGGCAGGTGGAAGGAGACACTCATATTTTGCTTTGTTTTTCCCCCCTGTGCCAGCAGACCTTGATCTGCTGGGCACAGGAGCCATTCTTCAGCTGGTCCTGTGGGATGTTGCCTCTCTGGATGTGAAGCCGAGGGCCATGCCACCTCTGCCAGCACTGGCTCACCCTGCCACAGCAGAGAGCTGCTTGTGCTCCCAGCTGAGCTGTCCAGGTGCTCCAAGTCACTTGCCTGCAGTGGCACTGTGTGACACAGTGGCTCAATGTGATATTCACCTGCTTCACCACCACTGGTGGTACTTGGGCTTCTATATGTTGATGCAGAGCATTGCTGGATCCCACACCCCTCCAAGGGGAGCATTGGTGCCCATATTTGCACTCCTCAGCTCCACATGGTGATATGTTTTGTGCACAAGCAGGGAGAGCAGTCCTTTAAAATCCCCAGAAATGGGCTCTCTAGAGGCTTGTGATAGAAATAGCTTGGTTTGAATGGTGTGTGGATGGAGATGTGCATGAGGCACCAGGAACAGTGCTGGGTTAAAAGAGTGTGTTGGGAATAAGGACCCTCTTCCCAGCACTGAGCTGAAGAACGCGGTGTTGTCCAGCCTGAAGGCTCCTGCTTCCACACAGCAACTGCACAGATGATGTGTCAGCAGATCCTGGGCTCTGGCCACAGGAAGGGATCAGCACAGGTACAGCACGTCCCATGGGCCATTGTTTCTCCTGTCAGCCACCAGGAAAACACTGTGGCCACAGAGATGTGTCTATTCCAAGCTGTGAATCCCAGCCTTCTGCCCCAGCTGTCCCCTGTGGGTGCAAAGTGCAGGTCTTTAGAGAGGACTTTTCCTTCAAGGACATGTGAGCTGTTCTGCTTATTTGAGAATTCCCAAGAAAGCTTTCCATCATATGCAGAGGCTCAGGGTGCCCCCTGCAGCACATACCACACACCTGGAAAACAACTGGATCTTGTGTCTCAAAGCCTTTTGATTTCCAGGCAATGCCATGGTCTTCTGGGTAGTTTGACATGGAGCTGTGCTTATGTTGCTTTGTTTCCCTGTCAGTACACTGACTGGCTGCATGGAAACCATGGGCTGCTGAAGCTTGAGCAGATGGTGCACAGGGATGGGGTTGTAGAATAAATATTTAGCACTAAGCCATTTTTTGCTGTTTTCTCTACTGAATTTTAAAAATATCTAGTGTAACTTGGGGGATAAAATTTCTCAGGGGAATGTGTAAGAAGTGGCTGTTCTGGCCTTTGGGGGTGGGTTTGGAAGGGATGTTGAAAGAGGAATATGCTTGGATTCAGAGCTTGGGTAGTGTTGCCCAGCTGCTGTGCTGGCAGAGGTAACCAGGGCTGTGCCACACTTCCCAAACCCGTGCTTCTGTGTTTTTGGAACCCAGCCTGGAGCTGGGGTTAGTAGCACCTGTGGTATGGGTGACATTCTCCAGACACTGAAAGGAAAGAGCTCCTCCAGAACACACACATAGTGTGTGCTGCTGCACACTGCCTTGTTGGGTGCTGGTATTCTGTTCCCTTACAATGGTTAGTGAGCAAATATGGCCCCTTTAAGAGGGTTTATGGCTGCATCTCTCAAGCCTTCAGGGTTGCTTTTTCTTTAAGTCCAGTAAATCCATGTAAGCAATGAGAGTAAAGAGCAGGGATGATGGAGGAAGCTCCAGGGTCTGTTTGCATTTAAGCGCTCCCTGCTCTTAAGCTGATGTGCACAGAAACTCCTCAAAGGCTTAGACAGCTCACAGCATGTACTGTTATGATCCTTTTTGTATTTAAAACAGATCAAGACAAAAGGGCATTAAAATACAAATTTGATGAAGAAAAACTTCCTGATTTTTTCCTCCCCTCCGTGCTGGTTTCCTGTGAAAAGCGTCGAGTCAGGGGCTGGCACAGCTGTCTGGCTGTACAGCAGGGAGGGAACACCTCCACAGGAGAGAGCTGGCAGCTGTATGGAATTGCTCCTAGGCAGCCACTGCCAAAACATCGCTGGACTGGTTCTTCCCTGTGCTTGGATGGGGTCTGGAATGGGATGGATTCATTAGTGCTCAGATGGAGGTGCTTCTGTGAGAAGGAGCTGTTTGCAGTGATACATTTCTGTCAGGGCAGAGCCTGCCAGCCCTTCCTGCTGCACTTCCAGCCTGCTCAGGTCCTGGCACGTGACTGCTTTTTCTGTTGTTCCTTTGTTGAGTTGATTTGTGCCCTTGGAGTCTCTTCTGTGATCCCTTACTGGCCTTCTAGTTCTGCCAGAATTCCTGCAGGTATGTAGAGTGTTCTGTTTGCATTCCCCACACTAGAAATTTGTTTGAGCAATCTCAGTGCTTTTTCAAAGTTGTTTGGACAAAGTGCAAGGCAGAAATATCACTTACACTGAGGTGCTGCATATCTTTATCTACAAGGCCTCTTCAAGGTGGACAATCATTTCAGTTATGCCTTATAACCACCAATGGCCCAGTTTAGCTCTACTTGAGCCTGTAAATCTGGCAGCGCCTCCATGTCCTGAAATGTTTTCCATTTCATCTGGTGGCTCATTCCACGTCTTTTGTTCACCATGCAGCCCATGAGGATTTGCTGGATATGACGTGATGTCTATTCCATACATCACAAAGTAGTATAGACTGGGCGAGCAGTGGGGTTTTTCACATGTGCCATCTGTCAATGTGCTCCAGGTTTCTCCTTCCATTTGTTCTCGTCCCTCTGGAAAAGTTAGTACCGTGCTCTAAGTGTAGTTTGAAGTTGTGATAGTCCTTGGCAAGTATTTATGGGTAGGGCAAGCTTTGTTTGCAAGGGTTTGTTGTTCCAAGCTGTGCATGTAACTGGAGAGAGGAGGAGGAAAGCCAGAGCAGTCATTCTGGCCACTGTTCAGCTGGCAGGGCTGGAAGGCCATGACCCCAGGTAGGTACTCAGCCCAACATCACACTTCCCGATGGAATTCTGCTCTGCTGGGCACTTGGAAACAACAGGTGTGGTGGGCACCTCCAGCAGGCTGAGGATGCTGAGTGCCCTCCCTAAACCCATCCAGGATGTGCAACAAGCTTTGCCTTAGTCTGTGAAGGAGGAAACCTTCCTGTGCCCCAAGGTTCTGCTGTGCCAGCAGTGAATCCATCCCTGATTCCTTCCCGCCGGCTGGACTGGTGAACCTGTGCCATCCACTGCCCTGGGGGGCCCTGGAAGCCCAGCTGGGTGTGACAACCTTTGTACCGTCCTGGGGCCGCTGAGCCAACGCAGGGCTCCCGCTCGGAGCTGTCACCACCTGCCAGGGAGCTGCACATCCACCCAGTGCTTCCCCAAGAGCCAGACTTGGCTCTCCTGCCACACCCAGGAGATGTGGAACAAGTGCCGCCGGAAGAGCGCTCAGTTGTTCTCCGTCTCTTGTGTGAGGAAAGCCAGTGCTCGAGAAGCCCATCTCCAAGGTTTCCACACACAGAACAGCTGTGCAGGGAGCTCTCCTTGGAATAATGCAGATCCCCTCCAAGGCAGCGCTGTCTCCTGTCACACATGCATTATGAATGCTTCCTTTGCCTTCACTCCTTCAGAGCTGTGTGGTATTTAATTAGAGGCTTTTTATGTTCTTCATAGTGGGACCAATTCCCCTCCCCTGTGAGCTGAATTTTTTGGCAGGTTTGCAAGTGGCAATAGCAAAGTCTGGCACAGCTGGAGTGAGAATCGCATTGGACTTCACAAGGGGGGATTACTGGTGCTGTTACACAGGTGTATGTTGAGGCAGCACCAAGTCACCAGTATTTGGGGAGCAGCTCCCTGCTGGTGAACAGGACATATCCCTCCACACCCTCACTGTAGGGTGGACTGCACAGCCATGGACTGTGCCCTGGGGTCACAGCTCCAGCCCCTCTGGGATCAGAGCCAATTCACCTTCAGCCCACCTCTGCTTGGGACTTCCACAAGTGCTCAGCCCACACAGGAGCAGTTCCTAAGCTGAGCCAGGTCATGTTCAATAGCTGCCAAGTAGCAGGTCTTTGTTAACCTTGCTGATTTTTGGAGATAGATGAGCTGGCAGATGGGAGGCTGTAGAAATATTTGTTCCAGCAGCTGCAGGGGGAAGAATACATATGAAAAAAAAGCTTTTATCTTTCAGTTAATAGATGTCTAAATGCCTTGCATGTGAACAAATATCCATGGTATGTATTGCTGACTTAGACTCATAAAATCCATAGCTCTCTCTTTACCATTTTCTGAAGTGCAGAGCAATTCATGGTGTTATTTATTAGGACTAAGTCCTCCTTTTGAGAGGGTAAAATTTGAGAATTTTTTATAGGAAACCTCCCTCCTGAAAGCTGGACTTTTTTTTTTTTTTTAATATGTCAAGCACATTAATGAGTGTTAGAGGTAAACCAGAATGCTGGGATGGAGGGAAGTGGAAAAGAAAATTTTCCAGCCACACCTTTGCTTATTTCATGGTTAAGTCATTTCATATTTGCCACAGAAATCGCTGCTGTTTTGGGTCTGTTTGGTGAGGATGCATGCAGACTGCCCAATTAGCAAAAATTCAGAGAGAAATTATCTTGTGGCTTGTTTCTCAAAGCTTGATTTGGGGTTTTGGAAGCAGGAGGCTCTATAATACAGCTTCCAGTCAATCAGCCACATAGTTCTGGTTATTAGTGCCACGAACATAAAAAATTTTCCAAGTTCCCTGAGTTTTCTGGTGTGTGCAGGTGATGATAGAGCTCCCTGCTATGCTGGATCCTGCCTTAGCCTGCTGGCAGGCTCACTGGAGGCACAGAGCCAAGGCTTTGGGGAACAGCATCCATCCAATTTGGCAATAGAAATCCTATTCCTGTGCACAGAGCAACAGGGAGATGAGCACTGCCCAGCACTCACTTCCTTGGACATAGTTGAATAGTTGTTCTGCAGTTGAGTGTTGGCTGTAGTGTGTGCCAGGTCCCTGAGGATTTGGTTTGTGTGCTGGCACAAGGGCCAGCTGAAGAAATGGAGAAACAATTGTCCCTTTCTCATTGTGCACAGGCTGCTGTCACTTCGAGGGGTCAGACAGAGGAGCAGTGTTGGTGGGGGATAATGCCCTGAGCACGGAGCAGGCTCAGAGGGACAAGTGGTAAAGCGTAGCCTATAGACCTATTTCTGGGGTCTCTTATTTCATCATCTCACCTGTCAGCCAGTGGCTGTCACGGACAACCAAGACTTACCATGGCAGTCATTCTGGCAGAGCCTGATTTCACACAGTCACTGTTTCTAGGAGAGAAGCAGGTTCTTGTTTCCCCTGAGCCTTTTTGCCACGGTGGTGGAAGTGCAGAGCCAGAACTGTGACACCTCTTCACAGCAGCTCTTAAAGTGCACAAGAACTTCCCAAACTTTTGCAAACGCAGCAAATTTCTTTTCACAGGATTTGAGTTTGATTTTTGGACATGTGTTTGACACAATGCAGTATTTTTCCTTCACCACCTTCCATGTAGGCAGTGGTGGGGAAGCGACCCAGGAAACAACTTCAGCTATGGTGTCTTGTGTGACATCCGAATTTGTGCAGAACACTGTCATTTACAGTAGTGTTCATCAGCACAGTGCAGTCACAGAGTTCTTCAGCTGACTCAGAATAAATAGGCAATAAGTTCTGAGCTAGTGTATTAGATGGGATGGAGCAGAATAGGTGCTCAAAGTACTGTTTTATCACAGACTGCTGCCAGCTGTTCAAAGTCAGCAAAAATATTGCTGTTGATTTCCACGGGTATTTGATAAGATTGAGATGGATTATAGGAGATCCTGGGGACTTGTGCTTCCAGGGGCATTTCTAGTGAAAAAGCCTGGCAATCCTGCAAGCTGCAGGGGTGGGGGGCAATCTTATTTCTAATTTCTGCATTTATTTTTCATAGGCTGCATCCTGGCCGATGTGTTTCCATGCATTATGTAGGTTGAGGGTTGGTAACAGTGGCTGTCACAGCACTGTCCACGATCCAGTCTGACAGTCCCAGTTCTGAGCACCTGGTCATGTTTTGAAACAAGTTTAATCTGTTTAAAATTGCCTCTAAAATCAGCTAAGACTTGACAAACTTGTACGAGAATTCTAAAGAAATCAGTTAACGTAGAAAATTCTCTTTGCTGTGTGTTGGCCGGTTCCTGCTTTACCCTGGCAGAACTTGTCCTTGGAACGTGGGGAACGTTTCAGCCCCGTGAGGTCGCAGAGACAGGCTCTGAAACCCTGTGCTCTTTGCTCCTGCTCTGGAATTAGTCCCAGCAGGGCAGTCCTGAGATGTGCAGGGAGCTGCTGTGTGTGGCTGCAGTGGAGAAACAACCAGCTGAGCTCCCAGCAACTCTTTGGCTGACCTGGCCACCACTCTTCTTCTTTTCCCAAAAGGGGAAAAACAAACACCAAAAAAGTCAAACTGAGGAGTCTTTGCTTTACCATTCCATGCCTATGCTGTAAGCCTCCTTGGCTTAAATACATTAGTTTCTATTCCTAACATCCATCAGCCTTCTGCCAGCACATGGTGACTGTTTTACGTGGAAAAATAGAGTCCTGTTGTACAGAGACCTTTTTTCTTCATCCTGATAAAATCTTCACTGGACTCTTCAAATAGAGACAGCACAGAATTGAGTTGAAAAAATGTTTTCACCAGTATCTGGTTGTATTTTATCATTGGCTGTCAAAGGAGCCCACACAGAAGCCCTCCAAATCTACGGATAAATAGAGCATCATGGTTTCAGGCAAGGGCAGGCTGCACTTCAGTTTCCATGAGTTGAATTTGTCAGACACTATCCCAGCCAGCAGCACAGTAACCATCAGCTGTGGGGCTTTGCAAGGCAGTGGCATATTTAATGTTCACTAATTTCACAGAAGGATTTCTGGGAAGCAGCAGATGGCAGGAAGCCGTGGGCTGCTGCTGTGGCTGTGAGGGTGAGGAGCTTCCCAGTGAAGTTCTGTCCACAAGATTTGAGAAACCTCCAAGGGACCCCATTGCTCAGAGACACCCAAACCAAGGATCTGTCCTGGAGGAGTGAGAGCTGTGCTCTGCCTGTGGCTGGAGCATGCAGCTGCCGGATGCCAACACTCATTCCTCTGAGTCACAGCAGGTTTAGGAGCTACACCATGGTACAGAGGTGGCAAGTGGAGAGGATTGGCTTTGTGTTTTCTGTCATCCAGCCATAAGCAGACAGGAGAAAAGCTTGATTTGCTGTCACCGAGCTTTCCTCGTGGCTCTGTCAGCAATTACAATTGCACAGATCGTAGTGAGAAAACATTGGATGAGGAATTTGAAGGGAGCTGGTCAAAGCTGTTCACACACTTCCCTCTGCTGCCAGCTCTGTCTGCGCTCTCCTCCCATGGCACATGGGTGGGCTTTTCCCTCGTCGCGCCTGGAGCCTCTCCCACACTCCAGAGCTCTTCCTTTGGTTCCGTGGCCTTTCTGCTGCACTCCCTGTCCTTGGGCTACGGGGATTGGAAATCCCAGCCGACTTTCACATGACCCGTTTCCCTTCCAGCAGCACTGCGGGGTGGGAAAAGCCTTCCCGGTGTTCGAGGTTCCCGGTGACGTCCCGGAGCTGGCAGAGCACAGGCTGTGCGTGGGCCCCGGAGCGCCGGCATCCCCCCAGCGCCGACAGAGCTCTTCCCTGGGCTGGGAGGGTTTCCCGGCCCCAGGGGGATTCTCCACTGCGGCTTTGCAGGGGGAGCTGGCCCTGCCCTGGGGCTTACAGCAACCTGGTCTAGCAGGAGGTGTCCCTGCCCACGGCAGGGGGATTGAACTCCGTGATCTTTCAGGTCCCTCCCAACGTGAGCCATTCTGCAATGTTCCAAATGAATGGGTAATTCAGGGGGAAAGGCTGCATCTCCCTGTGAGCTGGAAACACACCAGCACTCAGCCTTCCTTAATGCAGGAGTTTTCTGCCCCACACCTGGAGAGCTCCAAGCACCCACACAGCCCCTCCATGCTTTGGTGCATTTGCTGCCGGTGCAAAGCAGGGTCTGCAGCACGTGCAGCAGAACTCTTCCGACAGCCCCACTACTCACAAGGCTTCTGGAAATTTGTGCTTTCCCAGCAGATGAGCCCCTGGGGAGACATGAATCTTTCAGAGGCTTCGTGCAAATAAAATGCAGCATTTTACAGTCTTGGGCATAGCCTCGGGTTTCTCAGTTTTTCCTGACATAGTCCCAATTTTCTGCTCTCTCTTTTCTGTTAGTGAAGATGTTCAGTTCACACTTTGTTCTGCTCAATATAACCAACATAATCCTATTTTCTTACTACTTAACCAGATAATCAAGATGCCAAAAGCTTGGAAATTCCCTTATTTTCTGCCTTAAAATTCTAATTGTAGTTATGTATGAACTTCTGGTTTATAATATGGAAAAATACGATTTAGTCCCCAAAAACAAAGAACATGGAGTCGTGGACAAGGAGACTTACTGGAATAATAGAAATATAATAAAATTTTGATCATTGTAGCAAAGATGTAAGCTGAAACTTACATGTTATGTTCAGTGGGGGGGAAAAGCCTCTGAGAATCTTGTCAGTTTTCTTTCTCCTAGAAGGCAGGCAGACTTGGCATCTTTCCCACTTCATGGCTATGGAGTTGTGCCCCTGGAGTAAACTCCCTAGAGTTGGTCATGTCCTACAGCAGTCCTGGAGGCAGGCTCAGGGAGGGGAGCAGCACTGGGGTACAGGAGGTTGTGACTGCCTGCAGCATTAGGTGTCATTGGATCCATACTTGGGGAGGCCACAAGAGAAGCAGCAGCTGCTGTCAGCAGGGAACTGTTGGTGGTGTCCAAGGGTGTCAACGTCATCCCTTCTGTTCAAACCCCAAGACAACAACCTTTAAACGCTGCCCCTCTGTGTCCCCACAGGTAAATACGTCTACCAGCCCATGACCCCTGTGGAGCAGCTCCCAAGCACCGAGATCCCCGTCCGCCCCCGGGAGTCCCCCAACACCATCCAGATCTCGGTGTCGCTCACCGAGCACTTCCTCAAGTTCGCTCCCGCGTTCCAGCCGCCGCTGCCGCCCGAGGCGCCGCAGTTCTGCACCATCGCCGACCTGTTCATCGACAACTACCGCGTCAAGTGCATCAACGGCAAGATGTGCTACGTGCAGCGCCAGCCGCCCGCCCCGCACAGGGCAAAGCCCGACGAGGGCTCCGTCCAAAATGCCTTAATCACAAAGGAGAGCAATACACCAAAACCAGAGCACTGCTCGTCCCCGTCCAGCTCTGAGGACTCTGGCATCAATGCGGTGGGGGTTCACTACGTGGAGTCGTGTGACGAGGACACAGAGGGGGTGGCCGAGCTGAGCTCAGAGGAAGATTACAGCCCGGATAGCAGCTGGGAGCCGGACGAATGCCCGCTCCTGTCGCCCTCGCAGTGCGAGTTGGAAGTGATTGAGACTATAGAAACCACTGTGTGACCACACAAGTCGGCATCGGCTCAGTCCACTTCCTTCTCAGTAATGTTGCTTTTGTAGTATTTCTATTTTCTGTTTTTTCTGACAATCCCTTTTTTCCAGTGCACTTGATATTTCAGATTCCTGTCATGGGAGTGTGGTCACAGGACTTACATATGGTGAACTAGCAGCAGCCTGAGCAATTTTAACACGTTCTCAGCCTGATCAGCTCTCCCACGTCTGCACGTAAGGTAGTGACAAATCTTAAGACTTTTCTAGCAGAAATAGACCCTTTTGTTGGTCTGGGTTACCCCACACACAACTTCTCACATAAGGACATGCCACTTGAGATGTTTCCACCTGTCGGGTTGTTGGCAGGGGTCCCTCAGAGCATGGGGGGGGTGCATGCCTGGAGCCCTTAGTCTTTCTCAAACAGCTACATGAGGCTCCTCCCGTCTCTGTCCTGGCGCCTTGTCCGGCCTCTTCCCTAGTGCTGGTGCGACCTTCTCCGAGGCTGTTGGCACCACGCTTCCAGCAGGTTGGAATGGCAAGCTAGAGAATGCACAAAGTGCCTCCAACTTTTCTCCAGGCTATGCACCGAGCAGCTGCTGAGGTAGGCCAGGCTCTGAAATCTCCTGAGAAGGCAGGTCTTGCTCTGGAGGGGGATGAGTTGCCTGAATCCACCTGGTCCCTTTTCTCTGCCTGGATCTTGGGAAGGGGGTCTGGCTTTTGCAGGTGGGCAGGAAGGGGAGCAGGCAGAGGTGGGGCATGGCCATCTAACCAATACCACACTGGACTGGGGAGTACCAGGACAGGCGAAGGAAGCGACTACCTCCGAACACCCGCCCTTGGCTCCGACTCTGCCTCCTCCTGGGCTCTTTGGTGCGGACACTCAGGACCAAATGGCCTCAGGGCCTGCATTTGCCTGAAGAATAACAAATTTTAAACAAAAAGAATTTTACCAGCCACACCACTGTGTCGGCAGAGCTTGGGGACAGCATGGAGATGCCCCTGGAAGGTGGCCCATGGGCTCGGTGGCATGTGAGCTTGTTAAAATAGAGCCTAACGTCATCTTAGTGGAGAGAGGAGGCTTTGGCCCCTGTTCCATCACTCCCAGTCCAGGAGCAGGTTTGAAGCAGGGGTCCCTCACCCAGCTGGTAGTGGAGCTGTCTCACAGGAGGTTCAGTTTCAGCCCTGCTTGAAGGAAACAAAAATGTCACTCAGATTCCAGCCAGCTCCATGGAGCTGGAGCCAGTAACTCCTGTGTTCCTGCAGCGTTACTGCCATTCTTTGTGTGGTTGCTGTTTGCGTTTCAGAAGTCCCTGGTGATCCAAGGCTGTAAAAACGTGTACAGTTAGTGACTGATCCTAGATTATAGTCTGTGGTAGAGGGTGGCTCATCTCTCACTGTATCCTGACAATGTATTCCCAATTTTATACACTTTGTAATCAGTATCTTTAGAAGACATTTAGGCAACAGTGTGTGTCTGTGCACATGCGCGTCTAGGAGTTTCCATGGGTGGATATAAAGTAATGCTGTACTTTTTAGACTAAGACTTTCAAACAAAAATAATAGGTTTTATAGTTTTGATGACTTACATAAAATTGTGCAATGCTTGTGAAATGAAAAACTTGGGCCATTGCATGAACGGATACATTCTCACAAGGCACCTGAAAATACGCTGTTTTTCTGAGGGCATTTAAACAAAGGCTGTAGTAAAACTAAATAGGATTTATTTCATTTTTAAGGGCGGGGTTGTCTTTCTTGGCTAACTACAGTTTCTAACAACATTTTTGGTGTCTTTGGATCATTCAGACACGTTCCATAGGTAGAAGGAAACATTATATATAAATCTACAGCATTTATTCATATTTAACCTTTCAACTGTAACCTGAGTGGAGAGCTGAACGAGCTCACTCTAATGCCTGGCCTCTGAGCTTTCCTCCCAGAAAGAGGAAGGCTCTTCCTCCCCTGGGAACAGCTCCTCTTTCCCAGGCAGGAAGGGTGGGCTGGCGCAGCACAGCCTTTCCCAAGGGCAGGGAGCTCCTCGCCAGTTCTCCCTGGGGCACCAAGGGCAGGGAACATGAGCAGGACGCCCCTGCCCAGCACAGCTCACCTTGTTTGCAGGCAAGCAGGAGCCACAGCCCTGCCTGGGCACTGGCTGGGAGAGCGGTGACCTCGGGGGGTGCTGGTGGCAGAGACTCCACAGGGTCCTGTCCCCATCAGGATCCATTCTTTCTTAACTGTAAGTAATTAGCAATACCCACAAGCTGTGAGTGTCTCCTACCCAGGATTTGTTCAGATGTCTTAAGCACAATAAGCTGCCTCTTCCTTCTGTTGTTCCTGGAAAATGTCAGCGGCGCTCTGGGGAGTGCCGGGGCTGCTGGAGAGCGCTCGGGCAGGGCCCAGCCGCGGGGATCTCCTGCTCCATCACACACCCGGCTCCCAACACTCCCACGGAAAACGGGGCTCCTTCCTTTGCACAAACACGGGTGTGGCCGTGTTGCTGCAGCCATGCCCTGGGCTGGCTGCTCCCCCTGCCAGGGAGAGGTGTGTGTATATTTCCTCTTGAATAAAATACTGAACAACTGGCCTTCTGCTTGTCCTAACTGCCTGTGTGCTTTCCATGCTAGAGAGAAGCACTGTGGGACTTCCAGCAAAGGAAGGGCTGCTCACAGCTTCAGATGGCAGCTCTTGACACAGAGCCAGGCAGATGAAGGGAATAATCAGGGGGAGCACACCAGGCCCTGGTAAGTGCTGGGGCTGGTGGGCAACTTCATGGCCCAGCTGACTCATCTGGAAAGTCAGATATGTGGCCACATTCAGCTCCCTGTCTTACCTGTGCCCAGGTGTGGCTGCAGGCTGGACACATCCCATGGTAGTTCTGCTCATGAGCAGGAGGTGAGCACACAAGGCAGCTCAGGCCCCAGGGCACTGGCACTGCTCCTACCCAGGTGAACTCTGCACAACACTTGGTGCTTCCGTGTTCCTTCGAGGCAGCTGTGCTGCTCCATATGAGCTCTGCACAGATCAGCCACAAAAGTTCTGAGTACAGGGAGAGCAACATCTACCTGGTGCTGTGCTCTGGGAGCAGCTGGGACCCAAAGGGTACCCCAAAACACCCAAGTCCCAGTACTAAAGTGAGCAGAGGGAAGAGGAGTGTGTGTGTGATAGCACCTTTTTTATGTACACATTGCTCCTACCCTCAACACAGGTACAAGGCGAGAGGGGAGGTTTGAGCTTCTCCCACAGGCACAAGATGTATCTTTCTCTCACCAGCAGCCCATTCACAGAAGTGCAGAAGTCACACAGGGAAGTTCAACCAAGGGCCTCTTTAATGGGTTGGTAGAATACAGCGTGTGCAGGTCAGTTTGCTCACACAGGTGTAATTTCCTGCATTCTTCAGCCTTCTCCACATTTGCCCATTCTGTGCCCTCAGACCCCATGGCTAGTGCTGTGAAACAGCAGGGCCAGGCCTTGCCAGAACAGCTGCTTTTAGCAGAACACAGAACTCAGGTGTGACCCCCAGCCACAGAACCAGCACAGCACAGGGACATGGGGCCTCTAGGCACAGGACAGGCTCCTCCAGCTGGGCAGAACTGATTCGGTTACTTGGAAAAGTTCCTGTTGCTGCCACGAGTCCCTGGATCAGCACAGCAGCCCTCCCTGTGCCCCAGCATGCTGGGTTTGTCCCAGAGTTCCAGCTTCCAGCCCAGCTGCCCCACGACTGCCAGAGCAGAGCTGGGGCATCACCCAGCCAGGACCCACCAGTGCCCAGTGAGGGTCAGCACAGCAGGTTCTGGGAAAGGTGGTGTGGTGGGAGGGCTCCCCAGCACCACGTCCTGGGAGCAGCCAGGGCAGGAGCGCTACTCTTCAGCCAGCGGAGGGGGCGTCAGGTGCAGCTGGAAGTTCTCATTCTGGAAGACGCTGCTGGTGGCCGGGTCCCCCTGGGAAACACTGAGCAGCCCGTGCTTGTCACCGCCACCGTGGCCCCCGCGCGCCAGCTCCGTCAGGAGAGCCAGCTGCAAGGAAAACCCCCCTGGTCACCCTGGGAACACTCCTGCAGGGTACACAGAGCCCAGGGCGTCACTGTGTCCCTGCTACAGCGAGAGAAACCTTAACCCAGGTAAAGCCAAGGGCATGGATGGCATGGAGGAACCCTACAGAGCTCTGTGCAGGTCACTAGTCCTCAAGTGAACAACTCTCCAGGGGACTTTAGGTTGCTTTGAAGTCATATAATTTAAAAACAAACCCAGGAAGAACTGAAAGTGCCAACATGCACAGCCAAAACAGGCAGGAGGCACAAGAAATATGCCAGTGACAGAGGGAGCTGTGTTCTCCTTGGGACAGCACAGACACAGGAAAGAGGGAGTGTCCTCAGTGATTGCAGGAGCTACAGTGTCCAGAGGGGAGCTTAGTTACAAATCCACAAAGGATCACCCCATGGACACTTGTCGGGCCCAGCCACAAAGCCAGAGACATTCCCAAGGATTCCCTGCCAGTGGCTTCCCCAGCATGGCTGCCTTGCAGTGTACCACAGCCAAGTGCCAGCACTAGACCAAACCCCAGAGAAAAGCCAGAGCCCTCGCTTGCCAGTGCCAACGTCTGGCTTGGCCACATGAAAAATGCCCATCACCAGTTTGAAAGCAGAAGGAAAACGGGGGTACGTACTCGGGAGGTGCCTCGGTTGAGTCGGCAGAGCTGGTCAAAAGCTTGGATTTGTTGAGGATCCAACACAGACTCTGAACTCATCTGAGAAAGAGTAAGAAAGTTACAGAAACCATGCAAAACAGGCTGTCGAGTTCCTGCACACAGAAATTAATTCCTGGGCTGGGAGCAGACAGTCCACAACCTGTTTGGGAGGTCTTTTTAGCCATCTTGCCTTTGGCATGATGCCACTATGTGCAGCTTAGGTTTGGGGGGAAAAAAGTTAGTCCTGTTCTTGCCCAAAGGACAGTTATAACCCTGCATCCACAGTGAGTTATTGCAGGGCTCTGTCCCTGACAGCACAGACTGACAGTACTGGGATACCTCTGAGGAAGGAAAAATGGCATGGGAAAACTCGCTCACAGCCAGCTGGGAAGAGAAGTAATGGGCCTTTGGGGCCAAGCAACCTCTCCAGGCTCCTTCCCAGGCAGCAGCAGCAGCTTCCCCCAGCCCTTTCCCATGTCCCTGCCCCGCCCAGCCCAACACGCAGCACAGGAACACTGGAGGGACAGAGGCTGTGTGTGCCTGCTACCCCATGACTCTGCCAATGACTATTAACAACTCTTGGCATCCTAAAATGGCATTATGAGGTCCCATCTCTTGTTCTCTAGTGGGGTGTTACAGACTGAAAGCTGGGAATTGAGGGGTGGAAAGGGGAGGCAAGGTGAGTCATATGGCAGTGGCAGCCACATCCTGAGACCATGGCCCTGACCAGCTGTGGGGTACAAGCCAAGTGTCCCCCAGCAGTGAGGGGCAGCTGCAGGTGAGGGCAAAGAGAGGGCCCAGAGCTGCACCAAGAGCACTCAGGCAGAGAGGGTGGCACACACTCAAACTGCTGTAAATGGCACCATTTACATGTCCCAGGGAGAGATGACAAAGCATCACAGATTCTTGTAGGTTTGTTCCATTTATCACACAGTGTTTCTATTTTGAATGCTTCTGCTCATATTGCAAAGCAAAAGCATCATCAAGAAACCCCAACAGGAGCCAGGAGAACAGCCTCCCTCATGAGCAGCAGGCTGGCATCTGTTGTCTCTGGGGATCTATTTTTAAGGGAACATTCAAGTATCTTCTCCAAAATACATTTCCCAGGCTACTAAGCAAAAATGCTACAATCCTGCCAGTGGGTACCGACTGAAGCTGCATTGATTTTAAGCTTTTTGGCAATGGGAGATGCACTGAGCCCCCCATGGGTCTCCTGAAGCCTGTATGGTTCTGAGACCATCCCAAAACCCACGCACGTCTTGTCTTTGATCATTAGTCTGGGAAGAGAGCAATGTCCCGAGTGCGGATCGCTTATGCTGGAAACATTTGCCAAACTCTCCTTCTCCTCCAGGATATTCTCTGTAGTGTAAATAACTATTTGCCACTCAGGGAGCCAGATGCCCCCATTCGCTGCACACCTGGCATCGGCTTTGAGCCTGGGAGCCTGGGACAGGGAGGGTCAGGGACTCACAGCCAGCAGGTTGTACTGGTGCTTCCCAGGGACACGCAGGTCATCCTCACTTGGAAAACACAAAAGGCAAGGAAAAACTGCCCTCCGCAGTTGCTGTGGCCACAAGCATTCAAGGACAAGGAAAATGCCATACAATTCGCCTCCCCTCTCCTGCTTTCTCCCTACCACACATACGTAACTATCAATCAGGCTGTTCCCAGGCTGATGAGCTGAAATATTGCAGGCAATTCTTTCTGTTGTCATGGAAACAACTGCTGTCAGGCCTTTTCCTTTTTAACCGTGTCACTAAAGGCATGTTTTCCTTCAGGAGCCATGGGAAGCTCCCGGGGTCCCACAGCAGCATTCGGGTGTCAGTGGAAGGTGCTGGGCTCACCCCACAGCACAGCCTCTGTCTCCAGGGCTGGCCACCTCTGAGATGGACCCTTTAGCACCTCCAACCTTTTCCAGCCACATCCCTACACCCCCTCAGAAAGACCTCAGACAAGACACAGAACCCAGAGTGGCAATTCATCTCCTGAGGATCTCGGCCAGGAGGAAGGGAAAAGGCTTTTTTCATTTCCCAGCTCTCCCAGATCCCACCACTAATGCTAATCTCTATTGCATGTTTTTCTTGCACGTATTCCACCCCCTCTGGTAGTCACCACACAGCTCTCCCAAGCTTGCAATTATCTTTAACAGCTACAAATTCCATCGTCAGCCAGTGCTTAAGCAAAGCAGATTCCAACAGTTTGAGTGGAGGCATCGTCCATAGTCACACCAAGAGACCCATCCCAGAGCTGTCCCTCAGCCATTCCTTCCACACAAGATATTGCTGCATCAGTTAGAGCTTCAGAGCACCCCACTGCCCCAGAGGCTGCTCCCTTAACACAGGGAGATGCAGCCAGAAATCCTGGGGAAGGTTTTGGGGTTCTGAGGAACAAAGGCAACCCCCCCCCCCACATTCCCATTTACAGAGCTGAGCCCACAGTGAAAACCCAGCCAATTCATGTTAAACTAAGTAAATTTGCCTCTCTTCTGTCAGATAAGGCCCTGCTGTTTTTAGGGTACTCCCAGGAACCCGGAATGACGAACCAGAAGAGAGCAAGGCAGGCTGTGACCCAAAGTCACTGCAATGACAGTGACATTACAGAGCTGTTCAGGAACTTCAGGGAAACCTGAGGACACCCTCTGAGAACAGCAGTGTCCTGCTGCTGCTGAGCTCTGCCGAGCCCCTGCCCAGGGAGATGCTGGAACACCGCCCGGCACACAGCTGCACAGGGAACAGCCTGGCAGGGCTGCCCTGCCCTGGGACAGTCCCAGAGCCTCCAGAATCCCACCTGTAGCAGCACACAGGGGCCTGGCAGCAGGTGAGCCCTGCCTGCTCCCTGTCAGGGGCAGCCAACAGCGCCAGCTGCCCAGGGCAGAGCAGCCTCCCCAGCACAGGCAGTCTGTCACACAGCCCTGGCCTCTCACTCCTCAGCAGCACCAGGGAAGGGCAGACGTCTCTTATTTCCAGCTGAACTTGAGGAGCAAACCTCCCACTCAGGGCCCGGGAGAACACAGGTCTGTTTGTGCTCTGACAGAGTCACTGCTGCAGCCACGTGAGACTGCAGTGACAGGAGAGGAGGGCACTGTCTGTGTGAGACAGGGAAGCACACAGGCACATCCCTGTGCTCCCACTCATGCTCTGGGTAGCTGCTCCTGCCTACACCAGGTGCTGCTGGGATATTCCCTTGGACTTCTACTGATGCCTTCAGCCAAAGGAGCAATACCACTGCTCAGAGTTAATTAGACAGTCCTCCTCTACCCGCTTATGAAGACACCTGCACTCAGTATTCTTCTTACTAGATCACTTTTGATCACTTTTGTTTCCATTACAAGCCATCAGAGATGTTCTATGTCTCCAGTTCCATCCTCACACAGATTTCCTGTGCACTGCTGAAGTGAAAGAATCCACCTCCAAAGCCAAGGAGGATATTTGGACTGGATATTTGCTCAGTTAATTTGTACACAGGAACATTCTCCACAGAGGAATGTCCATTCTTGTAACTGTGTAAAACACTAGTTATCTCTATGGTGTTATTGGGGGGATCACATCTGGATATTTTCAAAACTACAAACCCCTTGGAAGTTTTTTGTATTGCTGAAGACAAGTTAATAACTGATGGTCACTGTTACCGTGAAAACAGTAACACTGGCTCTGTGTCCTGATGGATGGAGGTCATGTAACATCTGTCAAGCTCTAAAGTAAGTTTTGGTGAAAAAAACCACCCTAAACCTTCACTACTTCCCAACAAAAAGCACGTGGTGCAGAGGGACCTTTAAGGTCACATGAGGGATGTGGTACCAGCCCCTCCCACGTGGGAATCCTCCCGAGGCTCCGGAAGGCTGTCATAGGGAGGGACATGGGAAAACTGCAGGACAGAGCCCAAAGGTAGAGCCTGACAAAGTGGATTAACTATGGATCAAGTCCATTGTCCATCCTGGCGTGACTTGACAGGATTAAACTCCTGAATAAAACATATCTGCCATCTGGACAGCTCCAACAGCAGCATGCTCAGAACTCCTCGGACAAGGAATAACCAGAGCATAGCAGCTCAGGGGTTCGTGGCAGAGCTTATGGCCCAGGAGCCAAGACTCTTCCTCTCTTTGATCCCCACTGTGTAAGCTGGCAGAATAAATGAAGAACATTTGCTCATTTAAATGAGGCAAATGAGTTTTGGGAATCAGTGGCTGGGATACCTGGAGCCTTTCCCACAGTTATTCGGGCAGTGGCCCAGCTGCTGAGCCCTCATCCCCCACAAACACCACAACAAACATACAGCTCTGCAAATACATTAGGGGCCCACCACAAAAAACAAGCTCCCATTTATTTTAGCTCTTATTTAGGGGATGCTCCAAGGCAGGGAGAGCAGGACAGATGATTGTCAAGCCCCAGAGGATTACCCTTGGGAAGCCAGTGAGGCTCAGGGCTAACACAGAAAGCACAAACTTTTGGTAGTAGAACCAGAGGAAAGAAAATCCCCTGTGCCCTTCTTTCTGCTCCCCTTGGCTGAGGCAGAGCGTGCCAAGCCCTCATCCCAGCCAGGTTTCACTTAAATCCATGCTGTCACTGATCCCATAATGGGTCAGTGCTGGCTTGTGGCATCTCTCCACCTCCCCAGTTTCAGGAAATGGCCCCAGCATCACACACAGAGCACAGGGGCAGAGGAAGCACTGTCTGTTGGGCTGTCGTTTCACATACACATCTCAGCCACACTGCACAATTCCAACTGACAGCCTTTGCCTGGGCAGGGCAGAATTAGTGCTGTGAAATGCACTCCAGATGCTCAGTGGCATTTCTCAGTATGACTCTACTCCTAATTCAAGGCTTCCTAAGAAAATAAATACCTCAGCTGAAGATCACCATATTAGATTTTGCCAAGAGGAACTAAGCTTTTGGGGTCTTCAAAGGGGCTACAGAGAAACATCCTCCCCACAGATCTCTGTGCAGAAGGGCCTGGGAGCCCCAGATCTGACTCTCAGGAGGGCAGGGCTGGAAACACAATGCTGTTAGCAGGACCTCACTCAGGATTTCCTGCTCACAAACACCAGCTGTGGAGCCAGAGCAGCTTGTCCATCCCTGAGCTCTGGGTCTGGCCGGGGCCAGCAGAGTCAAGAGAGGACACGGAGAATCCCCATCTCCCCCAGTTTGCATTCCCAGCATTGCCCCAGCACAGAAACTCTACTCTGTAACTCAGCCCACGCCAGGTCAGAGGAATCCTTACCTCCCAGGGTTAATTAATGCTGCTGAGCAGTGACTATTCAGCAAACAAATTTCCTGCAGGAGCTGGAGATTCCCCCGTCTTTGACAAGTCTAAATACACGCTCAGCTTTTTTAAGATGTGACTGCGCAACAGTTTGATCACATGCGAATACAACAGTTAAATATTGTCATTTGGATATGTGAGGAACATCCCAGACTTGGAGAGGATCTGAGACACAGGGGGGAGGAGCTGGGGGCCTGAGCAGTGCTGGGGCTCTGCTGAGCCAGGCTGTGTGTGTGGAGCAGGAAGCCATGACTTCCCTGCCAAGAGCATGTGACAGCAGCAGGGAAGCAGCAGCAGCAGGGCACCATCCTGCACTGGGATGGCCTGGGATGGACACTTTCCAACTAGCACTACATGATCCATGCTGTAAGTCTTCTTCCATCCAGTCTCTCCACACCTCCCTTTAGGCCCCGAGTCCCAGCCAGCCCTTCACTTCCATCAGTTAAATAAAAAGAAGCATCTTCTCCTCCTTACCCCAATCACTGCCATGGCATGTGGAGCATTTTCCCCTTCTTTCTCTAGAGAGTAAGTCAGACTGATGTCAAAGGGGAGCCACTGGGGCTCCCTGACTGACTGCCCAAGAGAAAGCCAGAGATAACCCAATTATAAAGCACTGGAATCAAGTGTCAGGCACTTGAATGCTGAATGCAGTTTTAGTAGTTAATTCTGCTTTTAGTTTTTAAACTACACCCCAGCCTGTCACCCCCATTTATGTCCACTTCTGTGGGGCAGGAGTGCAGAGGGTGAGATGTGGGGCTGCTGAACTTTCCCAGCCTTAGATGCAGTGCCCACATCCCACTGTGGCAGGGCAGGACACACACACTGCTCAGCCTGGCTGGACCACACTCGATTTCCAAGCTCCTGGGAAAACTTTGCTGCTGTCACCAAATCAAAGACTAACACAGCCTGACTGCAGAGACTGCATGGTGCTCCACACAGGCTGCAAGATTCCCTTTCCCCACGTCTCCTCCAAGCAGGGAGCCTCTCCTGTGAGTGCAGCAGCTGACAGCAGCTGACTAAGGCCCTTAGCCAGCTTTTGATCAGGATGGGTTTGGCAGGAATTGAAATCATCTGCTCCAACAAAACCAAAGTACTACTATAAAAACATACTCCAAGACTGAATTATTTTGGTTCCAGGAGTGAGAACGCTGCTCCATGCACATCCATACAGCGACAAATGCACAAGGTACCCCAAGGCACTTGGGAACAAACCCTCACCCAGGGGCCACAGGACCATGGAGCAGCAGAGCTGAGCTGCCTACATGCAACATCCCTGAAGAGAACCCATCAAACCACCTGCCATAGGGGCTTACCATCCACAGCACCAGCCCAGGAAAAAGACAGCTCCGTGCATATTTGAGGCTGTACTTCAATTTGAATTAGGGATGGTGAAACTTACAGTGCACAAATACTGACAATAAATACAAATTAATTCTCTGTTCTCTCACCCAAATCCAGCTGCATCAATCTTGGTTACACTCAAGCTTCTTAAAATATTGTGCAAGCACTTAGTGAGTCAGTGTCTTTTATCCAGAGCCAGATTATGTGCTAGGAAGGTGGAACAGAGGCTCCACAATCCAGCCACAAGGAATGTGCCAGCTTTCAATCTAAGTTTTATATAAACACACCTTAAAAAAAAGTGACAGGAATTGTCCACACAACCAGCTGCAAGCATCCAGCTGCCCCTCACAGGTGCTCATGCAGCCCTTTCAGTCATCTCTGTCTCTTCCATTTCCCATTTCTTCCTGGGTCCAGGAAATAGCACTTGCTTTGCTACCAGTGCTAATAAATGCACTCTGCAAACACATTCATCCTAGACCTTCTGGATGAACGAATTTCCTTGACTTCCAGAGTTGTATCCCCACCAAAATAAACTGGCATTCAGAAAAGTGACCAATTAGCTGCTGAGACAGGTTCTGATCAGTCTTGTCTGGAAGCACAGAGAGAGAACAAAGTGATGATGAAAGTTTACCTGACAAGAAACCACCTCACAAAACTTACCTGTGCCAGGGATGCTGCAGTCCCTTTTTTCAGCTCTGAGAAGTTCTCACTCAGCTTCCCTCCCTTGTTGCTCGAGTTGCATTTGTAGCACATCCACCTCATGAGGCCTTTGGTGACCACCCCACACTCCTTACTCAGCAGGCACAGCGAGTGGTACAAGTGTCCACAGCTGGGAAGAGAGGAAGGCAGGGCTGGGAAGCAGAGCAGCACCTCCTGAGCTCTGCAAGGTGAGGGCAAGGGGCTGCCCAGTGGGAAAAGGCTGTATCTGGGAATCAGCAGATCAGCAGTGTATCCTCACCCTCCTGCTGATTTCCAGACTCACAGAATCAACACTGGATGCCCATTTGCTGATAGAGCTACAGACTGTAACACCAAGGTAACAATGATTTCTCCTTATTTTACAGACACCTGGGCAGACAGGACATGGGAGATGCCAGGGCTGTGGCAGGTCCAAGATGTACAAATAAACAAATGAGCCCAGGGTGTTGCAGTGTCCAAAGCACACTGCTGGGAGAGGGGACAGAAAACTGACAGCCAGCTCCTGGGACTGGGAGGCCATTCCTCCCAGGCAGGCAGAGCTGGCTGCATGCAAAGCAGCCTCTGATGGGTGTGATTAGCCAGCCCTCTCATAGTGCAAGGCAGCAGGGAGATGTGCTCCCAGGAATACAGATCATTACTCAGGCAAACCAACCAGTAGAATTTGTTTCCCCTTTTAAAACTATTAACATGATCAGAGCTGCAACCCCACTCCTTAACTTTACCTGAAAACAATGATTTCATCAGCAGTTTCTTGCCTCCTTTTGTACTGCTGGAGACAGATGCAGCAGTAATCCTGCTTTGGGGTAAGGCCTCTGGTGACAGAGGCTCTCAGGTTACACAGGGACCAGTGGAGATCGTGGTTTAAAAGGCTCGTGGTTGTCTCTAGAAGGGTCTGTGTGGAAGACAACACATAGAATAGGTCACGTCCAGACTGCAGAAACTCCCTGCCAGCCCCTTCTTCAGAACAAGCCACTTAGCAGCTCACTAAGAGCAGAAACAACCCAATAAAATCACTTCTCCTATGCTTTCTATACCCTGACCTCAAAACACTTATGCTTTCATCACACATTAATGGAGCAATTCCTCTGCACTCTCAAATAGACAAGTCCTGTATTGACTTTTGCCCAAGAGCATTAACAGAGGCATGGCAGGCTCATTTTGTCATCTTCCACATCAAACCTCCCTTTTTTTCCCTTCTACCTGGCAAGCTACTGCTTATATCCCCATTTTAGGAGAAATGTGCTAATAAAAATCAAAGCTCAAATGCACTATGGCAATTAAAGTCTTTAAAAAAACCCTGAACTGCTCATCTGCTTGTCCTTCCCAATGGATGCTCATTTTCAAAGAGCCCAAAGAACCACCCCGAGTTTCCAGCACCAAGTTTCTCTCAGGCACGGGGGCTCTGCTCCCTGATTCACATCCGTGCTCCACAGCAGCAGCTGCCAAAGGCTGCACCACAGGATCCCACCTGGGCACATAGCCTGTGCCAGAGCTGCCAGGCAGGGACAGGGGCAGGAGCTGCCCAGACCTTCTGCAAGAACACAAACACAGATAAGGGCTCTTGGTGTTCAGCCTCTACAGCAAAGCTATTTCCCACTGTGCTTCTGCATTGCCTGCTGGTGTCTGCGGGCCTGCCCTGAGCAGCAGCTGGGATGGCTCTGCCACATGAGGGGGGAGAGGGGCTTGGAGGAACATTGTGCATCCTGTTTATGGGAAAAGGAGTTTCAGAAAACTGCTCAAGTGTGGAGACTGCCTGGGATTTGGGACTGGGCTGAGAAAAGCGGGACTGAGATTTAAGTGGAAATCTCACCAGGACACAAAGGAAGTGCAGCATTATCACTTGGAAGTGTAAAAACAGCCTAATTTAAAAGCCTGTTATTTAAAACTGCATAGAAAGACAAAACATATCAGCTTTGTGCCTTTGAATTCCTAACTGCAGGATGAGCTAGAGAAAAAGCAGATGTTTATCCTTCTGGTACATTTAACATAGAACTGAGCCACAGAGGTGTTCACCATGTACCTGTCAGTCCCTTCATTTGCAATCTGTGAGCAAACCAAACTCCCTCCCCATCCCCCAATCACACAGAAATCACTCACATGCCCACTGACTTTGCCCTGCAGACAGAAATGACAAATAAGAGAGAGAGAGAGAGAGCAGTAGGCCAGGCAGCTAAAATAATGCTGCATGCAGTGGTGGACAGAACAGAAACACAGGCAACTTACTTGTTCATAGTTAAAAGTGTCCAGCATTCCCAGGACAAGCCCTTGAATTTCTCCAAGTTTCCCTTTTCCATAAACTGGATCCTGTATGAAGAAATGCAAAGCTGCAGTTGAATCACAGGATATAACCATTCTGATTCCTTTTAGGTCTTTTTTCCTCTGTACTGGAACTGCAAATGGAAGCTACAACTGCAGAGTTAAATATATTGCACATACACAGGGACAGCAGAATAATCCCACACACTGATGGAAAAAATCAGTAATTAGCAAAACTCAGTAGATAACATCACTATAAATTAGTGTGCCTGAGTCAAAACTGGAAACTCCATTCAGGAGCTGCAGGAGCTGACTGGAGTACATTTGAGCAATATTGAAGGGAACAGCATGGCCAGCCAGCTCTCAGCTCCCCCACTGCCCCGTGCTCTTGCCCAGCCAGGAGTGTCCCATCCCCAGACTCACTCCAGACCCCTCATGTGCAGGGTGGAAGAGCACACCCCAGTCACTGCTGAGCCCACAGCCCAGCTGGCAGAGGAACAGGGCCCTGGGGCTCTCCTGGTGCTGCAGGGTTGATTTTCACATGCCCTGAACAGCTTTATTGCCATGTCCCAGCAGCACAAGCACAGGGCTGTGGTGCAGGTCATCAGCCTGTGCATCTCCCCCTTCCTCCAGCCCAAACAGCCCTGCACACCCACCCTGGCACCCCCTGAAGCATCACACTGTGCAGGAAGCTGAGAGAAGCTGTCTGGTGGAAGTGGCAGGACATTGGCAAAAACAGACCAGCAAGATGTGAAAAGGAAACTAACCCAGAGCACAGAAGAATGGTGGGGACACAATGGAAACAGGAACAGGAGTGGGATAAACAAGCTCTGGATAAGATGAATGAGAGGAGGAGTAGGACCAAGGCTGATTCCATGCTGGGACTGGGCAAGAAAAATTGGGAGTAACAAAGCCAGCTGACAAAGACAACTGAAGCAGCATGGAAGCTACACTGCAAGACACCCTGAGGGGTGCAAGACAGAACAGCAAGCAAGTCAAGGAACTCTTGAACAACAGCCCTCATGGGCAGTGTGACAGGCAGAAACACCAATGTTCAAACCTAAATAAAAGCAGCCCTCAGTAACAGCACTGAGTCAAAACCAGCTGTGGATTTGGAGCATGTGGAGGAAGCATGAAGAGCTGGATGTGCTGCACAGGCTCCTTTTCTGCTGGGTGAACAGCACAGCACAGGAAGTGCACTGCACTGCAGGGATTATGGAGGCAAAGGGATTTCCAGAGAGTGGGAATGTGATCCAGAGCACAGAGCAGTTAGGCAGGCAGCCAGCAGCTCCTCTTCTAAAGCCCTCAAGTACATTGCCAACGGATCTCTCACAAACTGTCCCAATCCCACAGTTTCCATACAGCACCTCAAACTTCCTAAGCTACAAATGGAGCTTTTCAAAGCCACTGGTTTCCTGTCTGGACACAGAGCAGAAGAAGAGATGTGAAGAAGAGGGAAGAATAAAGACCCATCTGCAGCTTTGCAGAGGGAGAACACAAGTCTGAGGGCTTTCAGTTGCTGTCTTTTCCTCAAGTAATGCTTGATGATCTTTAAAAATAATGGCAGCTGGGAGGAAAATGAACTTTCTTCCTTCCAGAGGAGGCCCATGGTCTGGCCAAGCCTCACCCTGAGCCTGGCAGCCCAGTGCCAGCACTGAGTCTGTGGCCATTCCCTGCTGGAGCCATCTGATGGGATGGGCTGGAGCTGCCTGCCTGCCTCCAGCATCACACCCACAGCTCCCAGGTCACTTCTCCAGACAGTTATAAAGCTTCTAAATTGCAGCTTCAGACCCCACAGAACTTCCAGCCACAAAAGCCTCGTGGGATCAATTAGTTTTACGGAGGAATATCTTTCATTAATTCCACCTTATAAAACTGGTCTGGGGTTGGAGTTCAGGCATACTCCAGACATGGATGTGCCATCCCATGCAGTGGAACAGGCACTGCAAAAACCAGGAACAGATCCCAGCAGCCTGAATGGCATCAGCACAAGGAGCCAGAGCCAAACTGGCTGCCCTGGGCTGCCACCAACAAACAGATGGGAAGAGCTGGCAGGGATCCACACACAGCCCAGAGGTGCTCATGCAGCCCTTTCAGCCACCTCTGTCTCTTCCATTTCCCATTTCTTCCTGGGTCCAGGAAATAGCACTTGCTTTGCTACCAGTGCTAATAAATGCACTCTGCAAACACATTCACTTCAGCTTCTCCCCTCTGCAAGGGGCCAGAGCAACCACTCCACACACAACTAATCCCAGTGCTGATCTCCCAAACTAGAAGAAAAAACAGCCAAAGCCCTAAGCAGGAGTGGAAAAAATATAAGGAGAAGCTTTCTGAATCTTTCTGCTTCCACTCTGGAACAGTTTTTAGAGAATCATTCCTTCCCCTCTTTGGGGTCCCTACTGGTAGCTTTTATATTTCTGGCTTCTCCAGTTCTCCATTTTGCAGGAGGCATCAGCTGCATCTGCTTACAAAACATTCACGAAGGATTACAGCTTTGTAAGGGAATTAACACTCAACCTCTCAGCCCTCTTCAGAGAACACTCACATCCTTAATAACATGGAATTTTTCTTAATGCTCAAGAGGATTCCTCTAGTATCCCTCCTAATGCGTTTAGTTCAGACTTCCCAGTTAATAAATTACTCCCCAACACTATAAAGGATGAGCAGGAGCAAATCTATCAACTGTTATTTCATGTGACTTCAATTAGGTAACACTGAGCCAGGTGCTGGGACAGGCAGGTGCCAGAAGTCTGTGACTTCTCTGGGAAGCTGCAGGTCTGGGCCCCAGCCCCTGCAAGGTGCCCTTTGGCCAAACACTTTGGTTGCAAAGTTAACATTTGCATAAGGTATAATCTGTAAGCAGTTAAGCCCAGAAGAGGAAGAAAAACAGCCTGCTAAAATTAGAATACTTTAATTCCTTTTCAGAGAAGGCAAAATAATCTACCTCAGTTTACTGATGTTATCCACCTTCCAACAAAACCCCCAGTGAATTCCTGGGCAGCCGTGCCACCTCCCAGCCTGCAGCTCCAGCACATATAAGCTCTATCACAAACCTTGAGCTCTGCTGAAACAGCATTTGAGGGCTCTGTCAGACAAGCACTACTTGTAATTCTGCATTTCACCAAAATATTTGGAGGGCTTGGGAAAGGCTGTATGCACTCCAGGGCCCAGAAAGGCTGGTTTCAGTATTTCCTTGTGTCACAGTTAAGGTGGCACATCAGTTACACATCTAAGTGCCCTGCACAGAGCTCAGAGCCAAGACAGAAGGGTTTGGCGACAGGGTTTAGAATTTTGCATGGCTTCAAAGAGCAACTACACAGGTCTGCAAAAGGAACACCCAGCCAGGGCTAACAACACAGGGATCTTCCTGTCTGGGAAAGCACCAGCTGTGCCTGACACATTGTGATTCTTCCCTGCAGGGCACTTAAATGGCATTCCCAGATCACCCAAGGAAGCAGATGACTGGAAGGCAAAAACTCCAGTGCTCTCTGCTGCCTAGTTCCAAGGGAGTTTTCTTCCTGATCCCCAGCAGGGCCAGGGTTCAGAATGCCTGAACATTTGAGCTGGGCTCTCATGACAAGGCCACAGAGTAAGACCTGCTCATCACCATCCCGACACCAGCTTCCCAGCTGGATTCAAAGCAATGTTGTCCCCAGGGTCAAGCTGTGCATCCAAATAAACTTCACAGAAACTTCCCCACAGGCACCCTCTGCAAGCCCCTGAGCAAGAGTTTAACAAAATACAGCCACAAACCCACAGGCAACAGTGAGCTGGAGCAGGGCAGTGCCAGGAACCCAGGAATAAGGGTTGGTGGTAAGGCAGAGTGGATGGAAATGTGGGGGTTAAGGACAAGAGCACAGGGTTCAGTGAAGCGTTTGTCTTGTAACAAAGGACACTGTCCCCACAGGAGGTGCCAAGCACTGAAGGCAGCAGACTGGTGAGACTCAGCACAGGCAAGCTCTCAGAAGACCCCATCTCCTAATGAGGAGGATAAGAGGTTGGGAGAGGCTTAAGTGAGTTTCAGAGGTGAAAATCTTCAGAGGTGAAAGCAGCCAGTGATTTCTGAAGGACACAGCTGAGCTGCTGGCATGTCAGAGAATCCCCAGGATGCAGTGAGGGGCTCACAGCCTCTCTGCTGCCCACAAACAATCCAAGTCACATCACTCCACACACCTCAGGGGTTTGCAAATACACGGGTGTGAGTGAAATCCATAGAAGAGTAAGTGTTAAGAGGCAAAGTCAACTTAGAGATCCTTTATATCAACACCACCTCCCCTTCCATAGGATCTTCTCTTGTTCTGTATGATGTTATTTTTCCTACACCTGTTTTTCAGCTACAAGGTACCAATTACTGCCCCATTTTATGAACTTCTGATACTTTACCTGGAATTCAGTCCTTTTCTCTGCATTTTAAGAAGTCATCATTTTTTTGCTCTAGTTGTTCAAAAAATCTGCCTTTCCAAATCTCTCTTTAGTCAGACTGAATTTGTCAGGCTGTCCAGGGTGGTGGAATAAGCAGGAGCAGTTCCCCCCTGCTTCCAAACCCAGTGAGCAGAGCTGCACACGCTGCTCTCAGTGATGCCTGACCCATTTCTCAGTAAAGCACTTCACCTGATGAAGCATCCCCTCAGCCTCCCCAGCAGAGCTATCACACCAACCACTTCCCTCTACAACAGACAGAACATTTCACTCCCCTGCTGCCTCCAGGACATCAGTGCCAGCCCCTGGAGAAGGGATTTTCTACTACTGCTAGAAGAGTCCATCAGAACAGAAACAGAATGAAATATGTAAAGATTGCCATCAGCAAGACTCTCCCTTCATCCCAAAGGAGAACAGGATCTTCCTCCACACTGTCACACCTCCCAGCTGTGTTAGCAGTGTGGTCACTGCTTTGACTCCCACCCCATCCTGGCAATCCTCAGCACAACCCAGGGAAGCCTCCCTTCCCTGGCAGCCTCCCATTCACTCACAACTTCTCCATCCTTTCCTGCCTACATTAAACATCAAACAAAGCCCAAGAGGAAACTATACCGAAACCTCAGCTAAAAGTTGACTAAATAAGTTATTGCAGAGCCATTAGGTTTCCTTGACACTCCCTTTGATAAAACCACATTTCATTTGAACACACTTTTTATCCACTCTCTTGCAACATGCTTTGCTATCTTAGGAGATTGTTCAAAATTCAAGACTGTGTGTAATATTAAGATCAAACCAAGAGGCTGCTAGAGGTGTGTGTTCACCCTGTGAAGCTGTAAGCCCTTTTCCTCTCTCACCTGGAACAGAAACCCTGAACAGTTTCTCAACCCTTCAATCATTCCACTCCACAACACAGACAATTCTTCTAATTCCTTTTCTGCATTTCTCAAGGTTTGTTATTAAATCCCAACATCAACTTTCATCTGTTTTGTAAATTAACAATTTATAGTTGCCTGTGATCACTCAACCCAAGGTCTTGCTTAAGATTAGTTCTTCTGCAAGTTTGCTACTCACTAACTGCATCTCTAAAATAATATTGCACCACCAATAATATTTTGGGCCCAATCATGATCTTTTTGCAAAGCCTATACACTTTGCTGTAGTGTCTTCACAACTGACCATCCCAGAGCCTTCACTAAAAGGCTTTCAACAAATTAAATGCCAAGTTTTGAGAAATTCATTGTGGCTTTGCCCTTGAACCTGCCAAGTTTCAGTTCCAAGTAACTGCAACCTCTGAAGTACTATTTTATTTGGTTTGCAGGAATTACTTCAATTACCTTCTCACAGGTCTGTGTGTTCCCACATGTCTCCCCAGGTAACTCTATCAGCTTTTACACCTTGTGTTTCACCAACAGAACTTTTACTGAAACACTGAACAGACAATTAGCTGATCTGATCTCCAGCAAGCTGGGAACACCTTCTCCCACAGCTTGGTGAAACCTCCTTCCCTTCAGGAACTCACCTGGAGAATCCTCTGCAGAATTGAGGGAAGAGCAATAAATGCAGCCATGTTGTTCAGCACTTGCATTGTCAAACTTTTCAAAGCTGGAATGTCAAACATAACAGCCACAGCAGTTCATTAGGATTCCAGGAGTAAAGAGAGATCAGTCTTATAGATAGAGTTTTATTTCAGGTCATGGTTTCTGGTTTGAAAATAGCTTTTATGTATTTTTTCTCCTGCATGTACTGCACTAAGCACACAGCTTTTTGCAACATAAAGGGTGCTTATAAGGTTTTGATCCCACAATACCTCTGTATTCCCTTTCACACCCCCTGTAGTAAACACCCACATTTTCACTTAGTTGGTAACACCATCATTCACTTTTCCTATTGCTACCAAATCCCAGTTTGGATCCTTGTCTGTGTTATGGCCCACAGACTCTAAGACTTCCCAGCATTGACCTTTGCATGAAACTTGTTCCTAGATCCTAGATCTTCCTAGGAGGGGTCTGGGATGGAGCAAAAGACATTATTTAGAGAATCCCAGAGTAGTTTGGGTTGGAAAGGACCTCAAAGCCCATCCAGTCCCATCCCCTGCCATGGGCAGGGACACCTTCCACTACCTCAGGTTGCTCCAAGTCCCATCCAACCTGGCCTTGGACACTTCCAGGGATGGGGCAACCACAGCTGCTCTGGTCAATCTGTGCCAGGGCCTCACCTTCCTCACAGAGAGCAATTACTTCCCAAAATCCCATCTAACCCAGCTCCCTCAGCCTTTCCTCACAGCAGAGCTGCTCCATCCCTCTGATCACCTTGGTGCCTCCTCCAGGCTCGCTCCAGCAGCTCCACATTCTTCCCTGCTGGGGAGTGTCAAAACCAAAGCATCTAAGCCCTTTTTAGCTACTCTTATCTCTCCCAAAAAGGGAGGCTGCTGTTCAAGGTGTGCTGCTGACTCAGAAGTGGAGTAGAGAATTTAGCTGGTGTATTCAAGTCCCACTAATTTTATACATGGCAGACAGGTGCAGGCAGAAGTGTACAAAAGGGCTGGGCATGCACAATGTCAGAGTATTACCTCAGGAGTTCCCCAAGTGCTGACTACAACCTACAGAGCTTTTGTACACACTGTGCACCTTGGCTCCTTCAAGGACCATCCTCACTGCAACCAACTTATTAGCACAGCCTGTGGTAGGCTTCTTCTTCCACACAGGACAAAATAAAGCAAATTAAAAAAAACCCTATCCACCTGACAGCTGCAGCCTACCAGACACCCAACCCATGCTCCTGCCAGTCAGGGAGAAGAATATTTAGGAATGGAGTAACATAACTTCTATTCATTCATCAGGGGAAAGACAGCACACAGCTTTTACTATTTGGGGTCACAAATGCCAAGGTACTCACATTCAGAATGTGGACACTGCGACGAACCAGAGGATTTCTGTGGGGACATCATGGCCTCAAGCAGGGGAAACCAAAGGGCCTGGAATCAAGGAATGTGAGCAAAGAACCAGTAAGGACAGGGCAGTGAGCTGTGAGCAATGTCAGAGGTCACCGGCCAAGACTCAGTTCCACATTCTGAGAACAGAACTGCACTTCTGATGACTGCTGTGGGACAGAGCTGAAACATGGTAAAGCAACCTCAGAGCAAAGCACTTTACTGGAATTGTGGCAACAACGTATGTTTGCTTCATTCAGTCCCCAACTACTTCCCCATGTGAGAGGCAAACTCTCCAGGGTAGAGATAGCTCACAGAGTGGGTAGCACAGTAAATGGATCCCAAATGGAAAGAGATTTCTAAATTCTCTTCCTATCTGTTGTAGAATGACACCATTGCAGGGAAGAAATGGAGCAGGTCAGCTCTCACACTGAGCAGTGCTTGTGAAGAAATTAGAGTTCTTGACTTCCAGCCATGCCACCTCTTCAGGCATGGGAAGAACATTCTCTGTTCTGAGTTCAGAAATTACATAAATTATTCAGAAATCTTAGGACTAAAGATGCCTTTGTGTCACTGACATGGGCAAAGCAGAAACATAACATCAGTCTGAGGGGATGGGCAAAGGCAGCTCCCTCTGCAAGAGCTCAAGGCAGCTGCATTGCCTCCCCCCTGAGAGCCCAGGCTGATGCTCAATTCAAGGGCTGTGAACAGCTCTGCAGCCACAGTGACAGCAGCAGCAGCTTTGTGTCACCAGGAAGCTGGCTCACAGTGCCTCTGCAGTGTCTGACTGACATTTGTGCCCAACTTCCATCTGGAGCTGGAAAGGGGGAAAGGCCATGGTCTCATCCCTTCCTCCCTCTGACCTGAACTTTGCTTTGTGCTTCACCCTCATGAGTGAGGATTTCACTCTTATGGCTCCAAACCCTGAAGTACCACAGGGAGACCACAAGGAGAGGCACACAGTGACTGCCTGGACATACCAGAACCCAATGGATGTGGAGAGCAAGAGCCATATGAGGCAAAGCCTCAGGAGACACAGAGGCCTTGGTTGATTCTGGTGACACATTTTTGACTACCTTACCTCTCGCTGTTGCTGGTCTAAACTATGCGAATTCCTCTGGCAAAGAGCAATTGTTTTCATTAAAGTATCTTCAATATTCACTAGCAAGGAGGGTTCAGCTGAGCCTAAGTGTCAGAGGGGGAAAAGCAAATTATCATCATAAAAACTATTAGACAAGTTAACTCCCATTAGATAAGTTAACTATCAATCCTTCTGCAAAATAAAATCATGCTGTTCATCTAAAGTCTGCTCAGGACGGTCAGCAACTACATTATAAAGACAAGTTCTGATTTTTGGCATTTTTCCTGAATAGCACAATAAATTGGGCAAGTAAAACATTTCATTCAATCAAATAAGGAAGATCTTAGCTGTGGTTTAGGATACAATTAAGTAACAACTATGGGCACTGCATTTAATTAGGTGCCCATGAGTCCTTGGGCTAGTGAACAGCACATCTGTGCATACACTCATTTTCTGTGGGCAGAACATTCTTATTTATATATCCGAGAAATTTGCGTTCAAAAAATCTGTCTCCCATCACTGTTCCCATATAATGCCAGCTGAAGCTCAGTAATGAGTTTGAATGGATTCTGACATGGGAAATGTGTTTGGTAAGCCAGTGAGAGGAGCAGTCCCAACAGGAAAAGCTGGCAGGGCAGCTGACCACACACACACACAAACCATCCCTCAGAGTGTTCGAGGTCTCTACCAAGATCAGAACACCAGAGTGAGGGAGTGTCATCCAAGTAGCTACCATATGAACAGTGTCACTACAATGCCTAGAAACCTGAAACAAATGCCTAGAAACCTGAAACCATCTCATTATACCAGGTGTCAGACACAAGTACTTCACATTTTGTGTTGATCTGTCTGTTTTTAATAGAAAATGGAATTTAACTCAGTCTTACTTTCACCATCTTGAGTAAGCACCAGCAACTTGCTCTGCAATCGCTGAAACAAAAGAGAGGACACAGAACAGTCAATTTGGGAGTTTAATCCCAAGAATCCTGATAGAAATGTTTCTCAAAGGTGTGGTTACACAGGCTCACCCCCGTTTTCATCCCCAGCACAACTAACATGGCATAAACATCTTTCCAAATACGAAAAGGAAAGCAGGAGCTGAAAGATAATTTTTGGCTATGAAAAACAAATTTCAGCATCTACTATCTTCTAAATGTTTGAAGATTTGTCAGAAAAATATACTCATGTTCTGAGTATGCAGACACCTCAATTTATTGGTATTTGACAGGAGGCAAATTCCATGGATTCTAGTGGAGGAACAAGGATAACATCCAAACTGAGCACAGGCCACCATGCTGATGGCATGGTAACAATGCCACATTCCGGATTTGGGAGTACTGTACCTCAAGCATAACCAAAAAGGCACCATGGATATCTCCCTTCTTCTCTAGTAAATATGAAGAAGCTTCATGGAGCTGATGTTTTTGGGTTATCTGAGTTGAAAGGAAAAAAAGGTAAAGGTGTGTCTGAAGAAAACTGCCAGTGTTTGTTTATCCACAGACAATGTCAAGCAGATGGCCAGGGCTGGGAGTGCCTGTGCTCACAGGCACTTTACCCAGGCTAAGCAGCCCACCTGCATCTCCTTTTATTTCTCTGCTTGCACTATTGCCACCACCAGCACTCAAAAATTACTGGTACAATTTCCATACAGAGAAGGAACAGTTGCTCTCCCAGCACAAGGTAGATTTTGGCAGCGCTGCTTTCCAAAAACCCCAGGCCCGTGATTTCATATACTCCCAACATGATTAATTAGCAGCAACACAGCCACCCTCTACTCTGCAGTTTCTCAGCAGCTTCAGAGCACTAACAGCCCTTTCTTATTAGCCCTGAGACCCAACTCAGTGTTAGTCTATTAAATATATCCACCTGTGCTGCAGGAGAGCAGTTTAGCAGCTCAGAGGGACAGAGAGTACTAGAAACAGATTGGAAGAGCATCCAGGAACTAATCCAAGCCAAAGTAAAGTATCTTTACAGCACTTTAAAGGGGTAGGAGCTGATTTGAATGCATCCCATGGCCTCTGAGATCATACATCTCTTCCCTACCTGGATGGTTTCCTCCAGTCTGCAGCATTCCAGAACTTTGAGTGTCTCCAAAACTTGGTCTGGGCTGTACTGACAGAGCAGTTCGATGAACTGCTCAGTGATACAGGGTGGGAGGTGTAGCAGATCTTGGTTAATGCCTTCTCTGGAATAAAACAGGCACAAGAGACTAAAATCAAACTCTAGCCCAGAAATTTGGCTGGGAAGAAAAGTTTCTTATTCAATTGTGCATTGCTTTTATCTTTAATACTGAAGTTTAAAAATCTGGTTTTAAGAGGAAAATTATGCTACTTCTACTAGTTACTGGTGCTGGAGGTCTCTCAGCAGCCATTTCATTTGTTCCACAACATATCATCCTGATGCCTTAGTACAAATTAAACTCTCAAAGACCCCTGTGAAGAAAGAGACCAGCACAGACCCATCTCCAGCAACTCCATGGCAGAGAGGCACAAAGAATTAGCCTCATTTCCTCAATGTAACCTTATAATCTGAGTGTACTGTCCAGATCCTGATTGTGTATGTCCTACAGACCTGCTCTGCATGTGTTCCTTTTGCTTATTGCTACTGAAATTCTTCTTTTACTTCCTTTACCACATTTTAATGTTTCACCCCTTTGATCTACCTCACTAAGAAAGGAACTCTTACTTCTTTTAGAGAAATATCCCCATTTTCCAATCAGTGGGCTCATTATTAAGAAACTCCTCATGTGCAGAAACAGAAGAGAGAACAGAATTGTGAGCAGTGCCCATGTCCCTTTGTCCTGACAGTTTCCTGCTGGTCTTGCTTTTAAAAAGAGCAACATGAAGGAGGAGACTTTGGAGTGAGGAGGGAAAGGATGATGCTTTCCTGGAGCCAGACACAGCACCTGCAACCCTTAAATGAACAGCAGCTCTCTGCCACTGCACGTTACACTTCCCATGGCAATTCTATGCATTGCACAAAGAAACAGTGGAAATTTATCCTGGCTACAAAACAGGGGTTTCTGCTGAAGCTCCTTCTAGGAAAGGAAATGGATCAGGGTGTATATATTGAGTTGTATTACCTTTCTGAACACAAATTCCTAAGCAGGAGATCTGTTAGTGTGCAAATCCTACAGCCATGGGATGGAAAAAGTCTGATATCCAATACCCTCTCTTTCCTAGGAGTTAGAAAAGGCATATTACACTCCAAGAAAGGCCAGGAGAATGCTGTGGCTTGAGCAAGCCAAGAGAGCAGCTTACTGTGATTGCAATGATTATAAGTGCAACATGCCCAGACACAAAAGCCCACCCATTTACTGATCACAGGGTGCAAAGTATGAGCACAACTTCACAAAAACTGTGCCCAAAGTCTTTTTTTCTGACTGCAAAGAGTGGACCTTGAAGGACCAAACAAGAACCCTAAATTCTGCATTCACCATCCACTCCTCCCACAACAAACACCCTGTAAACTCCCCCAGTGCCTGCAAGGGGCTGATTACTCTCCTCTTTCTATGGGTAGACTAAAATAAAACACTATCTAAAATGATCTCTTGTCTGTCAAGATAGGAAAAATGGCAAATCATGCACCTATAGCATGAGAACAAACTTCAAATCTGGAAATAACTCTGGTACCAAGTATTCATGATTTTATGAGCAAGCTCACACTTCCCTCAGCCATTTATTTCATCAACAAATGCAGAGAAGAGACAATGGAAAGAAAGGTGGATTTTGATAATTTCTAAAACTAACTGACAATCCTGAGACTTGCAGGTCCTCTTCAGCTACATGGGATCTTTTGACTCCAATATAATCATATCCAATGTCTCCCCTGCCATACTTTTTCCAAAAAGCAAGAGAGAAGCACTGGTTTCTCATGAAACTTGGCACAAGGGAGCCCTGCAAGTGTCACAGGCAGCTGGGCACAGAGGAGAGCCCTTGGGACAAACCCTCATGGTTTAGGAGTCTGTTACTACATTTATAAACCCAGAACACTGCCTTTCTAAGTAAGTTAATATTGTTGGTATAATACATAAACACAAATGCCAACAGACAATGCTTCACTGTGTTGGGTTTTTTATAGAGGAAAAAACTCCAGAGTTTAAAATGGAAACGTAGCAAAGACTGTGATTAATGAGCTGAGCAATCCCTACTACATTCTCTCTTTCCTGGGGCTGCTTTATGCTACAAACATTCAGACATTTGGTTTTAATTTCCCCAGGCAATTCCTGTTAACCCTGTTTCCTCCCTTCCCCCTTCTACCTCCTTAAAAATAAATCTCTAGCTAAATTAAATGGGCTAAATTAATCCCTAATGCAATTCCACCAACTCAGATAGTTAGACCAGCATGATGAGTCTTGTCCCCATATGATCAAGCAATCATTTGTATTTGAGACCTTAAAAAGCTCATTTATTGCTCTAAGAATCTTTATTTCGATAAAAATTTTGCTTCACAAAAACATATAAACATCTAGATTGGATGAAAAGAGACAGATGTTGCAGAAGAGCCTAATCACTATTTTATGTATAAATATACTACAAAGTGTAGGTGCATCTGCAGTAAGATCTACAGAGCAAGATTTCATCTCCTTCCCTGCCTCTCCCAGGATACAGTTCAGCTCCTTTCAATAGGTCTTAGAAGAAAACACAGTTTTTCAGTTTTCACAGTTGTTTTTTCCTGAGAACAGACCTCAGGATCTGAGTGTTATTAAGAAAAAGCCATGTGGCCTAGTGCACCACATGGAACAGCATCCTTGAGGGAAAAGCTGAGAGCTGTGGGGAGATCAGATGCACAACGTAGTTTCCCATTGCTGGTTTGATCACATCACGTGTTGCCCATGATCAGAAGGTAACTACAGGAGAAATGGGTCTACTTAGCTCTAATTATGGTAGAGTGAAATTAGATCTGTTTATTACTCAGAGATTATGGGAGGCACTCTGTGCGTAAGATTAGAATCCAGGTTAATTACTACCTTTACTGGGTGTAAGTGAAACCACAGCATAAACAAAGTCCTATTTAACAGCCAGCTGGGTTTCATTTCTGCTTAACTACTTTTTTTTTATCAATTAATCATTGATTAACTAAATAATCTGATTTCTTTCCTATAAAACCCAACTAAGATATTTCTTGATTTTGTTTTGACCCTGGAGAAAACAGGAGGGGTGGAAATTAACATCTTCTACACAAACATGTCTGTAAAACTCAGGAAAGAACAAAATGTATGTTTGGGGGTTTGGCTTGGTTGGTTTTTTTCCTTAATATACATGCTAACAAAATCCAAGATGTGATTGATTATTTCCAGGTTCTGGTTTCCAAAGCATGCTTTTTATTCCACTTCAATAAAAACTGAAACATTGACACTTGGATTTAGATAATATTGCCCTTTCCTACTCCTCCTCTTCATTAAGCACAATTAATTTGTAATTAATTGACAAACCAAGATCTCTCCCTCAGCTGCATTAACAATTGCTTGAAAGCAACAGGAGCTGTGCATATATAAATGCCTTGTAGCATTTGATACTGATTTAACAGAAAGAGAACCCTCAGTGCTGAAGCACTGAAAGAACAGGCACAGATGGAGCAAGCAAGTAGTTGAAAAGAGGAGCTTGCAGTGAAATATGGCAGCAGTTCTGAAACAAGAGAGAAATTAAAAATGTCAGCTGACCAAAATGCTCTTCTGTTTATGTTAAACTCAGGCACCTCAGTCAAGTAACCAAAGCAGGGGGTTAGGAAGAGAAGATGCCATTGATGAGAAGAGAAATGAGTGCTCCAGCCCTAGGGTAACCATTCCACAGCCCTCTGGAGCAGCTGGAGCAGCAGTGCCCAAGCTCCCCCCCACATGCCAGAGGCTGCACATTCCATGCACTAGAGCCCACAGCACTAGAGTCCCATAGGCAGGGATTCCCCTGAAGGACATTCCCCACAATGCTTCTTTTGGGCTGCTCTCCTCAGCTTGGGGCACCCTGAGGAGCAGGTCACCTGTCCCAAGCCTGATCTGGCTATTGATAGGCTAATAGGCTGGCTATTGATGCACTGGTTCAAAGAACTGATTTGAGTCCATGTCTTTACACTGCAGTTTGTAAACAGTCAACTTTCTACATACCTTGGATCAAGGAGACTCCTCAGGAACTGGAAGAGCAAGAACTGGTCCTGTACAACAGGAGGAGATACAGTATTGTTATTTTAAATAAAATGCTGTACAACAGTGATCCTTAAACTATATCCACTGAAGAAAACACAGTACCCAGCTGCTGCCTCCTGAAGGAGCTGCTTTAGGTATGTCTTGTGTTTGGCTGACAACAGCTCTGCTCTGGGACTCCAAGCCATATGAACCCCAACTAAAAGCTGCAGCCAACAGCTCTGAGCTTATACATTTTTATGGCCAGAACTCTACAAATAGGCCAAATAACTGAGATGTAGCAATTCCTATCAGTGAGTAGCTATAGCCTATTTTTCTTCTGTTTCTGACACAGCCATAACTCACCATGACTCTTAGCAATCATTTCCTACAGGAATGACATCCCTACTGTACAGAAGCCCCAAACTAATGGAGTTTGACACTTCACCTGCAGGTTGGAGATGATGCTTTCGAGCTGCTCGCTGAAGTGAATGGCTGCCAGGTCAGCTGCTTTACCTGGGCTCAGCACCAGCAGCTCCTTTTGGGGGGGAAAACACAACCAAATTAATTCCTTTTGACTTCACAGGCAATATAATTATGCAGCACCACTGAGCCCATACATACTGTAACTGCACCTTTGCTGAGATGCAAGTGTAAGATAACAAACACCATTGCACATAGAGAGGTATAGAAAAAATAGAAGGGTAGCTGGTAAAAAAGGATTTTTGAAAGCTGATGATTTTGCTACACACAAGTCCTTGAAGAACATAAAACTCCTCACACCAAGAACCTACCTCAGTCCTATGGAGAGAAGTTATTAATCAAGTTTTCTGACAACTGCCTTTACCCCCTGCCAACAAGACATTCCCAGTGCTAACTGTGAGCCAGCAGGAAAGGGGAAACAACCAGCCTGTGGGAATTTCTCAGTCCAATGGAAATAGTATTTAACTGGCTTGAACTGAATCAAACCAGGGGTTTAAAAGCAAGTTTCCTGTAACTGTTCACCATAACTGATACCTGTCCAGACATGAAAAAGCAATTTCTTTATTGCAATACAAGGAAACAAGAATCATTTAGATACCTGTGGGTTTGCTTTCTGTCAAGCTTGAGCTAAAAGGCTTCATATCATGGAAGTTTACACAGCCTGCAATGTGAGCTTTTTGCATCTAACCCTTCCAAATGCACCCACATTTCCAAATAAATGACAAGCAACTGCTGCAAAACAATACTGTGCACCTGATAACCCTTCCCAAAGGCCCTTGCTGAACCTAAAAATGAGAAAACATTTCTTTACTGAACAAAATCAACTGTTACAGCAGTAAAGAAAGAAAATTTTCAGAAATGTACATCTGGAAAAAAACCCAAACTGAAGAAGTTCCTTAGCAGTAGGTTTAGCCTCCACACAGACACAGCAGCCACTGAATAAAGCCAATGCCAACAACAGACTGGGGCAAAGGGAAGCAAGGAAGAGCCTGACCATTCCACGAGCTCTTTAGGAAAAGCTGTCACAAACAATGCCTTTGGTGAGGTTTCTAGAGGAAAATCTGCCTGCTCCACAAGAAGCTCTGCAGTGTTTGACCCCACAGCTTTACTGCACAAGCTCAGCCCCTCACTGTGTCCCCACGACTCTTTCACCCCACAAACCCAGGCAGTCCAAAGCACCCAGGAGATCTCTAAGCACAGCAGTGCAGAGGGACACAAAAGGATGCAGTGGGACTGCCTTAATCTATTTCTCTCTCTGGACAAACCCTCCCTGGGAGTCTCCAGGACTGTCAGGCTGGCGGGGGTTGCCCCAATCTCCCTGTCTGGAATCAGTGCAACCTTCAGAGCCCATCCCCCAGCAAAACGTTTGGTGCTTGGGTTTCTATCCTCTCCCAGGTGTGAAGAACCTGCAAACATGGTACTGCTTAGACGGCCCTTGAGGGAACAGAACTGACACAAGACATGTGGGTACGAGGGTGGAAAAGGACCCTTGTGTGACTGAAGAGAACAGAGTTTATTTTTTAAAGATAAACATCAATGAACAATGCCTGTGGTATGATGGGAAAAATGAAAAGTGGCACTGATCACAAACTCCACTTTCTGCCATACAATCACCAGGAAATTCTCTCCAGACACTGCTAGTTTTGCCTGAAGAGGCTGATTTGCTGCATTCATACCTCAGCAAATGACAGCTGTCCTAAGACCTGAAATCACAGTTTCACCCCAGCAAAGTAAAGTATTATTTACTGTTCCAAGTCTTTTGAATGTCTGAGAACAGGATTAACACAATGGAAAAGGACAAAAGCCCACAGCAGCCATCAGGCTGCTAAATCACCTGGTTTACCAATCCTGGGAAATAGAAGATGTCAAAATGAATCAGGGAGCTGATCTTGGTGACAGCACCTACGAAAGTTGACCCACAGAGCCCATCACCTGCCCAGCAGCTCTCTGGAGGACCAGGGATGCATCAGAAGAAGGAAGCAGACACAAGAAGAAGCACAGCAGCTCCAGCTTGCCCAACCTGGAACCCCAGTTGCTCTCATGAGGTTGCAATGAGTCAGGCCTGCTCAGACCCAGCACAACCATCCCCACCAGTCCCACAGCTCTGCCAGTGCCTCTGGAGAGGCACAGTGAGCCACTGTCAGGCAGCAGCATTCACAGGGTTTCTTTGTGCATTACCTTTTGAATCACTCTCCCTCTTGGTCCATTTTCTCATTAGTCATGCACTACTTGTAGATGCTGGTAGAAACTAAAAGTACTCTGGATGTGCACATTAGCTTTTTGTCTGCCTCACAGGATACAGATTCTGTGGTCATTTTCTGCTAAGGAGTGTTGTCTGCAAGGCTTGTTTTACACAATTATCTTCCTGGCTTATTTCCAGATCACCCTGGTGGGGACTGACAGCACCTTCCAGGAACTAGAAATATTACAGATTCCCCACACCTACTGACTGGACAATCATTTCAGACATCTTCATCCCCTGAAGCCAACAGAGACTTGAAGACATAGGAAAAATTATTAGTTAGAGAAGTCTAGCAGCGCCTGTGTCTTACACAGAAGTCATGACCCCATCATCCCCCAGGTTAGCAGTGCCAGGGCACCAGGGCTCAATGCACTTCTCAGTGTGAGGAATCAGGATGAGGAGCTGGATCCCACAGCCTGTGAGGTCAGTGATGTCCGTATCCTGCCTTGCTGCTGCTGCATGGTCAGGAGATGGAACATTTGCTAATGGATCCCTCTCCTGCTCCACAGCACTCACTATGCATCAACTCCGCAGCACTCACTACCCATCAACCCCTGAGAAGGCACCATTATCCAAAGAGCAGCACTTGAAACCAGGAAGCCAAGGAAGCCAGGCTGAATCTGAGAGGCACTTACACTAATGTGTGAGAGCTCGGAGCTCACGTCAGAGCTGTCTCAACAGCTGTGACTCAGCACTGGACACTTGTGCTTCTGGAAAAGCACCCAGCAGATCCCAGAGCCATTAGCAGGAGCTGAGGGACTGTGGGTGCAGGATGTACTGTACCTACCTCTATATGGTCCAAAGCTTTCTGCCACACCAGCTGCTTCTCCTCAGCACTGTAGCCAGGCATGGACAGGATGTTGTGAATGTAGCTGAAAACTTCTTCCTGTAAGGCACAAACCCATAAATGCTGCAGTGTGTTATGCAGCATCACTGACAGCACTGGCTTTTGGAAACCAGTGTTTCCAGCAGCCTTGGCATGACCTCAGGGCTAGTCTTTTCCAAGTAGGTCAGGATGAGTTATCTTCAGGGAGGCTGTACGTTCCTAAAGAGTTTCTGAAGGAAAAGAGAGCCGAGGGGAACCTGGTGCTAATGTGTTAAGCACTGAGGTCAAAGAGAATTGCTCTTCCCCTACTAGAAATGTCTCCTTCTTGCCCACAGGGAAAAAGGACAGGACATCACTTGAACTAGGAGCACAGAACACTCTGCCAGAGAGTAGCTCAGTTTTCCCAGCACATTCCTGAGCTCCTCCCTGACACTGGCCTCTCCCCCAGGCTCTTCCTGCACTGTCCCCAGCTCAGGTGTTCTCCTGTTGTCAAGGTTTTCGACCACCTCATTATCACACCCTCCTCTTTTGACTCCTTCACCTACACAACATTCAGCATTGTGGATTTATAAGGACCTGGTGAGGTCACATTTGCCAGACTCTCATCCCCACTTCTGTTGGTGGTAGGGAAGGGAATACATCAAAAACTGTGGCAGGTATGCATGCTGAAGGTAATGACAGAGAGATAATAAGGGCAGAGAGACTGTGTCCAGGGGAAAAGATGGGGGAACCAATAGCAGAAACAAAGAAGTACTGCAGTTAGCCACATCTGCAGTAAATCCCACCTTGCACTCAGGTTTGATGTACTAGCACTACATTTAAAAATTTTAAAAATAAAAGAAAACTCTGACATTTAAAAAAAAAAAAATCAGCTCCTCTCCACTAAACACAAACAGCTTTGACTACAACTAAGAAACCTGAACTGTTAAGGGCATTTTTAAGGTAATTATGCTAGAAGAGCAAGGCAGCTGTGCCCAGTCACTGTGGCCAGCAGGACAGGCTGCATGGCCACGAAGTAGAAAGGTCAGGAGCACCAGAGTTACTCACCTTCCTCAGGGGATCCCGCAGGTAACAGCCGATGATTTTGTCATAGCGAAGCTGCCGTTCATACATGAACTCACAAATCTGATAGCTGAAAGGAAGGGAAACTTCCCACATCAGAAAAAGCACTCAGCTGAGCCAGCACATGAGACAGGCAGCATTTGGAAGTGTCTTATGTTGGGGTTTTCAGCATACAGGCTGGGTGGCTCCATTGTGCTGGAGTGCCATTTGTACCAGCCTCAGGCCAACCTCAACCCATCAGGGTTGCCCATCAAGCTCCTTCTTCTGGGAAATTATCACACAGAACAGAGAAAAGGAGTTACTAAGGGGAGGGACAAGGGAGAGAGGATAACAACTCTTAATGAATCAGGTCTCACAGGTTCTGCTGTCAAGAGATGATCTTCTTTGTTTCCACAACACTCTGCTCTAAGTTAGGTCAATCCACTACACTTATTTGAAGAAATTCACTGAACATGACTCAACAATGTGTTATGACACAGCTTCCTACCTTCACATTTTAATAAACATCTTCAATATTTTGAGACTTTACATAAAATCAGATGTAACTGAGTCAAACCAAATCAAGAGTCTGATAATTAATATTACACTATAGCTCTTTCAGCTCTGAAAGTGGCTGAGCTGGGGGGCCTGGCTGTCAAATTCTCTGAAGCAAGGAGAAAAGATGTGTTTATTGAATCTGAAAAATTTGACTGAGTTACTCCTTCTAGGACACATAGGAGAACAGGCATGGCACACCCTGCACTGTTCTCCCTCTGGTCCTTTGTAGCATAGTGGATCCATTCATATAACACCCAAACTCATGGCCTGGATGAAGACGTCTTCCCTGGCTGGCTCTGCTCTGGAATGACAGACTCTTTCTGGAATCATAAAGCATCTAAAGGAGATGCTGGAAATTTTCAGCCTTTCCAGACACTGTTTTTGTCTCTCCTACTCAATTCTAAAATGAGTACCATGGGGGTGGCTCCAGACCCCTTCATGCTTTTAAATCCACCTGTGGGTCTCACCCCATCCAGGCACCTCCATCTGCCAAGGGTAGAGCACTCCAATATACAACTGTACCTCTGAATGCAGCCTGGGCTCCAGGATAGGGAATGTCAAAACCCATCAAGTCCCACAGGGTTTCTCTTGAAGGGCTTCCACAACTCTACCCCTTCTTTTCTTAACAATGCTTTCTCTGAGAACACCCAGGAAAGAAAGTCTGGGACTAAACGTGAACATATTAAATGAAGCATGATGTGAATGCACAGGGAAAATAACCCCAAACATAAAGTAGAAACAAGAAAAGTGGAGCCAAAAAAAGATCTATGGAAGAGATTTAAAGGCAGTTTTTATATATTGTGTCCAGCAACTCACAACTCGGCCTTCTCTGCCATTTGAATAAGGCGGCTCTCTTCAAACTGCACGATCCCTCCTGCCTGGAGCAGCTCTAAAAGGACCTGCAGGGATTGAACACCAGTTATTTATAGGGCAGCAACAGCAGCTGAACAGCCAGCGTCACTACAAGTACACTGCTCCTGCTCCATTAAACATGGTAAGAACACAGGGCTGACTTTATTGATTTGTTAATTGACAGTCCTTTAAATAGGAAGGTCATGAGCTTATGAAAACTTTCCTGCCTCTGTTCATGTTCCAGTAGGCAATGCTGGGGTGGGACCCTTCCCTCCTGCTGTGCCCAGCACTGCCCAATATTCCCATGCCCCTGTCTTCGGCATGTGACCCAGAGCCCATACTCACTCCCAAGGCCAAATTCTGCTCCACAGTCTGGCCTTGCCTGGTGCTCCAAGGAGCATTCCCTGGAAGGCTCTTACCTGCTGCCTCTCAGAATGCCGGGAGTCATCATCCGGGCTGCACAGGAACTCCAGCACCTGTGCCAGGGTACAGGTTGGTGTGAGCCAGGCCTGGCTGGCACAGCTGGGAGCACAAACTGACCACACACCCTGAGCACCAGCAAACCACCACACAACAGGGCCATCTGAATGTACCTGGAACCAAACTGGGAATACTGGAATAGCAGAGAACTGCTGAAAGACTCCTGAGAGGGAAACACAGGACTCTTCACCAGGATCTAGAACCAAACTTTAGGGAATCCAGAGAATATAGAAGAACTCAGGGAACCACAAGACTCACACTACACACCAAGCAGCTGGCATCACTACACTGACCCACTCTCCTGGACTGTGCCATCTCATCAGGAAAACAGGAAATTATGTAATTCATAACATTTAATATACGTGGAATGAAAGTGTTTAATCCAAATCTGTTTAGTCTCCACGGAGTTCTTCAGTGTTAAGTTAGGACCAAGGACACACATATTCTAATTAATTCTTATTAGTGCTCATACATCCCTACTGTCATCACAGCGACACTGCTGTAGCCAGTGAAGCCTCCTCCTTAGACCCAGGAACTTCTGGGACTTAAGCTGGGGTACCAAGTTAACTCATGCAAGCTTTGGGCATGCATTGGTGCAAATGTCTTTTTCCAACAGCAGAGAAGGTAGTGGCCACCTGAAGTAAAAATTACCCATTACATTTATGTGCTCTATAAGCTCACTAATGTAATTTTAGTTGACACAACATATGCCAGACTGGCATGGGTTGGAAGGGACCTTAAACATCATCCAGTTCCACCCCTCTGCCATGGGCAGGGACATCTTCCACTAGACCAGATTGCTCACAGCTTCATCCAGCCTGGCCTTGAACACTTCCTAGGATGTTATGCAGTTACAAGCAAGCTGAAACACTGTACTGTGCTTCCACGGTCTGTCTTAATTTGCTCCTGGGAAACCACAGCAACAGCCCAGCAAGATGCCACCTGGTTATAATGCACCAGTACCTCCAGACCTGCTCCAGTCTACAGCACTGGCCATGCTTTCTGCAGTGGTGCATCCTGCTTGGAATGTCACACACATTCAGGAATACTTGCCTGGTCAAACAGTGTCCTGTTGACAAACAAGGTGTTGTTGGGCTTGGCGAGCTGCCGGGCAAGGAAGGTAAAGAGACAGCCAACCTGTGATGGGGTGAAGTCAGAATTCTCCACCATGACCTGAGAAATGTTGGAGACAAAAGGGAAAAATAAACCCACAAGGAATTGATTCTGCAGCTGTCTTTGGGAAAGTTAACTGGGACAAGAAGAAATCCCTGTGAGCCATTGTGTCTCCTCCTACCCCAGACACCTCTTGGTGTCAGTCCATCCTGAAGGTCAAACACAAGTCCCCTTCCCCAGCATTCAGCTGTGTCACCTGAAGACACAGGCAGTGGATGTGTCCTTGCTAAAGCACTTCTGTACCAAAGCTGAAGAGGCTCCACCCTCTGTTCAAGGGAAGAATTCTTGTATGTCCCTGGTTTTCAGGTGTGAAGAGGCTCCAAACCCACATTTATCTCTGCCTGTGTAGCCTGTGTTGATCATGGGACATGGAACAGCTTCTGAGCAGAGAAATGCTGTCACGTGGTTAAAGTATAATTATTATAGGAGAAAACAACCCCAAACACCTTATTTCAAGCCTCATTTCACTACTTCAACTGTGGCATGCAAAGAACTACTCTAATAGCTAAGAAACAACTGCAGGTTTAGGGAAAAGTTTTTCTCACATTGTTAGCATTAGTCTAACAATATTTAGAGAAACTTGTGGCTGTCCTGACTTGAAATTACAGGAAAAAGGAATATCTAAGAGTCACTACAAAAGGGATTGGAAACCCAAGAAGTGCTTTTCACCTCTTCTGATGTAAAAACCATGAGCCTGATGTGTCCTGACTTGCTGTCTCCTGCTTCAAAAAATCCTAAACCCTAAGTGAAAGTGAAATACCCCTTTTTGGAGAGTCCCCTCTAAGAGCAGTGTGTTTAACTTGGGAGGAAATCCATCACCTGGACAACTTTGTCAGCTAAGATCTAAGAATTGCTGTGGAGCAGCAATTGCAAAGAGAATTGCAAAGGAGAATTGCAAAGCCTCACCGTGGAGCAGCTCACAGTTTATCATCTCATTCAGTCGGAGCTGGGGGGAGTCAATTGATTTCTTCAAGTGACCCAGAGTTCCAGACCCCAAGAGATGCTAATGGTTTTGTGACACAAGAGAGGCAGGCAGACCAGACACATTAGAGAATCAAGCAGAGCTCTGCTTGAGACACCAGCTAATGTAATCACTCTTTTTAAGTTTTCATTTTTTGTCTAAAAAGGCTATTTCTTACAGGAGCCTAGTCAGAACAGCACTATTTAACACCATTAAAAATTACTCACTGAAGTATCTGTAGTGTTTTATTAATTTTAGCTTTGTTTTTCACAAACTGGGTCCTTGTCAGTCTATGTGAAAGTGAACATATTGCATCTCTGGAATAGAGCAACTTCCAGAGGCTGCAGACCAGCCACATAGATGATTCATTTGGCAAAGTTTTGATCAGCATTAGCAGAACGTCTGTGTTCACCAAACTATTTCAAAAGCACAGCTATTTCCTAGGTGTTTTCTTTATTGCTAATGACAAATTTAAATTGAAAGTTTCAAGAGTTTTTAACTTTTATCCAAAAGGACAGCAGATTCCAGACCAAAGGACCGACAATTTTCTTAACTCCACATTGTTTGCCTAAAGATGCAATGCTGCAACCCTTCTCAAGCTGCTTTCCTGCTGTTGGTGCCACAACAGGAACACACCCCCAGCAGCTCTGGAACACGGCTGCAGTGTGCCACCTCCTGCTAACAGCAGCTCAGGACACAAACCAGAGGGGCTGAGCCAGCACAGGGCTAAAACGCCCCTCAGAGCCACATCCTGCTTGGGCAGGCTCACAAAACCCCTCACAGTGGCATTGTCTCAGCCCACTGCAGCAGCACTGCCACCCAAGTCTCTCACCATGCCCTTGTCTCATCTATCAGTGATGACAGGGACAGGGAAATGCTACTTATGGTATATTTATACATAAACAGCTTCCAAGTGGAGTCACTCATGATTAATGGTGACAGCTTGGAGGGGAAAGCAAACGGTGCTTGGCAGCAAGAGCTTTTAATGGGAACATCCATTGTTGGGAACAGGGGCTGGGGATGACAAGTGATTTCCAGAACACCAGGCTGAAAACTGACATTCCTCTTCTCTCCTAAACTAAAGATAGGCCTGTCATCCTGGAAATGCTGCATCTCAAACATAGCATTTTCAGGCACGGGGAGCAGGGATTCAGCAGAAAAGCAGTGGCACCCTGCCAAACACAGGATACCTGGGACCTTTTTACCTGCTCAGAAGCAACTAGGGAGTAGATTCAGTGAGCAGCAGATCAAAATAAGCTTAACGGTGCAGAGATGAGAAATTTTACAGAGCACCACCGAGGTGAAATCACAGGAAAGGAGACCTCTCTGACAGTATATTTAAAGTGCATGAATCATCACTTCTGAACATCCAACCTACAGCTTTGGCTGAGGTGAATCCATGCTCCAGCCCAGCACTTTCTCAGAGGTGTCAGCCAGGGCAGGACTGGAAACACCTCCTCCAGATTACAGGCTGTACAGCAGAGCACTGCATGCAATCAATCAGATACAAACAGTTCATTTTTAGGCACACTCACTTTCAGAAGAATGTCCACAATTCTCTGTTGATACTCCACAGCTTGCTTATCATTCTTAAAGTCTTCAAAAGTCTGCAAGAGACAAAACACTGACATCTTGAGCAGAATATCTCAGAATAACAGCAAACAAAAAGCAGCAGCCACACCACAAAGCAGACAATGCTGGTTTAAGTCCTTTCTCTGCATATCCCTAAACAGCAGGTTCCAAGATATAATTTGCTCTTTTGTAACTACCAAAATGGTTTTTACACATTCAGGTGAAAGTAATGGGTCCAAATAGACATAGGAAATTCTAGAAATTTGGAATGTAAGAAAGACATATTTCCACAAAGGAGATAGAGATAGGCACTCGACCACTCTTTACAAATACATTATTCTGTTTTAATGACAGCCTCTGTTGCCAGAACTTTCACTGTGTAATGTCATGTTCATCACTCTGTATTTAAGGCCACAAAGGACTACTGTGATTCCCTCTGATATCTTACAGAAAAAGCACCAGAACTGTTCCTGCCCCAAGCCAAGAACTCCTGGTTTAGCTAAAGCACAGATTTATTGACAGGAACCTCAGTGGATGATGGGAGAACTGGCACAGCATTTTCCTCTCAGAAGGCCAGCGTCTCTTACCAGAGCCAGCACATTGAGGAATTCCCGTGTGTCAAAGTGCAGCAGGGTCCGAACATAGGGATACACCTCCTCATCCACAGATCCCTCAGCGGAGTGCAGCCGGATCAGGAACTCAAACACCTGCAAGGACAAGGCAAGCAAGGACAGCAGACTTCCTATGGATTTCAGATAACTGGGAGCACAAGTGTGTGGGAAAGCAGCACTGTTATACACTGCACTTAAGCTTTAAAGCCCCTTAGGAGTCCATCAGTTCTTATTTGAGTGGTGTTTTCTGTTGATTGTCAGCCTCTCCTAAGACTCACCAACCAATTTAAGATCAATCAAAATTTAAGATCAAACAAAAATAAAGGCTTATTTATACTTGCAGACAGAAGTGTGTGAAATTCCCTGGCAGCTTTCCTGGGAAGCTGTACAACTCCTCCTTATCCAGGGCACAGCTTCTCTCCTTGTCAGCAGTTCACTTGGGAAGAGCCACTCAATCTGCCCCCTCACTGTGAGGCACAAAGCTTCTGTCACTGCAAAGACTGACTGAGGTGCTTTTCAACTCTGTCTCTTCCACTGACTTTAAAGTTCATGAAATTTGAGGGCATCTTCCAAAATAAACTCCTTTTACTGAGCCCCTGACAGAGGTGTCCAGACTGTCCCAGGGAACCAAGAGGGCAGGGCCAGCTGCAAGTGTCTCAGCCAGGCTCACAGCAGAGCAGGCTGCCAGCAGAAGGGAGCAGGTGGCTCCAGGCTGGAGCAGCACTCAGGAATATGTGTCAGGTACACACTAGGATCCCAGGGACAACTGACAGGCAAAGTGCTTTCCCAGCCACCCTCTGCAAGTGTCATTTTCCCCCATTTACTCCTGTTCTGAGTTCATTTTCTGTCAGCACAGTGGCAGTGAATCCAGCAGGAATTAGCAGCTTGTCTGTCAGATCCACACCTTCCCTGCTGACCTCTGGCAGCTAGGAATGCTTAAGAAAACAAAACAAACCCACCAGACACAAAGGTGTTACTTAAGCCCAGCTCTCAGGAACACCACCAGGAACCACAGGAAGGAGAGGCTGAAGGCTCTTCCCAGGGCTACTGCTGCTGACAGCTCCTGCTTCCCCTCAGAGCCTGAGCAGGGGGCAGCCCAAGAACCTTGGGAGAGGGTAACAGCCAGTGCTTGGCCCAGCAAAGTGGAGTGGACTGGTTTGCACAGCCACTGAGGAAAGAGGCTGCAGGAACCCAGAGCTACCACATATATAGAGCTACAAGTTCTGGACTAGGAAACAAAATCCAAACACAGAAAAACCATAAAAACCCACCCCACATGCAAAAACTGGCTGTTCCATTGTACTGCAAAGAGAAAGTGCAAAAGAAAAAGCACTTCCTTCTCACTGGAACCCTGAAACTGAAGAGAAATGCTAAAAGCACAAAAAAATATTTGTTGTAAAACTAGCCAGAAACTTAGGAAGAAGTTTTGTGAGTACAAAAAGCAATGATAAGGAACACCCTGTTTCAAGAAATTGTCAGATTAGTCCAAAAGAGTCAAAAGCCTTCAAGAAACCTACAACCAAGAGCTACTTAGAGACATTTCTCCCCAGTGTCAATCCTGCATTTGAAAACAGGGAAGACTCCCCCATATCTGACAGGTTAAGTTTAGAAAGAAGAAACAGTGTTACACATCTCTGGTAACTCTGTAGGTAAAGAGTATGGCAAAAAACCCAATCACTGAGAACTATGTTCCCACCCCCCAATTTACAATTGAAAGAAAAATATTACATTTAAATGTTCAGACTGCAACAACTGTTTGATTTCATCAGTTAAAAACTAATTTTGTAATTACAGCAGGATACACTCATAACACAAAGATACAGTTATCAGACTGATAATAGTTTTCCGTTGGAAACCCATGAAATAAGACATATGCAGCTTCTTCTAAACACCTCATGTGGGAAAGTTGCCTTCCAAGAGGTTTCTCACCTGATTTTTCACCAGAGGTACCAGATCTTCAGGAATATCACCCAACGGATACGCACGGCCTGCCAAGCAGCAGCTACAGAAAAGGAGGGGAAAGGTATTTGAATACACCTGACATTAAAGAGATTGAAAATTGTTAATTTTTTGACTTAATTTTCAGGACACCCTTAACACAAGGCAAACCAATTTATTTTGTAAATCATGAAAGCAAGAAGCATCCCAGGCAGCACTGCTGTTAATACACACTGAGCCAATGCACTGCATAAATGTGCAGTTATTCCACAACAGGAAAATAATGACAAAATTCAGTATCTCCCCCAAAATTTTCTATTTTAGGAAGCTGGAGTAATGCAGAAGCTAACTTCACAATCTTGCAGAGAGTCCAGAAAGGGGACTCACTAATGTATCCCTCCTGTGCAAGTCCCTGACAGGGAACCCAGCAAGGAACAGCTGAGCACAGCTATCCCAAAAGGCCAGGCAGAACATGACCTGCTACAAAACATGAGGCTACTGAGCCCTTGGTCAAGGAGCTCTGTGTCTCACACACAACCAAACCTAACTATGACATTAAAAATGTACATCAGCAGTAATTTGGGCTCTAAGCCAACTTGATCCCTCCTATTCATGCACACCACATGCAACAGGAAGGGATTTTAAATTTAAGAGAGCTGTAGTGAGTACCCACTACTATTTTACACAATCTCTCAGAACCTGAAGCTCCCAATAAGGTTCTGCAACTACAGCAAGTCTAAAATTTGGTGCCACCACTAGACAACACCTCACACTTTCTGAAGGACCTTACCTTATATACACAAGCAGCTTGTTGCCCATCACCACCTGCTCATCTACAAAACAAAAAATTATTTGTCACTCTTTCTTCACCAAGACAAGAGACAGAGATGCAGTACTTCTCCCACAAAAACAGAGTTTATCATACAAAGTAGAGCAGCTTCACACACAATACTAGAACACTCTTCTGTTCTCCAAGACCCTTATATTGTGTATGCATTCCCTTTTGCATCTCTTTGTTGGAAGTGACTAGGGATATTCAAAATATCAATTATCAAAAGAAGAAACCTTAAAAGGGAAAGCATTCTGTACCTGTGAGAGACTTTCCAGCATTCAGTGGAGGAGCAATGACTTTGAACAGCTTCTGTAACAAGAAAAAAGGCAGTGCTCAAGCAGCTGGAAAAGCTCAAAGCAAAGAACTTGTGTGGTTTCAAAACAGAGATCAGTGGGGTGTCTTCCCACAGAAACTCTTTATCACCATGTCTTCTAATTAACAGGCACAGAGGACTCAAAGACATGGCAAAATATCTTTACAGCTGATTTTATGAAAAAACAGCCTTCATTCCATCACTTCTTATCTTAAGCACAGGCCACACTAAAGTAAAGAGCAAAGCAATGTTCAGCAGTCCCAGAGGTCAGTCAGAGCATAACCCACCAGCCCCACATCCTGTTCCTGTATATCTTGTCACTAAACAAACACCACCACCACTCAGCAGGGTCACCAGAGCCTAGTTTGGGCATGTAGAATGAGGACTTGTCTAAACAATTGCCTCTAGAAAGCAAAGTTATTTGTACTCATACAGCTACTGCTGGGTTTTCAGAAGTCCTTTTTAAAATTATGACCACCTAAAGAGACTCCTTCCTTAGAAAAATCAAATGAGATTACAGCTGCTAAAACTTAGGCAGATTTTCCCATTCCAATGGTTCCAGTTGTCTATTTCAGCACTACTAAGAAAACACCAGCAGTATTCCATGGTGAAACACGTTTGGGTTATAGAGCCATTGGCACATCTCCAGAATAACCAGCAGAATCAATGGGGCCTTCAGAGAGCCTTACAGTGAGTCCTGTGCTTCCTGCTGAGATCTTCCAAGTGCTCAGAACAAGGCCTGCCTCAAGCAAGGGCTGTTTGTGGCCTTTTGTATGAATTAGGTTCATGCAGTCTCCTTAAATAATCTTGTTATTATCTTCTGCTGCTTTTTATTTTATTAACATGACTATATTTCCTGCCCTAACTCTGCAGAGGATTTCTGCCTCAGCAGGGAATTTGGTGTTCTAAAGCATAGTAGTTACAAATCACTTCTCTCCTCTACTGCATCCAGTGAAATAAACTGCACACACCACACATTATTTCCCCCTTGAAATGGAAATGAGCAAGAATGCAGAATACAGAGAATAAAATAAGGCTTTGTGTTTGAAATGCTGTTTCTCAGGAAGAACGTGTGCTGACCAGCCCAGTAACCCCTCCTGCAGGAGCACCCATCCTACCTCCATGGGACTGATGAAGTCGTTCATCCCGCTGTTGTAGACGTAGATCATGGCATCATACAGGCGGTTTTCCCAGCACAGGAGAACCACCTGCAAGGCAGCAAAGCACAGGGCAGCTACACAGCTGCTCCTAGCTCACAGCTTTCTCACTCCCCAGGCCCTGTTCTTGCACTTCCATCATCCAAGAGTACAACTTAAAGCAAAATGAAAATTTCCACTTTCAGAACCAGTCTCTGTGAAAACCCCAAACCCCCCAAAGGAGTGTTCAATTTATTGCTCATGCAGCAAGCACGGAATGTAACTGTGTAGAGTCTAACATTCATATGAGGTTAAAGAATAAACTTTAAAATTCCAGTTCTTCAAAAACCTTGCTTGCAGTAGTTTGGTTGGGTTAGTGAATCAGAACATCAAGTTTCCAAGCAGCTTCACCCTTGAAATGGAAAGCCATGCCATCAGAAAACAGGACTGCTAAGCAGGAACACCTCCCTGCTCCACCAACTGTTGTGCAAAAGCAAGTACCCAAGCTGACAAACACAATTCCAGCTTTCTGTGCTCCTGCAGCCTTTGATGTCAGGTAAGCTACTCAGAATGGAAAAGAGTGACTGAGGATAACCCTGAAGGATTTTCCAACACATTCAGCTGCTGGTGCATTAACCTATGACTGGACAAAAAGTGGGGGACCAAAACACAGCCACGCTGCACAATTCCCAACTCATAGAATTTGATCCCAGGGACACAGGGAAACCCCACAGGCCATTCTACCCATGTTCTACTTGTAGAACATACTTAGAAGCACAAGATGTTGTAATTGCTGATTTATTCAGAGGAGCTCAATACAGTATGCAACACAACCACTCACCTGTTGAATGTCCAAACTGGTGATATCCATATGCACAATGCAGGCTTCCAAGTTTTCCAACCTGTTCTTGTCTTGAAAGTGAAGCAGCAAGTCTTTCATCACTTGAGCTGTGATTCCCATCAGCTTATCACTCAAGATGTATGGCTCCAAGCACTCCAGAAAGATGCCTTTGGCTACAGAGTTCTCACTCATCTTGTCATATATCTGGTTAAATAATAGATCCCTAAGAGGAAGGAGAAGTTTAGTTATCAAATAATTTTATAAAAATCTCCTTGCTTATCTACTTCCCAAGGGCTCCAAATTAAATTCCATTTTCTCTATATTTCCCAGGCTCAGGAACTGAATGCCCTGTTCAGCTGCTGTACTGGGGCATGTTACACAGCATAAATCAGCTATGGATGTTTCAGCAAAAAAAAGTGCTGCAAGAAGGGAAGCTATGAGAATGACAGAAAAATCTAACAAGGCAGGTTCTTGGTTCAAAGCAACTTTTCTTCCTCAACACATCAATGCAAATTTAAGAGATGGTTTTGTGTGAGTACTGAGTTCCTGACTTTGGTATTGGTTTTTAGGCACTCCTCTGAACTGTGATGTGACCTGTGCCATGGAATGATGTGGAATACCATGTGGTATCACAGGAAACAGCACTGGGGGCTACCTGGGGTGCTGGGGTCTGCCCTGGGGGACAGGCCTGCAAGCTCAGACTTACATGCGCTGCAGCAGGAGACAGTAATCCACGATGACAGGCACCACATCCTGGGGAACAAACACAACAAACTTGTAGAGACTGACTGGCAAAAATCCTGCCAAGCAGCACATCCTACAAAGCATGAAATGCAGCCTGGCCAACACAGAGCAGAAACAATGAGGTATCTGACTCAGCTGGTACTGGCACAGTTACAGGTTTTCCATATGCTGATGCATATGGAAAAAAGCTCTGCTGACACTCCTGCAGAGCACAGAGAGCACACGGGTTCTGCTCTGCCACCCACTATACCCAAGTCCTGCTTTTGTGAGGCACACAAGAGGCAAGAGTTGAGCTGAACCACAGCAAGGTTTTGTCAAAAATAGACGAGTAATGTTTGCAGCAAAACAAAATTAATTAAAAAAGCCAAAGGATTTCTACAAGCATCCTCTGGAGCACCATACCTGAAAGTGCTGCTCCATAACCTGGATTTTTCCTTGGTCAGGACATTTCTTCAGAGTCCGATCGGTGTAATGGAGAAGGATTTCAACCATCTGAATTACAACAAATAAGAAAATTCATCCAAATCCTATACTGAGGCCTTGCTTGGTAGCACATTTCAGACTGGCTTGGGGGTTGGCAGCACTGTAAACTCTGCTGTCCCATTTTGAGTATGAAGTGCTGTGGGCAAGAAGGTGAAGATGGAAGAGGCTGCCAAGAGAGTGGTGTGACAATGGCACAGAAGTGCCCAGAGGGATAGTGAAGGCCTACACTAACTTTAACTGACCACAGAGCTGGCCAGCCAGCCCAAATGCCAGTTTTCAGGCTGGTGAACACATCCTGAAGCACAAGGCTCATCTGCTCATCTTCACCCAAAACTTAAGTTAAAGTATATTATACAGCAAAACATACCTACCTACAAATATAATAACAAGAACAGAGCACAGCTAAATAATTATTGCAGTAAGTGTGTACTTTAAACACACCCCTCCCAGAAGCAAGTTCCTGTAAAAACTGAACTGGATCAGTTGAAGAGTTTATTCCATGTTCACATAAACACAGAGCACAGTTTCCATCCTCAGAGTCAGCAAGTCACATACTGATGGACATGTGCCAAACAAAGGTCAGGGAACTCCAGAGTTACCAACACAAAAGGTTTCTCTTCACTGTGAGGGGACCAGACATCTCCAGGCCTGGATGACAATGTCTCATTTTGGATGGCTAATGTCGCAGATTGTACTCCCACCTCTACCCAAATGGTATTTCCAAGTTTTTTCTAATATTCTGCTCCCACTTTTAGCAAGAAAGGAACATGTACATGTTCTAGAGTTAGCTGGATTAACTCATGGAGGATAGAAACTGTTCCTTTCAGGAACACAGTATTACACCAGCACACATGAAAATCCAGTTGGGAAGAACTCAGGGACTCACTCTGTCAGCAATTACAGCTTTCCTCTTGCTCGTGTCTCCAGTCAAGCCTAGAAAGAATGAGGGAGTGAGGTGAAAAACAAAGCTTTTCTCATCTAAGCTACCAGTAGAAATAAAAAAACTCCACAGTTCAGATACTAACACAACTACCCTTGAGATGTAGAGATCAGGATACGTAAATACACAATTTTGTGTCCTACTTTTAGCCCCCTCTTCTTCCAAAAGGTTTGTTCTCCTCACTTAAAGAGTGATCCAGCACAGGAATGGCAAGAACAGTTTTGAGTGCTGTTTAACACTGAGAAAACAATTAATGGAGAGCTGTCAAAGACTGTACATGAGGGTAATTGCTGGAGGAGGTCTTGATGCAAAGAAGCTAAATAAAGTGCACTAAAAGGGGAAAATATCATAAATGCCAACTCAAAGAGACAGTTTTTCATTATTCAAAGCATTACAATCTGCTTTATTGTGCTATATCCATGCACTAAAACAAAACACATCTTCATATACCAGCAATTTCACAGCAGGATCCTGCCCTGGGAACTTGCATCCCATCTGTCAAAGCCATCAGAAGTTATTTGCTGTAAAATCAATGTGTCCACTACAAATCTGACCACACAAATGGCAGTTTCTGGTATAATTAACATACTTCTCAAGCAACCTCCTTTGTAGGAAACGTGGTGCCAAAAGCCAGCATGATTCTTTCAGTTCCTGTACAGTCAGGGGAGAGACCTGGAACAAAGCACCTGCTTGGCAGAGCTGACAGAGAATCACACTGAAAGGTACCTACAGGTCATGCATAGCCTTCAGGAATATTTTAGCAGGTTGGATATTGAACATCTGGATCTACCGCTTTCATGGCAAAGTGACAACAGCATGGAGTCACACACAGATCAAGCTTGACTTTCATTTGAGTTGCTAAAGGGACTACAGTTTTAAAAATAAAACCAAAAAAAACTACTCCATATAAAGGTTGCTTCTGCCAAACTCAAAGCAACACATCCTATTTTCTTCAATTCAATTCTGTTTTCTTCCCCTTAAAAAGTGATTCCTGTATGTGCAGATATTTAAAACCATCCCCAGAGGTTTCAGTTAGAAGCAAACAAGTCCAAACTTACCTACAACAGCCTTTGCTTTACCTTCATAAAAGGACCAAGCAAGAGCCAGGGCATCTGTGAGACGTTCTTGTTTCAGAAGGTGGTCAACTCTCTAAAATAACAAGCATACTGGACCTCAGAGCTACAGAAAAGATTATTCCCTCCCCTTTCAGACCATTTCCCAGTAGTGGGTCATGGCTCCTGACAGCAAGGCAACAAGACACCCCAGAAGCTCTCACCACACTGCAGTAAAAGACAGGATCTCAAAGAGATTCTCTCAAATGGACATATTCTGCTGGACTAAGAAATAGGGGGTCCCAGTACATCAAGTGCCTGTGGGGGGACATTTTAAGTCAGATGCTTGATGGATGGAAACTCCCAGCATTATTGACTGTCTGATAAACAAAGGATAAAAAATTTCCATTCCCCATCCTTGCCTCATCACTTGAAGCACAACAGCTTGGAGTGAACAACTCTGCCATGCTTTCAGCAAAGTGTGTACTTATCCTACCCCCTATTTTCTCCTGAGCTCACAGTCAGCAAGGACTGAAGTCCATCACAAGTATTTTCTGCTTTAAGGAGCTATTAATACCCAAGGTTGAGCACCACTAGCCTTGGTATGATAGGTCAGTGTCAAAGAACTGTTTGAGAGAAGAGAGATTCCAGGTCTCAGCCCTGCATCCTGTTCTGCAGCAAGAACTAACTCTCAGTTTCACCCTAATCACCACACGCTCAATTCAAACTCTCAGTTAAGTCCCCTATGATAGAGGCACAACTGCAACACAGCAGAAACCATATAGTAATTTAAAAGGGGCTGTCTCAGAGCACAAATTGTGTTTGACTTTGGAATTCCAGGAAAATCTCTACCTGAAATCATGGATCAGAACAAGACTCTTCATTACAGCTTACTAAACCAAATTCAGTGGTGAATGGCAGGAGACAAAACTAGCAGAGAGAAGCAGCCATTGTAACTAAAACCTCAACAGAGCTCAAGTGTTCATATCCTATTAAAGGTCCTGATACAATGTCACGTGAAAGAGTTTATAACCACAGACAAGGACAACAGCCCTAAAGCAACCTAAGCAAGAGCAAAAATGGTGAAGGTCACTGCTTAAAGGAGAAATATGAGATTGCAAAGAAATGGCTACCAGATCTCCTTGGGAATCAGTCTAGGAGCTGATTCTTGATTCACTGAAGCCTTCTACATATAGGCATAAGCTGAATTTACTACTAAAGTTTGCTGATGACCAATTGGGAGCATGTGAGGTGAGACAGAAGAACAGAAAGACATGAGAGATGTGCCCCTGAAGCAGGTAACAGAAGGATGATGCTATCCAACAGTACAAGCAACTTCCAGCAGAAATCAGTTTGGCTACAGGGCACCAGTGAATCTCCAGAGTGCCCAAGTCACTGACAACATATAGCCAAAGGAATAGAAAAACGAGATCCAAGGATGCATGAGAAATGACACATCTAGCAGAGACTGTGAAGAAGGGGTGACACTGTGCATGGCACTTGTAAGACCTTACCCAGAGCAATATGTGGGAAACTGTTTGCCCATGCCCAAGAAATTGAGCACACAGGACACACAGAGAACAATGACTACAAATAAAGAAAGGAATGGCAAAGTAATCTCAAGAGAGCTGAAAGAGCTCTGCTTAGCCTTGCAAAACAAAGCCTGAGAGAAAACATGCACACACTGAATAAACATACTGCAAAGTGGTGATGCAGAAAGGAAAACAGCTGTTTGATTCAAGTGAAAAGTACAACACAGGAACAGATCTAAATAGATCACTAAGAACTTTAGTGTGGGCATTGATGGGGTTTCAGCTGTCAGAGAAATGATGTTCCAAAAAACATCTTCAACCAACAAGGACCTAAAATCCTATGAACATTCCAGGTAGTCTTTGATGGATTTTATTATGCAGCTCCTGCAGGAGCTAGAGACAAACTCTAGTGAAGCAGGTTCTCTTTCACTCCTGGATGCTTGTGTGGTAGACACAAGTTTGCACACAAGCTTGTAGAAGGTTTCATCATACACTCTTCCTAAGTCATGCATTGCACTAACAAAAGCTGACACAGAGCAAGGTATGATGTCTTGTTTGGGAGAACAGGGTCTCCATTCAGCCTGGGAATTTAGGCAAGCAGGAGTCCCAGTGTCCCCATGAAAATCAGTGTATCCACAGCACTGGCTCTGTGTAGCAATCAGGAATCCTGAACACAGTGCCCAAAAAATTATTCACAAATGCTCCCCTCCCCCCTTTGAGATAGATTTAAGCAATTCAAGGCTAAGTTGTATAGTCTCCCTCTCAACATACCTCTCTCCAGCTTCTCAATGTCAAGACATGAACAGACTGGGAAAGAAAAAAAGAAATTGAAAGTTATTTACTGGCAGTTGCTCATGCAGCCTATAGTACCCCACAGACTCACCACAGCACGCCAGTACAGATGAATAAAAAAAGCAACCCCCAAGCAGTATAAATTGGAGCCTAGCTTTAGCTGCTGTCTTATTTTCTTCTGCTTATTCCCTAGCACATTTATAACAGAGACAGAGAAGCTTAGGGCAGAGGACATATTAGTAAAGTAAGGTTAAGTTTACCCTGAAGCAGAATGAATCAGGATATTGTGAAACTATGACAATGTCTCACTCAGCCCATACCCTGGCTAAAACCAAATTATTGCACATTTCCTTCACCCCACAACATAAGTGCACAAAGAACCTTTTCCCAATACACATCTCCATAGAAGACAAATTGCCCTTTTCTAGAAGAGCTACCATCAACACTGAATGCGCTGTATTTTTATTGAAAAATTCCCCCAACTTACCTTAGTTCCAAGGTAAAAGACCTGACCACCACAGCTGCTGATGGACTGGTAACAAGCTTTCTCTCCAACCAGTGCCTACAGGGAGAAAAATCACATGCAAGTAAAACTGTGTTTTGGGGTTTTTTTTTAATTTCCCAAACAACATAAATACACTTCAAAGATCCTTTGTAATGCAGAAATCAAAATGAGGCTGGAGAAAGAGCATCACAGATTGCTGAGCAGTAGTAAGTCAAAGAGCTCTGCTGTCACTCCCTCCTGCTTGTGAACTCAGCTTCAGGTGCTGCTGAGCTCTGGCTACCCAAAGACATGATGAAGTAAGGCTCTGATTCTACCCTCAGGTGTCAAAAAGTTATGGGGCCCTTTTCTTGTCACTTGCTTCTTCACATATCTTCCTCAAGAGCAAATGTGCAGGGCACACAGATGGAAAGACAACCATTGAAATAAGAGCTGCTACAACAGCAGTTTGACTGCCAGTAGCCAGTGCTCCAGTCTGTGGTGTATTAAGTAAAAAATCCTCTTAAATAATAAAGCACATCAGCTTTTATCTTAGACAGCGTATTCCAAAGCTTGGTAAAAGAGGAGCAGTTCCTACACCCTTCAATGCACCAAAGGAAACATGAGCTGTCTGTTAGCTGCCCACATCACCACCCTGCCTGACTTCTGAGATGCTCCCAAAAGGCTTTTTCCCTCCAGGCTTCCACTTAGGGCCTACATCAAACATAGCCACCAGTGCCTACCAAGGCCTCGCTGACATTGCCCCCCGTGGCCAGAGACTTGAAGTGGCTGCTGTTGTAGACCAGCTGAACCTCTGAGATCTCGATGGTCTCCAGCTCCTCCTGAGTCTGACGGTCTATGACGTGCAGCTTCTCCACACTGTCCAGCAGCACTGCTGTCCGTGAGTTGATCCACTGCAAAAGCACCAAATTCCACATTTCAGCAATGCATTCTCCATTAGAGCCAAGGAAATAGGCTCTGGCCATATCTCTGAGTACCCCTACTGGGAATTCTGGGACAGCCAGTAGCTTAGTTACTATACACAGCCACTTCACAACTGCACACATGCATAACCTCAAACGCAGAGATAACAAAGGTTCTTCTGCAGAGAAATTACATGGAATCTTCACAGAAAACAGCTGTAGATAAATGGCAATCCACCAGAGCTCTTGTCCTCTTGGCACACAGTTTATGCTCCAGCACACTTTCTATCCAGAGGTGCCAAAGCCAAGACAACTACACTACCCATTCCCAGGTGGTTACCACACTGTGCTGGTTTCCCAGAGTCCCAAGCATAAGAACATTTTCAGTTAGTTACCATCAGATAAACACAGCCAAGAGCACAGAACTAAGGGCAATTGAGATACAAGAAAACTAGTGCAAAAAAATTTAACCATTCTGCAGTACTGAGACTTACAGTAAAGTTGATGAGATCATAGTGCAGATGAAGCTGCCTCTGCTTTGTGACATGTATTGCACCACTATCATCCCTCTTGACCTAAAAGAGAAATCAGACAAGGCTGACTCAGACTCAGTGACTTCCTTCAGTTCAGCCTCTCAGTTCCCACTGGGCACCACAGTGACTCCAGGAATCTTGAGCTCCCCCCAGACAAGCATGTCAGCAAGAAAAGTTTAAACATGCACCCTTTTCTTTCTCCCCAGTTTTACCAGGAGAGATGAGAGAGGAGAAAGAGGATTCAATCCAGACAACATGTCTGGGTGCTTAATCAAAGTTTAAGGTCCAACATGATAGCAGAGATGGAAAACAAACTTAGCACTCCAAAGCCAAAATGCCAGATTTTCAGAAGCCTAGGTATTGCTCTCTTACTGAAAGCAGCATGAAATCGTCTCCAAACAATCATATCTGCACATGTAACAGCTGCAGATCTAAACAGGATGAGCAACATGCCCTCAAGTTACACACCAACAGGACTGAAAGATCTTTTCTTAGTGTTTTACACAGTTTTTTTCCAGACTCATCTTTTAAAGCAAAAACTAAGATGGTGTCTCAAATTCACGTGCTTTCCCAGAAAACAATCCACGCAGATATCTCCAGTAGAAACACACTGTAAATCAATACTTCTGGACAGGTAGATCTCATGCCTCCAGGCAAAGGCACCACTGCAGCTGAAGAGCAGTGACCACTAGGCTGGTTTTCCCAAGCCAGTGGGAAGCTGCAGCTGTTCCCAGCATGCTCAGCTATCACACTGTCACTGAGATAGAGGCTCAATCCCTCAATGTGTGGATGAGATGTGACCACCTGAAAGCAGCATAGAACAGCCCAGGCTCACCAGAAGGAAGTACACGACGTCTCCTCGACAGAAGGCAAGCATGGGGTTCACTGAGTTCTGCACAGCCACAAAGTGCCATGCCAGCAGAGGGACACTCGAAGGGTCCATCTGTCACACAAAAAGCACAGCCAGTGGTTAAGGCACACGAGGCAGACTCTCAGCTCCAGGAAATGTGGCTCATCAGCTGCTTCTCACTTCTGACTGCGCCTGGTACACACAGGGGCTGCAAAGCAAATTCCTGGCAGCAGATTGCTCCCTTTGGTCCAGCCACACATTTGGGAGCCCTTGGCAAAATGGACACCCAGACAGAACACCACCGGTGTCCAAGCTGCTCAGGGTAGATCCAATCCCACACGGATACATGGACTGCAACAAGCTGCAGCTTTATATCCCCCTTGTCTCCAATCTCCTAACATAACCTATCCCACATCTTCCCCCAGCTGCTTTTCCAAGAGGAATTAGGCCATTGACCAGTGAAAGCGAATAATCAAGAGTTCAGAAGACTCTTTAATGCTCAAATTCCTCTTGGTTCCTGTCCCTGTAATTAAGGGTACTGTTGTATGGTTCTAATATGGACAGTGGTCCCAGTCCAAGGTGATTGTAGCCATAATCAGGTCAAAATCTCATGTATGGATGCATACAGACTGCAGCAGGAAAGATAAGAAGCTGAAGGACTCCTGCTTGAGAAAATCAGCATCTTCACAGAGGTACAGGTGGAAGCAGCCTTCTCACCTCCTCTCTGCCACAACCTCCACACATCAGACCCACAGATTATCACTGCAATTTCACAGTTCTGTGGAAGGCAGTGGTACCAAACACCTGTTCCTGATCTCGTCTCCCTCCCTCCAAGAAAATGTTTGTAGCCGTAACCCAAAAAGCACCTGTTTCACTTTATTACTCACACGGCCATAGGGAAAGGTCATCCACACTTTCAGAGATGGCTTCAGGCCAATAACCAGGATCTTCAAGGAAAGCAAGAAGGCAAAATAAAATGTCTGAGTATACAGCAGAGAGCTTCTCCTTTGTGATCTCTCACATCAAGTCTCCTGCAAGCAGCAAGTTACCTTAGTGAGGGAGGCCATGGCCAGGAGTGAATACTGGGTGAGAGGATGGTCTCTCAAATCAACCTTTGCATGTAACGGCTCAATACAGCAAACTTCCCCCTTGGAGCCACTGAAGAGACACCGAGACTCGCACGTCCTCACTCCCATAACCCTCCTGCAAAGAGCACAGATCAGCTTGGTGGCAGCCCAACAATCTCAGGAGTGAACCTTCATAAACACTCCTTCTAAAAAGTCCCTTGCACAGCCCCAGGGATCACTTCAGACATGTCACTGGAGGCAATCCCATACAGCTGCTCGGATACAGACAAGAATTCCTTAAGATCTTATCTGAGAATATGGTTTGGGAAATTCCTGGACTTGATCAGATTGACTGTCAATCCTTCTTCCTTGTCCTTCCTCATCTTGAAGAGGCCAAAAGCAAAACGAGCAGCTACTGCAGGACAGCTCTCACTAATGAGCCAAGATAAAATGAGAGGCAGCACTTTTGTGACAGCTACCAAGAGCCCACAAGGAGTGTCAAATTCTGGACAATACAGCGACACCTTAACAACTATGGCTATTCTTTGGCTATTGCACCGCCACACAGCATCTTGCTTCAGCTGAGAAATTACACTGCAGCCCTAAATTACACCTTCAACATTCAGGCAATAACTTCATTGGTTTCAATGGTTTTTTTTCTCCCTAGGTATTAGAAACCACGACCCAGAATTGGTTTCTTGTACTTTCTCTGGGTAGAGTTATTATCTTACTTAAATGACAGTTCAAACACGGAGCCTCCGCTGTCATTGCAAATTGCGAGTGTCGGATCATCTGTAAACTGAGCAGAAAACGAGATTAAAATGGCTCTAAGAAATAAATTACAAAAAATGGATATAAAAATACATGCTATGGCAGTACTAACAACACACAGAGTACAAGCAGTGCACCTACAGAAAGACACCTTTAACATACTGAGTTGAGACAATTACTGGGGCTTTTTATGACGTGCAAGAAAAGCAAGATTTGTGTTTCACCTTCATATCCCCAGCAAGCCCTGTTGCCAGATTTTGGTATCAAAGCCCCAATACTTTATGCTGCAGCTCAGAACTGCAGCACACCAAAATCTGAGCTGCCTCTAGAAGGGCCCTCAGCCTCAAGCACACAGGTTGGGGCCAGAGCTGCTGGATGGGCTGCAGTTACAGACCGACCCAAATCAGAAACATCCAGAACTTCTAAAGATTATCAAGTAATTCAGGCAAAGGATCACAGTCTCCACTGGGGACACTTCTGGAGGTGTTTGCAATCCAGAATCTGTAAGCCCACAAACATTTGAGGCCATGTAAAACAATGCCAGGCACAAACTCGGGTATGATTTTCTGTGTATGACAATAACACTATGCTAAACAAGAAGGCATAGATGATTTCTCTTTCAACCCAAAACAATCCCAACAAGCTATTTGAAAAACTGCTTACAGAAGCTACTTTCTACGGTTCAGATTCTTTTAAGTTGAAACTTGGCAAGTCATGTATTCAGGTCAAAACACTGCAAGTTTTAGAGAAATGTGTTCTAACAACTAATTCTTCATACATTTTGGCATTGGAGAGAGGAGTTCTAACAGACAACAACTGTTGTTTGTTACAGTACAACTTACAGCCAAAACTATTATGTCAGTATACTCAGTTTCATTTTAAAACAATTTCTGCTCATTTTTCTCATCTCTGCATACCACTGCCATAGGCAGCTGCTCTCATCTAAAATCTAAAAGTATTGCACAAGGAAAGTCACCACATCTGACTGAACAAAACTGGTATAAAAGCAATAGATTTAATGTTTATTACCTTGATGTGCAAAATAGCTGTTCCTGGAGGGTGGGCATCTGTTATTGATCGCAGCAGCTTCCCACTGGCCAGATCCCACATGGTGATCTGCAAGCAGATTTTGCTCAGTACACACTCACTGTCAAGGGGTTCTCTCCATCACCTCATGCATTACAGTACGGCAACAAATTCCTATACTGCCATTATCATCCTGGGTTAGTAGGGGTTTCATATCAAAGAAAAGTGACCTGAAATATGTTCCTGTCCTGTTTCTCCAAGCAGTTCACTTGTGTGTTTAGAGCTGACACCATGTGTTATCTCAACTCTGAATCATGTCCTTTTGGCCAGCTCTCCCCACCTGCCCAACCTCCCTCAGCTCACAGCTATCTACCTGATAAGAACATTAAAGAGTGTAAGATAACTTTGTTACCACCCAACAAGTCAAGTGAATTTCTCTCTCAGAACCAGTGAACAGGTGAAAAATCTCTGCTAACACCTCTGAGCAAAACTCAAGCATCTCCATGGCCACCATGAACCTTGTTCCTCCTCTCCTCCTGAGCTTGCTCAGCATGACAAGGCAGGTAGAAGAATAGACCTTGGCTCGTACTTAATATTAAATTCAAGTAATTTCTCAGCTAAGAAGCAAGAAGTCCCAAACTGCACACTGCATAACTGCCCAGAAGAGCTGAGATTACAATCTGAATAAAACTTTTTTAAGGGAAACAGTACTTTATGTGATCCCATAATTCATCTATGAATGCTTCTAGACCACATGTTTCAGAGCTCTTGCTCCAAAAAGTTTTATCTGAGCATCATTTAAAACTGGCTGCTGTCCTGCATGGATTAAGTATGGCCTGCAGCAAGCTGTCATTTAGTCCTATCATAGGCACAGGGGTGTGTTTCATCTACTATGAAGGTGAAAGTAAAGGAACATGAATGCAAAAAGCAAAGTAGCCTTCTTTGTACTCGTCTCAATGTTACCAAGGTAATGTCTACCTATTTTGGTTTAGTCTTGTTAATTTTGCTCACGAGTTACTTTCTCTCCTTTGGTATAAAAATACAACAGACTCAAGCCCTTTTCCCTTCAAAAGCTATGCTACTTATGTCATACAAGTATGGTATTAGCAAAAATTAACTTTGGGGTTACATATGAGTTTCAAGAATTTCAAGTCATCACCACAGTAAAAAACAGCTTTAATTACCACGCACAGACCTCAGAGAGTGGCCTAGAAAGACTAAACTGCTTGTCCCAGTGAGACATCACACATTTCAGTTTAACAGGAATTATGTCACAATTAATTTAACCCTTTGTTATATATGACTCACTTCCTCCACAGAAACCTGATTCAGCAGGAATTGGCTGCCCCAAAAGGCTCTGGGCACATCATGCTGCATGTGCTGCTTCTGAGCACTGAACCAGCAACACACAGCTACAGACTGAGGAGGCTTGGCTTGGAGCTGTTGGCACCCTCTCAGGACAGAGCACTGGAGCAGCTCATCCTTTGGGAATTACCTGTCCTTTTGCAAAGCCACAGAGCAGCCGGGAACAGTCATTGTTGATGCTGAGAGCAGAGATGGCCCCGTACTGGGCCCCAACTGCGGTGCTGCCCAGACACAGCCGGAGAGCCTGGTTCTGATCTGGAGCAGAACAATTGGTAAAAAAATTAAAGAAAGAGCAATGGTTAAAATGAACATAATGAAATTATTTACACATACAATTCACCTGGGGTGCATTAACAATTCACAGTCTTACAGTTAAGTTCTTTTAAAAAGGGGTTTACAAGATGAGAGCTCATGTTAGAACAAAAAGAGTGGGACGCTGTCTTGCAGGGAAATACAAAAATTATTTTTAGAAGTACAAACCAGGGACAGGAAATATGGAAATGCAGAGGTATTACATACTGAAAAAGAAAGTACTAGGAAAAATCAAATCAGTATCTAGCTTTCCTTTCACTATTCTGCAACAGTGCTTAAGTTGTAGCAATGAAGATGACAAAATTAATTCTACCTTTTGAGCATTGTATTTCTGCCTTTGAACATCAATTACAAAAACCCAACAGAGGCTTTTGGTAAGTGAAATTTTATGACATAATTTTATTCTTATTATGCAATTTTACTCCTTGGTTTTGTTGCTAAAGGCCAAAGGCTGGGAGGAAAAGGCACTTTTGTCTCCAAGCTGCACAGTTAAAACACTCAATGAGTTCTGGTGCATTCAGCTCTTACTCTATAAAGGAACTCCCTCCCTGAGCCACAGGCTGCTGCAAAGGAGGTGCCATGGCTTGCAGAGCCTCCACGGGGACTGCACTGCTGCAGGGCCATGCCCTGTCCATTCCTGCACACCACAAACCATGGGCACCTCTGTCTGTGCCAAGTTCTTGGAGGCTCCCACCATGAGAGACTCACAAGCACTTTACAAGATGCTGCTCTTCATTAGTTTGGTTGAGAATCCTCTGCCTGTCTTTGGTGCACTGCTCTCAAAAGCTAAGAAAAATGTTCTGGAGCTGCTTTTTCCACCTCTTTCTGCTTTTGTCCTGCTTTTGAGTGAGGGAGTGGGAAGATGCTTTGTGAGAACTCTTGGAATGAAGACTACAGGGATATGAAATACATCAGAAGCACCACAATAACACTGTGTGCAGAATTCACTTTGAGCAAGGAAGGGAAAGCATTGGCTCAAGGAAACAGAGCTGAGCACAGAAACCACCCTGGAAGATGTGCCCAGGGCATGGGACATGTTTCTACAGCACTGCTGGGAATGTTCTGGCTGTGAAACAAAGCATGGATGTATCTTGCATTTCTTGCCCAAAGTAATGCATTTATCAGTCTGTTCAGACAGTGACAGTGGGAGTCACCTTTCAAATCCCACCTGTATGAAGAGGCAGGAGTGGAGTTCAGAAATAAACACCAGTAACAACAGCTGAACACCTAGATTACTCTAAAGCACTGCTCAGAGTGAGGAGAAAACATTCTTGGCCATGCTGCTAGAACACACCTTGACATCACTGTGAGAGGGGTGTTCACAGCATAGATCAGAACAGGTAAAGGAAAAAGAAGATGAATTATGAAAGATTTCCACAGAAGTTCAGAGAAAACAGAGCTACAGTTGGAAAACAGGTTTCATAGAGATATATTCTTCCAATGGTGTCAAGATCCAAAGAAATAGTACCTGTTCCAGAGGCCTGGAAATGCAGTTCATTTACAAAAATACCACCTAACCATAAAAATCTGTTTGAAAATAGGGGAATATTGCAGCTCCTTACATTAAAGGTGAATGACTTCTTCATTCATGGAAGTACTTTCCACTTCAGCCTAAGCCTGTCACTGACTCAATCAGTAACCTGCTTCTTCTCAGGCATGAAAAAGGAGAATCCTCCACAGGTTTCTCTGAAAAGGTTTTACATCTTTATATGTATCCCCACAGGAACTTTCAGAAGCCATTTGCTTTTTCCCTCACCTGCAATGTCAATTGAAAACAAACAAGGCCCCTATTGTATCCCAAAATTAAGTGATTTGTATGACCAATCCAGTACTTGTTCTTTTTTCCAGACAGTCAAAAGATGACACACAATAAGAGCTATGAGACAAGATTTAAAAACAAAAAAACCCTCAACTATAATATGGATGAAATTGCTTCCAAGGCAAAGCAAGATCAGAAAATCAATGAGCTTCTACTAATAAGCAGGCAAAGTAATAAAAAAAGACAATAGCAAAAGTCTTTTATAAAGGTTATAAAAGCTGATCTAATGATTTTCCAGACTTGTATTATCAACTTGCAAGTAAGGCACATTTAAGGATTAAACATAAAAAGCTTTCGCCAAATGCTTGAAATAAAGGTGGCTATCAATTGCCAAAAAATGTTTTTAATTTTTCCATTTGCATAAGGCAATTCTTCATCCGAAAATGTTCCAGCAGTAACTGTAACTGTGCTGCTTTCAGACTCTGAAGTCAAAATGAGATGGAGCTGAAATACAATTCTGGACATACAGAATAAAGACAAGTTTGTGGATGTGAAAGAAGTCATTTTCCAAACCAAAGAAATGAGCATAGCACTGCAGAAGTTGATACTGCTTGGATCACCAGGTTTTCATCAAGATCTTTGCCTTATGTCCTGAGTTTGAAAGGCCTGCTTGGTTTTCTGCAGAATTACTGACACACTACTGATTTTATTAGGCACAGTGCCAAGAAATGCTGTGGGTGGATGGTGATCTCATGGAAGAGCCTTGTCCTTCCCCAAAACAACACCTTTACAAATAGCAATGCACCTGCTGCCCTAGGACATTACAAAAATCACATTTACCTGCTCCTCTATTGTCCCTGCCTGGAGAATCTGGGAGTGTGCAGTGCACATGCACCCACTAAGCAATTCCCAGCAGCATCATCCACTGAGTGGTTCCTGCACTGCTGAGCTGCCCCTGATATCCTGGCACAGGCAACATGCAACCTGGGCAACACAGGGCCTGGTCATGCAGGGACATGCACACAGCAGTGGTACTGTACCTTTGCCTTTCAGTCCACACAGAAAGGGCCAAAAGAGGAGAGAAAAGCCAGAAATCAATGTAAGAGGAAGGAGTGAAGCAATGAACAGCACATATGTGACAATCTCCAAAGAAGAGAAACTTCAGATTTTGCTGAGTGTTTCCTTTGGTTAATGTTTCCCCTTCTGATTTATTCAAGAAATGATGCTGTGATGTCTAGTGTTCTAAAACCAGGCAGTTTAAAAAGTGAGCTTATAAATTTGAATTTCAATGCATAGAAGACCAAAAAACAGAAATTTGAGAGGAAATAAAACTGGAATTCCACTGTAACATAACCGGTAAAACTATTTTCACCCAGGTACCAAAGGAGAGTGTCTCCAGGCCTCCAGACATCCCCTCCTACCACCTCTTCTGCAACACTTCCAGGATGCCAGACTTGGCATCTAATCCAACATTAACCCAGAAGGAAAGTTTGCTTTTCAATATTACATGTGCAGCCTGAGAGCTGCCCTGTGATGATGTTTCAGGAGTCAACAGAAGCATTCACAAAAGCAGAATGAAAGTTTCCCAAGTTGTCTATAATAAGGACAGAGCAGACAAGTCATGAGTACAGGTGGGCTTAGAAGAAGAGACAAATTAGCTGAAATCAAATATATGAAAGAAAAAATAAAGTTTAAAAATGTATTAGTAACAACAATTCAGAGAAATACATTAAGAAACCAAAAAATGGACCTACAATTTTGCATGCAAAAAAGATGTTATGCTCCCACTGTACAGTATAAACCCTGCACACACTTTACCAACCTTCAGAGAGTAAATCTCACCCTAATTTACAAATCTAGTAAAAAAACAGTAGATGTATTGACTGGTCTACAGAAATATAGTCTTGGTTAAAACTTCAGAATAAACCCAAGCCAGATCTCAAACCCTCTCTTTGCACAAAACAAAGCCTTCTAGAGCCCTATCCTGTCAGGATTTCTCTTTTTTAGATAGATCTGAGAGCACTGGTGTGAACGCCCAAGTTTTAGTTACAGAACTGAAGGAATTCAGCAGAGAATAAGTGTCCAGGAAGCATCCTGAAACAAAACTGGACATGCACTTCCATTCCTCATCACTTTTAAATTACAGCACAGAATCATGGAGTCATTTCAGCTGTAAGGGAGCTGTGCATGGAGGTCTCTGGCCCAGTCCTGTTGCTCCAAGCAAGGTCAAAGAGACCAGCCAGCTCAGGGCCTTGCTGAATTTTGAATATCCCCAAGCAAAGAGACACAACCTGTCTCAACTTTATCTAATGCTTGACCACCCTCAGGATGAAAATCTTCATCAGAGTTCCCCTCAGTGCAGGTCCACTGCCCCTTACCCATCACCATTGACCTTTGGGTGGGATCTGAGGCTCTCTTCAATCCACCTTCCCTTCAGGGAGCAGAATTGGTTGAATGTTGAATTAAACAGATGGCATCAAATAGTTTAATGCCTAAATACCTAGGAAGGTGAGTCTTGCACTTTCAGTCTTTCCCATCTCTATGGAGTACCCTGTCCCCTGTAACTTTTGGTCTCCAAGAATTGCAACCAGCATCAATAAATACACTGAAATTTGTAAACAGGGTAAGAACTGGGTTGCATGGGCAAAGGGCACAAAATCTGAATGTGAATGGGAACAGTTCAAGAGCTGTTCTGTCCCAGCTGGTAAGCTGGGCAAACAGAGGCACAAGCTCAGAAAACCTTGTAAGAGAGTTTGGTGATAAGAGGAAGAACAGAATGACAGAATGAAGGGACCCAGAGGTGTCTGCCTGGTGCAGGGGAAGGGCAGAGAAGGAGACACCCAGGGCACAGGTCTGCAGACAGCCAGGGGTCAGAAGCCCCACTTCCCAGGGAACACAACTTCCATAAAGCTGACACCTATTCGGACACAGGGCAGAAGATTATTACTGATGATGGTTGCATACAGGTTGTGGTTTCTTACACATGAAAACAGAGTATTTTCTATTCAAACATAGAAAAGACTCTTCAGACAATTCCCACATGGTAAAATTTCTCAATATCAAAGTGCCAAACCCCAACAATGCACAAGAAACATGAATAAGGATGACAAGTATTACTCCTGCTTCATTTCTTTACTGAAAGAGAAACACATTTAGCACAAACAACATCTTAGAAGAAACCCAGCCTGCAGTTATAAATCAGGCTGGCGGTTTTTAGCCATTTTGCATATTTTAAGATCATTAAAATGCAAAAAAAACTCCAGACTTTATTTTTAACTTACCAAATATCAGTGCTAACCCATGGGAAGTCCCCACTGCTATCAGATTTGATGCTGCCTGAAACAGTCATGCAGGAAGATAGAAAGCAGAAGAAACATCTTTCACAAATCCACCACTTATCAAGCAAAGTTTGCCAAAAGACTGGAAGATTTCAATGGAAGATTTCAAAGGTTATAACTTTTTCAATTTATAAGTAACAAGCACAATTCCTAGATGAAGACAGATAGGTACTACACCTGAACAACCATCACACAGACTATGTCAAGATCAGAGGGCTGCTTTTTCCTCTGCTTTTTGAAATTCAAATGCTCAGAGTGATACCCACAGCAAAATTTCATCTTTCTTAAGTCAGTCTCACTCTTTCGGTGTAATTGCTGACTATAAATACTTGGGATTTTATCCTAAATCAGCTGCTACTTCCATATCTGAACTATTCTAAAACCCTGGCCAGTGTTGGCCCCCTGAAGAGCAGTCTACAGCAAACCAGAGACTCCAATTTCTTTCCATGGGGAATTAAACAAATCCTATTAAACATATCCTCAAAGATCCTACTGCACTTGCCAGCCTGCACTCAATGAAATAAAACTTACTAGAAATCACATAATGCTGTAGATATAGTCATCTTGTTCTACTTTTTATTTCTTATCAAGTCTAAGTCAGATTAAAAAAATAAAATGTCTGGATGTTTAAGTACAGGTTTTTATTCTATGTACATATCAGCTACAGCGTGTTTCCAACTTCACTGTTTTCTAAGGTAGTCTTTTGCCTTAGAAGTGACTACTTTTTCCTCTTCTTTTTAAACAAAAATATATTTTCTTATGAGCTGCTGTTGCTACAGTCGAAGGGACTGAGCACACCTTTAGTTCCTTTGTAAAACATTAAAACTCACTTCACAAGGGCAAAACAAATATTGACTGTATTTCACCTCATTAAAATGTTTCTCTTCTCATTCTCCTACAGGCAGTTTCTGACATATTTAGACATGATTAGTATGCTTGACTTCAACTTTGATGCAAATTGCTAAGCAGGAGTATCCTTCAGACAGCTTTTTAGTTAATACTTCAGACAGAGAGACAAGAGATTTTGAACCCATCATTTGCAGCACTCCAGTTTAAGTTTCCATAAAAGCTGTCAAAGCAATAATTGGCAAAGAAGAAACAATTAGGGAAATTCAGTGTGCTCAACAGATGGAGACATGTCAGGTGCTCAGCTAAGAAGCTCTGGTGATGACATAAAAAAAGGAGGGTGTGAGGCTCGCTCAGCAGAGGGGCAGCTGGGCAATGAAGGAAGGCTGGACTCTGCCCCCAGGGAGCTTTCATGCTGCTGCTCCCACTCCTCACACTTGAAAAGTCAAGCAAGATGCATTTATCAGCTGTCTTAAATACTGCTTTAACAAACTGGCATGAAATATAAATATACAATCTTTGAAAATTGTAAGAGTACTTACAATTGCAGTGGGCAAGCCAGCATCCACTTTGTCCTGGGGAAACAGGAGAACCCATGAGTGAGAGACACAACTCATAGATGATGCATGTCTAATAATTAGAACAACTACAACACACAGAAAAATCACCACCAGCTGCATTTTAATGGTCCCACCAGGGCAGACAGAGCTGAGGGAACCACTGGCTAGAAACACCCAGAAATAGAGAGGAAGCAGAATATCCTGTAATTCCATGTGGAAGTTACTGAGCTCTTCTCAAAGAGCCATGTGCCTGTTGGAGGCATTGAGCAAACCCAGTTCCAGCACCTTCAAGCACACTTTCATGTTATATGAACATTTCCCACCAAGTTTCACAACATCTAACAACACAAATCAGTGCTAAAAGTGACCCACCACATCACTGCTGCAGCAAGTCAGCTAAGCCTTGATTCATTGCTGCCTATAGACTGCAGGTTAGCAGCTGATGCCCCTAACATGGTGTTACACAGAACTAACAGTAGGGCCAGACAGGAGATCTCACACACCCCCCTAACAGATACCAAAAGAGTTTCAAATTTTTCTTAGTGGAGTTGCCCAGAAGATGACACTTACTGCTGCAGACACTATTTGGGCAGAAATTCCTTTCAGGAGTGAGAGCCGTATCACTGATCCATGGAGTGAGAGAGAATCTGGGAGTTTTTTCTTCCTAAGGAATTAAGAAACAAACCAAAAAGCATTAGAGCAGAATAAAAGCTTGGAACTTTGCCTAACTCACAGCCAAGCCAGCAGGTAAATTCTGCATACACCTGTAACTCATGCAATTTCCATTCTTCGTCTTGGGGCCACAGAATGAGGTAAGACATGAGATAATCAGCAAAGCCTGCTCTGCCCTGCTATGCCTGCACACAGTTTGGTTTTAACTCATCTTCTGGAGTAAAAAAAAACTACTTCCCCAAACAAATGGTCAGTTTCAAGCACATATCTACAAGCCTTAGAATTCACTAATACATTCTGAAAGCAACATTTCAGCTCTTTCAGTGAGTGAGGAAGTTTAAACCTGTAAAGGTGAGTATCTACAGAAAATGCACAACTGGAAAAGGCTCATTAGCAGAATGCAGACCTGTAGGAAAACTGGGTGTATGGCAGAGAACAGCCTTCAATTAATACACAGCTCACCCGATATGAAAGCTTAAATGCTTCTGTTTGTGGAGAATATGCCCTTTAAAACTAACTAGTGCAGGATCAGTTATTTCAAAACAGCTCTGGTAAACTCTAAAAGGCAAGACAGGAAATTCCCCAGCAAAACTGCAATTTTGTTGCCGAGCTCACACCACAAGAGAGCCAAATTCCCAAAACTACCAGGGAAACATTGGGTTGTTCTCTCTCCAGAGGTGCACAAGCAAGCAGCTCCCACAGAGGTTCATTAAATATCTTGTTAGTAGCTGGTATTATGGCTCAGGACCCATAACCATGGCAACTAGCCTTACCCAAAGGTGACAGAACACCTCCAGGTTTTTCTGCATACTCTGTACTGGAAGAAGTTTAAGCAACTCCATGTAACATTTCTCTCAGTACAAACAATCTTATTTGAAAAAAGAAGGGACAGAGTCTGTACACCACCCTATGCCAACATAAACCATGCAACTTCAGAGTGTTTATATCCTGTGCAATTGCTCATGGCACACAAGGCAGCCATGGGAGTGGCTCAGGCCATCATTTGAGTAATTAATAACACATGGCAGCAGTATTAGAGTTAATTATCACGAATTAGATGTCAATATTAGCAGTCCACTCACCGAAGTGACAGCAGTTGCCTTTTACAAATAACCACCAGCTACTTGCAGACTAGGTCAGACAACCCTTTGAAACATTTTCTTTAGAGTTAACATGATTCAGTACTTCAAAGATTCCATTAAAATTTGGAGAAATTTAACTAATCCATCTCCCATAAAATGCCATTATTGCTCAAACAGGCCACCCCCAGTGCAACTACAAATCCCATCTTTGCCTGTGTGATCCTGGAGGAATAACAGTGTTTTATGAAAAAAGGAGGATTTATTTCTAATGGATGTAAGCAGAAGCCCTTCACAAAAGGTTTGACCTCCCAGGGCACGAGGCTGCAGTACCTTTTCAGGTGTGTCCTGTCGCCACTGTCAGAGCTGGCCACAGAAGAGGTGTCATAGGAGTGTGTATCCGTGTTATCAATGTTCAAGAGAAAGGGATCCTCCAAAATGAAAGACTCTTCTTCATCATCAGTCTGGAGGGCAAAGAATTACCACAGCTTGCTAAATGTTCAAATGCACAACAACATAAACAACTGAAACATTAGCAAAGCAGCATCAAATCAGCAGGGAAATGGAGAAGGAGTGCACAAGAAAGTATCAGATTTAAAACCCAGAACTATTTATTACTTTTCTGGGCTGATTCTGTGGAAAGTTTCCAGAATTCACAAAAATCACAGAAGAGAGATGGAGAACAAGTCAGCTAACCTTTCTTCCCCAGATATTATGTACTCCATGAAAACTTTAACTGCCCTTTAACAGAGCTGTTTCCAAGCCTCCAAATTGCCAAGAGAAGGCCTAGAATTATCATCATCTACTCCAGCACTTCACCAAGTGGCACTAAGAGCACAGAAATCCCTCCAGCTGCCACAAGAGTTGATTTTGCTCTTTTCTCAGCTCTTCTGTTTGCAATCTCTCTCTCCTGTCAGTCTTAGCCTGGAATTTTTTATTACAGTTTTTCAAAAAGCCATTCTCCCTGATGTGTTCTAAAACCAGTGCAGCTCCTGTTGTTCTCTCAGCACAAAGCCAGAGGGAGCAAACACAATGCCCCAGCTGATGCCAAACAAGCAGGGAGCAGAGCAGCTGCCCCTCATTTCACTTACACCTGGCAGCCCTGTGCTCATTAAGCATCTCTTTCTGAACTGCAGCTGTTTGTCTTTTTGGCTCAGACAGATTGTTCTCTGCTAAAATCCTTTTCAGAAATGTTTTGCCAGTCATTCCCATCCTAAATTTACTGAGATACTGCAATAAGACTTTGTCTGCACTGAACTGTATCTTCTTCATTATCATGCTCAAGTTTAAGACTTGGAATCTACTCCTCTGACATGGATGTCACTGCATGTCCTTAAAGTTTGAGATAACCCAAATTTACTGAACTTCCACTACTCAAGGCACCAGCAGAAACAGGACATAGCTACCCCTACTACTCCTCTTGTTCCCAGACTGTCTGTTTGGGACACCTTATATGTAAAAGGAACAATACAAATGAAGCTGTGAAGAATCTAGCTCTCATCTCCTCCCGCAGTTTCAGAACTACTCTGAATACTCTATAATTACTTTTAGCTAAAAACAGCTGTCTGGTGACCCTGACCTTTAATAGGCTGCCTAGACTTCAGGTGACTCTCCAGATCTACAGATGAATGTGCTTGGACTTGATGAAAACCATTTATGCTGCAGCTGTGGATATTTTAATTTAAAAAAAAAAAAAAAAAAAACAACACCAAAATTCCATATCACACACTGTAGAGCAATTACTCCACTGAGTATGCACCTGCTAGCTATCAGCATCAGGAAGCCATGAAGCTCTACAATGTTGTCTTCCAGGAAATTCACAGTAAGTGTAAAGGAAAAGGAGCATGTGCTCATGTGCTGCCTCACCTGACTCCCCTGTCAGATGGTTCACTCACCTCATTTAGGATGCTCTCCAGCGTTGGAGGGGTATCAACTTGAGGAATGTCGAATTCTTTGTCGTCAATCTGTACATCAGAAACCACAGCCTGAGTTTAGGCTGCCTGCTCCTCCTTCCAAACCCTAATTACAGCCACATAAAAAGCAGCTATACACGCCTCTGCCTGGAAAGGCAGGCAAGAGCTCTGAGGGCAGGCTCACACACAGTTTCACCTGGCTGAGTGAGGATATTTCCTTCTTGGAGGCTGTGTGAAACTTATTTCCACAAACAGTCATAGAATACTTCTGATGTTCTGAGAATAAACACGCTATTGCACTATAAAGGGTCTTGCAGCAAGAGTGAAATTAAATGACTGACTCTGCACCTGCTACATAAGGCACCCGCCATACAGAACTTTGGGGGTTGTTGGTTTTTTTCCTACATACGGTGAAGCACGCGAAATTTCAGTAAATGACAGTGACAGCGACCCATGTCACGATAGAGGAACTGGCGCAATCAGCCTGGGACGGCCCCGCCGACCCTCCCTCCCGGGTACCCGAGAGGCCCGACCCTCCCTCCCAGGAGTGTGGAGGGAGCCGCCGACCCTCCCTCAGGCCGGCTGTGTGAGGGGTCCGACCGTCCCTCGCGCGTCTCAGGGACCCTCCGAGCCTCCTCGGCGGGCGCCCGGCCCTGCGGGAAGCGCCCGGGCAGGCACAGCCCCCGCGGCCCGGCCGTGCCGCCTCCGCGGCGGTTCGGGACGCACCAGCTCGCTGCGAGAGTCCAGCTCACGGTCGAGCTCCGCCACGCTCAGCCGGTGCGCGGGCGGCTCCGGGCACGGCTCGGCCTCCGCTGGCTCGAGGGCCGCGGCCATGGCCGGGCCGGCTCCGCCGGGACTCGAACCCGCGACCCGAGCCTCCTCCCCACGCAGCCGCAGCGCGGCGGGGCCGCCCCCGCGCCAGCCTTAAAGGGGCCGCGCGCCGCCGGCGGGCACCGAGGGACACCAAGGACACGGAACCGCTGCTGCTGCCGCACGGAAATCTTGTATTTATTGAAAAAGGTCGCATCTGCTCCACGGCTGCGGTCGTCATCCCGGACCCGATGGGTGCGTCAGCCTCCGAGGGAAGAAAATGAACGAAATTAACAATAGGCGGAGAAAGGAGAAGCAGAGACCAACATCCCTCACACGCCCCTTCATCCCATGGTGCTTCAGCTAAAGCCAGGCGGGTTTTGGTTCCATTCCCACATTCTGGAGCCTAAGATTTGGTGTGCACAGGATGCAGCATTGTCCCAGCAAAGCCAAGGAAAAAATGTCCCTTTTTAGGAGACGATGCAAAAGCCTTTGGGAATTCGTGGCTAATTTTAGACAAGGCAGGAGATGGTATAAGCAGATTTGGAGCCCAAGCATTTGTGTTTTCTTTTAAAAACCACCTGGAAACAGAAAGCCATGTGGGGTCTCCAAGAGCCCTTGCCAGGCAGAAGGCGAGGGGGGAGGGCAGGGCAAATGTAAGATAAAACACATTGGAAAGATAAATACCCCAGTTTCACAGTGCCAGACACCCGAACGATGGGTGTGTTTCAAGGTGACTCTCCCCAGTCACCTTGTGTCAGGTGTAGGAACCAGCAGCAGCTGAATCCGTGCTGAAGGCTCCAGCTTTTAAAGGTTCCAGCTCAAGGCCCAGAGAACATCCGACACCTATGCCTTGCCTTACCTGCTAGTCCTTGCTGTTGCTCCTCCTCAAGGGGAGCTGTGCTTCCTTGCTCTCTGGAAAAGCTGTCTGGCACCTAGCAGCAAGAGCACATGGATGAGACAGGAACATCCCACAGGTGATCCAGGTGAGCCCGTGCCAGGCAGGGCCCCAGGTCCCAGCTCCCCCTGAGCAGGAACAGCCCTCCTGCTGTCCTGGGCCAGGTCGGCTCAGCAGGGACAGCAGAGGATCTGCCTGTCCAGGGTCACCTGCTGAGCTCTCAGTCCGTGCACAGCAAGAGCTGGGGGAAAAGCATTCCCAAGAACAGGCCAGCAACATCAGCAGAGAGCTGCAGGCTTTAGAGATGCCTTAGGAGCAGCAGGTAACACATAAGTAAGACAGTTTTGCTCCTGAGAAATGTCATTACTTTAGACCACACACACAAAGCCAGTGCCTGTGGTAGTGGCTTAGGAGGTTGGCTGGGCAGAGAAAGGGATTTTTGCAAGGAAAGCTCTGCTTTAGAGCTATGCTGGCCATGGGGAGCTGAAGCTCTCCTCTTGCATGCACATCTACAGGTGTCTGAAGCTTTAGTGACCCATTACCACCATGGGCTCTCCTCCACGTAAACCCTTCCTTTCCCGTGCCAGCTGTTTCAGGATGGTCTTCTGCAGCAATGGTGCATCTGCTCCTCTTACAACAGCCACTAATTCTCCTCCCTGGAAGGTGTGGAAAACAAATCAGTCAGCAAGTGCTCAGGTTGTGTTCTCTGGGCTCTGGAATTCCCCACAGCAGCACATCACCCACATCATGTACACTCCTTCCCTCAGAGCTGCTCTGCTCCACAGCAAGAGGGAAGCTTGGAACAACCTGCTCTGTGTCTCCTCATCAGTCTCAGGATGAAGCAATGCAGCTTGTGAGAGGAGTGAGGTCCTGCAGAAGCAGCAGGCTGAACCTGAAGGCTCCACATGGCAGCACACTGGCTGTATATTCTTATCTGCACAGCATTTGATTACCAGCAGATACAGAGCAAATAAAATTGTCCCATAACATGTGAAAGAAATAAAATATCCTCCCCAAAGGACCACTGTTCCCACCAGCAGGTCACATTTATTGCTATGCAACCACTGGGAAAATATTTTCACTCACTGTATAAAAGAGAAAGACAGGCTCACATTGTCCTCTGTATTTTTCCAGGGCATCAATGGAATCAACTTCAGCCTAAAAGGAATGTAAAATAAAATAGGTGTTTCTAGAAAAGCATTTCTGCTCCAGAGGGATGCACACACAAGTGCCTGGACTCAGACACCCTCAGCTGGCTGGTACGCATCCCCCCACACACAGGAAAACACCTCTGGGTCCCAGACTTAGGGGACAAAATGACACTGGTCAGAGCCAGGGGCACAGCCAGCTCACAGCTCAGTTCAGAGCCTGAGAAGCAGGCAGATGTCACCTGCAGGAGCTGGAACAGCACTCCTGTGGGACAGGGATATCTATTCCCAGCAGCTTGCCTGGGTGAGTTCCAGAGAAAAAGCCTGAGAAGTGAATTCAGGGCTCCTGCCCATGAGACTGAGGAGTGCCAGGAGGAGTTGGAGTGGCAGCAGAGACAGGAGGGCTGAGCCATGAGAAACCACACTGCCCTCAGCTCTGTCCTCAGTCCAGAGCTGCCACCAGCCAGGAAAGGCACCAGAACACAAAGTCACCACATGGCTGAGGCAGGGAGGGACTTGTGAAGGGCTCCAGTCCCAGACCCTGCCCAGGGCTGGGCAGGGCTGCTCTCAGTGCTACAGCAGGTTGTGGCAGTTTTGAGCTTTTCCAAGAATCAGCTCTGCACAGCACTCTGGGAACTGGTCCCAGTGTCCTACACTCCCACCTGAATACTTTTATATTTACTTGGACCTTTCCCTGCTGCAACTTATCCCATTATCTCATGTCCTGCTGCTGTGTTTCCCTGACAGACATCAGTCTCTGGCTTCTCCATCCTCCCCTCCACTGGACATCTGTCCCTTTTCCTCTCCAGGGTGACCAAATCCAGCTCCTTCAGCCTCTCCCTCTACATCAGAGGCAATGTGTTAATAACTCTGTCTAATGTTTCTTTCTTAAGTAGAAATCTGGAAAGCATAGAGCAGTTGAAGCCTGAAAATCCTTAATTATATGAATTCTTATAGATATACCCAAGCCCCTGTATGTGGCAGGTTCAGTCCCAGCAGCTGCAACTCCTGCACTACTTTGGTTTGGGCTAAATATTGGAAAGATAAGTGACTTCAGCCCTTAGACCTCAGCTGATTTCAGAGGACTGGGTACTTTAAGCAGTGCCAAGTGAGATCTTACCACAGCAAAATGCAGGAGATTACTGCCAACCTCATTCTTGATTTTTTGGAACAGATTCACTACTGGTTTGCATGGGCCACACCAGGCTTGAAACACATCGACAACTGCAAGCAGGAAAATGGGTCAGAACGAGGCACAAACGGGTCAGTTTAGACACAGACCAATAGACCATGTGCTACAAGGGCTGGATTCAGCTCTGAACTGGGAGCCCTTGCAAGGTTTGAAATGCTGCATCAGAGGACAGAATTACATTACAAAATACCAAGAGTATTACTTGAATTTTACTACACATTATTACGTTACTAAGAATGATGTGGAGGAGTCTTAAGTAGAAACATGGGCATGGCTGTGACCTTGGAGATAGCAAACTTCCCATGGAAAACTGCTGCACAGAGGTAGAGCATATGAGGTTTTCCCAAGAACCTTGGGAGCCAGGGCTGCTCCTTGTGCTGGGGACACTCCTGTTCCAAGCAGTGGAGACTGGATGGACCAGCACTGCTTGGATTGCATGAGGACTGTCCCACATAAATGAAGAGGACTACAACCTCCTGCTGGTCTCAACTCTGTTAGAATATTTTTTTCTTCCATTCAGGTTAAGGGGACTAGAGAGACTAAGCATCCTTAACACTGGTAATTCCTAACAGTCCTGATGTCCTTTTAACACAGAACAAGAACAATTCAGTGTGCTGACCAAACCCTTACCAATGAGTCCTTTGAGACAAAGCATTTCTTCCCAAAGCTCCTGGCTAGTAACGTTAATCTGTGTGGAAAATTGAAAAACACAGTAAAAACCACAGTAATTCATCAGGTACTACCCAGTTGCTGCAAACATATTGACAATTCACTCCAGAGGGACAAACCTGCCTGAAGAGGCATTACCAGAGCACTCAGGAAACTCCTCTGACTGTGGTTCTCTCACCTCTGACCAGCTGATCAGGATGTCTCACAAGATCCAAGGAAAGGCAGAGGGAAAGGGCAGCAGCATCCAGCCAAGGGCAAGTGCTCCCATGGTTAGTGGCACTACTGGAACAGTGGCTGCCTGGGGATCCCAGACTCAGTTTGCAAAGGGCTGTTCTGGGGGTTGGCTGGGGCCCCCAAACTGGGATCCCAGACCCGCATCCACTTGTCAGGATCTCCATCTGCCTGCCCAGGGTTCCAGTTGAACCACACCTCGTTCAGGCCCAGTTCTCACAGGATTTATGAACCACCTGATTCTCCAGCAGCAGTTTCTCACCTTGCCTGCACACAAACTCTATTTGAGATGTTTCAGCCTTGATAAACCAAACTAGTAAATACACAATTTCCATGATGTGTGGGCACTGGAGGGTGGTCTGAAGCCAGCATGTCCTTACCTGAATTCCCAGCTGTTACCTAAAGACTTCCAAAGCACAGTGAGCAGAGAACACAAAGTTCTGGGCTGGGAGGGGCCCATGGAGTCCTTCATCTAATCTCCTGCACAAAACTCAGCATTAGATCAGTTTGCTCAGGGACTGATCCTGTCAAGGATGTCCTAGACCATTCCACACACAGCACCACCCACTCTATTATCCCACACTCCCAATACTGTTATTAGAAAGGATATAATCCTTCACATTTTCCCCATCTTACAGGACTTGCCCTTCAGGATGTACTTAGAAAAACACAGCAAGTTAAAATAAAAAAGGCTTCTGGAGAAATGCAAGATCTGGTTTTGTTCATCCTGAACAATGAAAATTCCTGATTCCTTCCTCAGTGGGTATCATCAACCCCAACTACATTTAGACTGCAGTGGAAGACAGTAAGTTTCATCAAGGCCAGCTATTTCATAATAATTAACACCAATGGGCATTAAAGAGCTGCTAAAATCTCACAGCCAAGAATTCCAAGAGTGGGAACTCCAGTCCAAATGAAATACTCTCTCACAGGTGTTCAGAGCTACGTCACTGGGGGTCACACTGGGCAGTTTCTCCAGGGCCCTGTCCCGCTCAGGGAACAGGGAGTTGTTCAGACACCTCTGTTTATTTGCCTGTTCAGCACATGACCCAAGCTTAGTTTTCTCAGAGAACACCTGCAGAACTACAAAATTTAATTATTCCTAGTGCTGGGACCACCCTTGGAGTGTTTCACAGAATGCTAACAAGTCTAAATTATTTATGACAGTATTTTGTAGTAATGAATTTGGCCATAAGTTCAAATGCTGGACTCAAGTACTGCTGGCACTCTTCAAGGTGCTTTGCTAATTTGGATATCCTGAGGCTGCTTGGAATTGGCTTCTCCCTAACAAAAGCAGATCCCTTCCAGGACATCCCCTCATGTCCTACACAGGTTCAGCTTTCATCTGCAGATGTAAAAAATCCCAGATGTGCAGATGTAGACCCAGATTTCCCTTCACTGCCAAAGGGGCACGGTCTAGTTGATGTAAAGTTCCCTATCCCACAGGAACACAACTGGACAAGCAGCAACAGAAACTATTCCTACCTTCGTAAAGTGCCCCTCTTTCCTTGTTACACATGTCCACATTTCCCAGTTTAAACAACGAATAAACAAGGTCATAGAGTCCATAATACTTTTCATTATTTCTCTCTTGTGAATACTGAACTGCTCTCAAAATTTGAAGCAGATCTGCAGAACCCATTTTTGGTTTTCAATGTTTTTGCATTGTGAACTGCTCATAAAACCCCCTTCTTCTCATGCAGTAGTTATAAAGCATCACTAGGTCACCTGTGCAGTGTAAACAGGAAAGATTCCTCTACACATCACTGTGAAATAGATTTTTCAGCCTTTGAGTCTTTCTTGTATCTTCTGGCTTTTCTAAATTTACAGCAATCTTTCTGAACATGACCTGGTCAGAAACATCCAGTAACTCTTGCCATCCAGGACATATGCCAACCCCACGCAAACTCCTAAATGTCCTCTGAGCTATTACCTCACAAAACAGAGGCATTTTGGTCTCTGACAGCAGCCAAACCTGTGCTAGGCCCCAAGAGCCCCAGACACAACCTGCAGCCATGCAGCAGCTCCCTCTGCACCCCACAGCCCTGACTGGGGACACGTGTGACCTGCCAGGTCCTCCCACGCCTCCCATCTGCCTCCAGGGAGGCCTCTTCCCCACAAGGACCTCACAGTGGGGCTTTGCCAGCAGAATCTGAGATACCCCAAGACTGAACTCCATCCTTTGCACTTACTGAGAGTTTAAAAGATCTAGTAAAGGCCTACCTACTACTGACCTGCAGCACTACCTCCTTTTTCTTTGTAGCCATCCTTCTGCAGGAACAGGGTCCTTTGAGCAGCTGTCCCAAACACAAAGCACTACAGATGGCTTCTAATCACCTGGATCCAAGTGCTGGCCAACCTGCACCACAGAGAGAGCTTTTTACCTGTCTCTGCTGCTCCAGCCCGGACACAGCACCCACAGCAATGGTGCAGTGCTCCAAACCTGGACACACCTTTGCTCACACCTCCCCCAAGAGCCGAGGTGCTGCTGCAGGGCCTTAACTGCAGCTCCCTTCCAGGGCCTTGTACAGCAGCTGGCAGGACCCCAAGGCTGCCATGGCAGCGCTGGCATCACCAGGGCAGCGTCAGCCCAGCCCAGCCCGCTCCCTCCCCCGTGTCCAGTGCCGGCTGCAGCGCAAGTTCAGCTCCATCTCCCCTGGGACTCCTGGAGCAGCAGCTGCAGGTGGAGCTTTTCTGCCTCCTATGCCTGCCTCACCTGCCTGGCACCTCCCAGCCCAACACTCACCCTTCCTCTCCAGTCTTCCCACCTCTCTCCTAAACTGGGGGCTCAAAGCAAGGCGTGGGATCCAGGCATGACCTCGCAGCACTGAGCAAGGCTGTCCCCACCCAAACAAGCTCGGTTTGTGGTTTTCTTTTCCTCTCTGCAGTGAGAGCAGTGCTGGTGCCCAGCACCCCAGGTGATGCTGTTAAGGCAGGGCTGCTGCTCTTACCCCATCCCTTCCCACACCTGGGCACATTGGGCTGCAGGGGCACACCTTGGAGGTGCTTCATGTCACACAGCATACAATGCCTGCTGGCCTGGTCCTCCAGCTGTTCACAGTCCTCCTGGCTGAGGATTCAGGTTTTGGTGCATCAACCCCCTCAGAATGTCTCTTTTTGTAGCAATCAGCCTAAAGAAAAGCCCTGATGATTTTAACCACCACTCGCAAACTGACAGCTCTTGTGCTCACATTTCAGGATTACCAATGAAAGCCCTTTTAAAGCCATTTTCTACTCTTCAAGAACCTGATCTCAGGCTTAGTTATTCCTCTGCCTGCTGTGTCACTGCTTCAGCAGTTTTGAGGAGGCGCAGCATCCATGGCAATAGGTAAAGTCTGTACAAATAAATATTAACAAATATGAGACGTTTGCCTTTAGAATATCCTGGCAGAAGCTGCTTTACACAGGTTACTTGGCTTCTTTCACTGTCACAATGCAAATCTGTGACTGGAACAATAGCCACATGATGTTTTATTTGATTTTCTGTGTGGGAAAAACAGTCCAAATGTGGAATGAAAGTGGTGGGGAGAGCCAAGGGTACCATTGTCTGACAGCTGGTGTCCCAAATGCCCTGCTCAACTTCACTTTGTAGCAACATGTAATCTCTGAAAGGAGGACTCCCATCACTAGACCCATGTATAAAGAGAGGACATACTTATCAACATCTGTCAGGATAGTTTTTCAGCAGAGAAATGGCCCAAGAACAGCAGAAATCCCGGTGATTCATTTGCTTTGGTTCTGTAAGCAATCCTGGAATTCACAAGCTGCTGCTACCTCATTAAGTTGGGAAAGCTCTGGGTGACCAGGAAAGTCTGTCCCACTGTGAATCTCAGGCTGTAGAGAAGCTGACATAGAAAGCTCATATTTCTTCAGGAAGCTGAGAAAAATCTAAATGTTCTGGTAAAGGTCTTTTTATTTACAGTATTCTTCTTTTTGTACATACCTATAGCATCATCAAAAATTATTCACAAAGTTTAAGTGAATGTAAAAATGTTCTCATCCAACAGTTTGTCCTCTCTATACCTGTGGAAAATGTCAACTGTTCTCATGCAGCAACAAGATTGTCTGAGCATTAGTTTTTAGTTTTTCTGGCAGAATTTTAGGAAACCACCTCAAAACTTGTACAGAGATACTTTTACTCACCTTTTTTTCTGAATACCTGTAGGCACCAAAGTTCTATAGAATCAAACTCAGATTTGCTTTTAGAAATGTGAGCTGGGGAAGGATGAGAAGAGATACATAAGAACTCAAGCTCTTAAACACAGACAGGAGTGCAAATGGATCAGGGAGATGCCCACTGGACAGTTTTGCATTTACAATACCTGCCTCAGAACTTTTTTCTCAGTTCAAGCAAAAATATATTTGATTGAATTTTATAAACAAGGCTTTGCTTCTGAGGTACCGAGATTTAACAAGTTCTCACATATTTTTACTTTCCCTTTTGTTCAACCCCCAAAGTCCATCATGAAACATTTGCAGAAGGACGTTAAAAATTGCCACTTACTGCAATGCTTGGGGGAAATATGTCAGGTGCTCACTTTTATTTGTCTTTGAGAGTGGAAGAAGTTACATGAAATGCAGATATTCTCCTTTGCAACCAAGTGATAACAGTTATCTGATACACAACACATTCAAATTCCAGGCCAAACTGTGGTCACATTTTCTGACACAAAGAGTTACCTTGGAAAAAAAGTAAGGCTGTCATCACAATTTGACCTTTTGATTAGAAATAAAAGTTTTAGATAATTATCAAAATTGGTTAGCAAAGTTACAGACTTCTCTTCTTGCTGCAGCCTTCCTGAAGCTCAGTGTAAGAGAAGAAGGATTTGGTTTAAGACATTGGCTGCAAACTCTAGTGCCTGTTAGTGCTATGTAAATACAGTGTCTGGAGAGTCTGACTATGAACTATGGTCTCCAGAAAGGAGACCTGGGCAGTGAGTCAGAACCCTGAACTGCCTGAGGAGACTGGGAAGTCACTGGGCTCTGTCATTCCAGCCTGACCTCACAGAGTCCCCTTCACTTGTACTCGTGTTTCCCCCTGCACACTTGCAGGCAGCATTTCAGGAACATCTGGACAGTCCAGGCTTCTGGATGCAGTCACACCTCACCAATTATCCAGCAATCTAAATCCATGCATGTGTGTATAGCTGCATATATACAGAAAATCTGGAGCAACGTTACTGAGTATAAAACAAGACAGAAGCCCCAGTTTTTCCATCCCTTCTCCAACTTAATGCAGCCAGTTGATAATTTGTGGAAATAATTTGGAAGTCACTTAACTATTTGTGGAGATAAAGGATTCAAAACAAAAGCAATCTCTTAATCCTGCTTGCCAGCTCCTTCTAGTCTCTGGAGGATGTAACTTCTGCAACACACTGTTTGCTCCACTGATGTCAGTGATCAGAAAATCCTTCTGACCATGAATAAGCCAATCCTTCAGCAATTAGCTGAGCAAGTTCCTGGCTGGCAAAGCAGGAGCTTATTCCTGCTGATCTTGCAGCCACCTGCTCCTTTCTGAAAAGCATCAGTCATGCTAACCCTGAAGTATGAGCTTGTTTTCTAAAAACATAAAGAAACCCAAACCCAATCCAGTTGGCCCATTCCATGGATTTGAGCATGTCATCGATACCTGGTGACCTTGTATTGTGGCAAAGAACTCTTGGACCTTGTCAGTACAGAATGTGCTGCTTGGAATTTGGAGTCTATTGTCTCCCTCTATTTTTCTCTTTAAAAACGAAGTATAATGTAAGTTAAGCTGAAGTTCAGAAATGCATATATTTTACTTAAAAACATTCATCTCTTCAAAATTCAAAATAAACTTTATGGGATACAACAGTTTGTTTTTTTTTTTAAATAACATTTCATTCAAACGGTATATAATTCATTGAAGTATTCGTACAGCAAACAATGGTTAACCCTTGAAAACCTGTAGAAAAAGATTTTCACACAAAAAAAAAAAAAAAAAAAAAAAAAAAAAGGAAAACCAAAAGTGAGGTCTCACACCCACACACTCAGCCTGGCACACACACGCACTCAAGCACCCACGCACCCACACAAGGCTGCAGCAAAAGCAGAGAATTGGAGGCCCAAAAGGAAAATAATGACTGATTGTTCTATCTGAGAGTCCAGGTAGCTCAGGAAAAAAAAACCAAAAAACCAAAACAACCCCCCCACCCCGAGTCCTCTGAGTAAAGAAACTACCTCAAGAAAATTCTCAAGTGCACTGGAGACCTGATCATTTGAACTGTTTCTGCAAAGCAGCTCCCTGCACCTGAGAAAAATGCAGCCCAAGGTGACTTGTGCAAATATAAGGAGTCAGGAGTATCTCCTGCTATTCCTTAAGTAGACATGAGGGGTGTCCATAGATTCAATTAGTCTTTGATCATGCAAGGTACTGCTGGAGTGCTGTCTTCGCCCTGCAAGAAAGAACAACCCATTAATTACAGGAATCTGGCTTCAGCAGCAGCAGCTCCATGGGCAGGCTCAGAGTGTGCCAGCAGAGAGGGAGGGAGGGAGGATGGCTTAGGAAAAGGCTCCCTCACTTTGGAAGGATCTAGGCCGTGGTGCAGAAATGCTCTGTGGGGGTCGTAACTGCTAAAGAATCCACCTGGCATCCAAGGATAACCTGATCCAGCCAAGCACACTGGACCCCAGCATAAACTGAGGCACTCCCAGCATGGTGGGGCTTGGGGATGTGTGTTATACACACCTTCCAAAACCCCTTAAGAGCAGTCACTGAAGAGCAATTGCTTTCTGTAATACAGGTGTACCATGGAAAGCAGGTCTTTGAGCTGAGAAATCAAGGAGTGTCAAGTCAGAATATACCAAAGGCACATTAGTCCTGTCAGGAATCCTGGCCCCACCAAAAACATACAGTGAGGTGAGAGGGAGGAAGGAGCCAGTCTAATAATGCAACTTACATAATCTAATATTGCACAATGTTTTTGTTAAAACAAGAACACCTCCCACCAGTGGGCTAATCACATGGGTTAATTCTGAGTTTCCTCCCACCTAAAGTGAGACATTTTGCTCTTCCTTTGTCCCCCACAGCTCCCAACCTGCTACCATGACCCTAACACACTTTTCCAGGACCTGATACAATTCATCAACACTGAAGAAGATTATTTATTTGTTTCTTCCCAGCTTTCTGCTGTGATCACAAGCCATAATAGCTCATGGAGGGGGCTGGTGTGGCAGCAGTGGGATATTAAAATGTTCCTGATGATCATTTTCGGGGCTAATAATCTGGCATAGATTTTAAGATGAGAAGCCCTAACTGCTACAAAGATGTCTAACACTAGAGCATCTTTCATAAAACCAAGAATACCAAATTTAATGCATTTTAAAAATAACTGCACAGTTTTGAGTTGTGTTGTCTGTGTGCGACATCTTTCAAAGATCAGATTTTCTCCTTTGTGGAATAAATATCGACTGTTGCTAACTGTAGGAGGGATAATTGCAAAAGGTTAACATAAAACCCCAGAAATTGTCAGTAACTTTTGGTTTTTCATGTGTTTGGGAAGCAGCCAGATGATCTGTGTGGATACTAACACAGGTAACAGCACAGGTGTGTGCAAAGTTACTGCTGGGCTTAATTAGTTCAAAATAATTTAATTGAGATTAACAACTGTAGTGATCCTGTATTATCTTCATACTCACTTGTCACACAGATTTGGATCTGAGGACTGACTCAGTTTATGTAGAATGTCTACTACTCCCATGTCTCGCAGTTTGTCTTGGCGCTCCTGTGAACCTGCAACAACAACAATCCTATTGTTGGGAGTGGCACCAGCCCAAGGGTCTGCAGGAAGCAGAGAGGGGTGGGAGCAGGAACCAGCTAAAGGAGGGGTAAGGAGCAATGTCCAGCTACAGCACAGCCATGGAAAGACTCCCTCAAGTTCTGCCTGCTTCCCCAGGGAGCTCCAGCTTCTTTTGCTGTGCTCTGTGTTTGGAGCCAAGAACATCTTGAAGGCAAAAATCTTTATCCTAAGGTATCCTGACTTCAGCTGTTTTATTCTCATCTCTGATCTCACAGGATTTGGATGCAGAGAACATTCCCCTGGAGGTGTTTCTGAGCCTGACTTCTGCCCTCTCCTCCTCTCACCATATTTGCCTGAGCAGCACCATCCTTCAGCCCGCTCCTGGTAACCTCCCACTCTGCCAGGCCATGACTTCTCCCCAAATGCCTTATCCATTGCTCCCAGTTCCACCCACAAGTCCTTTAGCTGGTTTCAGCCCAAGCCACTTAAATCAGCCATACTGTGGAAAACTTCTTTGGCAGAAATCCCCTTCTAATCCATTTATTCTCTCCAGTGAACCTATTCCCTCAAAAATGAATTTCCATAGTCCCTTTAGATCTGGAAGCTCTTACAAGAATTGTCTTTCACTCCAATAGTTTGGAGACTTCACAGAAATGCTACAGGTGAAAACCTCTCACTATGTGTCTCCAGTTCCTGTTTATTGTCACTGTGTCCTTGTGCCTTCCCCAGAAAGCTCTCTGCATCCTCTTCAGTGTCTCCTGACCACTCCCACATTCCACACTACACCTATAATGCTGTGTCCCATTATACTTTGGATCCCACTGCGCTGTGCACTGCAAATAATTGATTACTATGCAACAAAAGCTTTTTGATCAGGATAGTAACTTGTCTGTGCATTAATAAGGAGGGTTTCTTACCTTCCTCTTCATTCCATATGAGATTAGATATACAGAACATGGCAGCAAGCTGTAGTTTAGCATTTGAATGACTCTAAATATAGAAAAATAGAACTCAAGTTTAGAAGAAGAAATTCAGAAATTCACAAGACTTGTATTTTGGCATTCATCATGTAATAAATAAGATAGCAAAGCTGGGATTAATTCTTATCTACATCTTCTTTCAAAGATAGGGCCATAATATAAGGCACTTGGGTAGTGGTCAGTCACTTCCTTCCAAATGTTTACTGACATCTTCAAGATATGCCTTTTCCAATCTCATTAAATGTTTTCTATGTAGATGATGTCACTAATATATAGTGAATAACCCTAATATATAATTTCCTAATATATAGGAAATAACCCCTGGATTTTCCTTTTAGTCAGTTCCTCTGTACACCTCTGCCATACAGAACTGTACTTACACCCCACTGGTTATATGGAAATTAAATGCATGATAGTGAATAATTCACAAAACAAAATCCTAAAGCACTTTCCTCTTTTCATTCCTGCAAAAGACCAACACAAATCCTGTAAGAGAAATCTTCCCTACCATGTAGTATTTGATTTTCTGCAGGATGTCATCATTGGTCATAATCAGTTCTTTTGCTGTCGTGCCATCTGCTATATTGGCAAGGATACACAATGTCTGAAAGAGAGAAAAATGGGAAATTATTTGGCCCCAGATCATATCCCATGACAGCTTCTCTGACAGCTTTGAACTTGGGACAAACAATTCCTTTAATTTGTTTTAATATCTTTAATCTGGAGGTTCCAGCTTGCTCACATCTAGGGCCAATGCAAAGGAGTTACCAACTCTGGGGAGCAGCCCTGGTCAAAAACATTAATCACCATTTTAAAATGAAGAGCAGCACTCATTAATTCATTGCAAGGAAGAACATTTTAAGTCTCTTATGGAAATCTGCAACATATAGAAAGAATAAATGCCCTGGAATATAAAGCAGTTTGTTCTGTAGCAGTGGCTGGGGGGAAAGGAAAAACAACAAACCCCAACCATTTCCACCTCATTCTCAAGGCCAGGAAAAGAAGAGACAGATGTCTTTCTGCTGATCTGGCAGAGGAGTCATTTGTTTCCAACAAGTCTAATCACAGTTGTCACCTGCAAAGGTAACTCCAGCTACTTCTGCAGCTGGTTATTTCTTTCAAATTAGAGAAGCCATCCCACAGGATGCCCTCAAAGCAGCCTGGCCCACGCTGGCACTACCTGCACAGAGCTTTGACTGGCACAGCCCCTTCCCTGGCTCTCAGGATCACCAGCAGATACTCCACAAGCTCTTTCCCAAAGAGCTCTGGAAGAACTTGACCATCTTTTCTGGACATGTTGGGAGGACACAGGAGCACGATCAGCACTTGCATGGTGCTTGTGTCCAAGCTGCACTGCACTGTGTCAGCAGCTGCAGAGACTAATTACTTCCAAGCTGCTAATTACATCCTGATGAGGCCGGCAGTGACAGAGACGATCGCTGTCCTGCTGCAAGCAGGGGCTCTGGTGCAGACAGGTAGTACTGGATCTTGAAATAAGAGCCAGCTGCACCACAGGGACCAAGGAAATGCTCAGTGGACATAGGACCCAAACTCCAAAGCCCATATTCAGCCCCAGCCCTTTCACAGAGCATTTCCCAGGTATGCTGGTTCTCCTGTGAAATAATTTGGATAGGTGTGGCAAGGTGAATAAGCTACACCAATAAAGGCCATTCCTGTCACCACAGCTTATCAGGAAGACCTATTTAGAAAGCCACATGTGGTTAGTTCTCAGCTGTTTCAGACCCATGGTGCCACTAAACTTGCTAGCAAGAGTCTTTGAGGACTTTTTTTTGCTAATTTTCACTTAAATTGCCAAAGGAGGCCTGTTGGCCTTCAGCCTGTTCATCTCTGAGCAGGGATTTAGACCAGCTCTACTCCTACACTCATTTCCCATGCTGCTGGCTCCCCATATCCAACCCAAGCCAGAGCAACCCTCTGACATCTCCCACAGCTCCTTGCTGCCCCCATCTGTCCCCACCACACACCCAGTATGAGGAAGGAACAAGGTTCTCCCACTACCTGTCTTGTCTGGCACAAGAGTTATCCAGCCAAATCCTGCCCCCCTATCCTCTAACTGCTGCTTTAGCACCCCCACAGCAGCTGTCCTTGTACATTGGCTCCAGGACGCCATTCCCTGCTTGCCATCTCCTCTTTCCTTCTACCTTTCCCCTTGAGATTGCTTTTCTTAAGTTGTAATTTGTCAGGCCAGGTCCCTCCCCACCTTTTCCTGGGCTGCACCAGAATGCTCTTTCCCCTGCTGGTGCTTCTCTTCTATTCCTACTGATTCCTTCCTGCCATGCAATGGCCCCAATTTAATTCTTCTGCTCTCACATCCCTCCTCTTTGCCAAACCTACATTTGCAAAACCAATCTTAATTTAGTTCAAACAATTTTGTAACACTCCATTAGAAAGAAAAGCATTCTTGTAGGTACTGAAGTTATTCATCTGACAGATCTCAGTAAAATATTCACAGCATATCATAATCCCAAACAAAAAATGACATGTTGTGAACAGTAAGCATTCTTTGCTCTCTTATATTTTATTCTGCCAAGACAACACAAAACAGAAAAGGTACCTGCTCTTTGACTTCTATATTGTGCTCCCCTTCCAGAATGAGGGTCACTGCTTGCATGATTTGCTTCCCATGAGTGCTCATTATGTGGTCTATGTGCTGCCAAAGCAAGGATGAAATACATTTAGTGTAACTCCCCAGATAAGGAAGGAACATTCCTGTTTGAATCACTCCAAGTGAGGACTAGCAACACTGCACACAGAGCTCCCAAACCAAGAATTAATCACAGCAGAAACACTTTAGAACATCCTTCTTCATGTGGAGCCTGCTTTTGTCTGAGAGAGCATCATATGGTGCTTTCCCTGTCACCTGAAGAGCAGACACTGCTGTCCCAGTTCAGGTTGAGGCCTGAACCCTGCTGACTCAGGCTTTAAATGTGTGATGCTGTAGTTGGAAACAACCACTTCTCTTCTGATAACCAGGGGGTAATCGAGAGGAGTGAGAAAACTGATGTTTTTTCTCTGGTATTTGCTACTCTGTTCCCTGGGACACTGTGCCCAGGTCCAACAGTCACATTTCCAAAGCCTTAAAGAGGACAGAGAAGTAAGCCAGATGCATTGGTTACTGTCAGGCAAAACTGCCCTAAATTCACAGGGTCACAGCTCAAAGGTCACTTGATGACAGACTATGAACACCTACACTAGAATAAAAGATAAAAGGTTAGACAAGCTCTACTGGATTAACTGATACCAAACCTCAGGAGTGGCAGCAAACAGGCACCAGAAATGACCAGCACACAGTACACTACAATTCTTTAAGACCTCAGGGATTCTTGTAGAACTTATTAAAATTGTTATTAAAGGGATTTCATTGGAAAGCTGCTGAATGAGTTATTATGGAGTGAGTTTTGGGTAGAGGTTGAAAATGGCTGGTTCTAGCTCCAAAACCTACCACAGGAAGCAGTTCCAGATGGAGAACACCTTAAGTGACAGTGAGAATTATCAGGGTGAATTCAATGAATGACAGGCTATTAAGTATTTTTTCACATTAAGACAGAGCTAATTTTTTATCAAGGTTATTGAGACTCAATGAGTAAAAATATCAGAAGATTTTTTCATAGTGACCTTTTTCTCGTAGAAACACAATATGTGATAAATGCACAGAGAGGCTTCATGAGTTTTTTCCCCTCAAAAATGTTGGCTAGCCAAATTCTTGCTGCATATTTTCCCTCTGTTCTTCACTGGGGATTACCCCTTCCTTTTCCTCCACTAATATCTCTTTCTCCCTGTCAAAAACAACTCCTGGACTTATATTTTCCAACTATTTTATTTCAGAGTGTAAAAATGAACGTCTGCATTTTGTGAGTGCACAGTCCCACACCAAATTCACAAAGCCAGTACTATCTATGTAAATGGATAAGAACAGAAATATTTCAAGTGCCAAGGAAGAAGAAAGACCAGTATCTTTAAGATCTGGATCTTCCCATACACTGACTCAACACTGCAACCCTCAGTGTTTTTCTGGAAAAGCTTCACAGAGAAACTACGAAGAAAATAATGTTGCTAAGAGCTAAATGCAATGGAATTGAACATTAAATGAAAAAGTCTAGCTCTGATAATAATTACAGTGTTTCCATGGATGCAGAGGATTCGTTCAAATACTTTCTCACACTGATTTGCACATTTGCTTACAGGTATTTGAATAAATCCAAGTGGTGTTAAAACAGGAAAACGTCTTGCACAGGCACACGGGATTGGCTGCTTGTTTGATCAGCTTTCAGAAGGTCTGTTTGCAGCTCTACTTACTGGGCGAGTGGAGAGAAGATTCCTGAGCAGTCCCAAGGTTTTCATCAGAACATTTACATCGGAATCAGAAAGCAACTGAAACAACTGCTCCGTGCTCAGACCTCGCAGGATGTCTGACTTGATCTTCTGTTCCGCTTGAAATGCCATATTCTGAAACAGACATGCTTTTTAATGGATTCTTTTTACCTGAAAACATCAGCTTTCATTCTTTTAGTAGATTATTCCCTACAAGAATATATCCTCCCTAAATTAATCTTGCAAAAAGGCTGTAACTTATGAGCAACTGCTACACAGCGAGTTCAATTTCCACACTGTCTTACACCAGACCTGGTTATTACCTGCTTTTATTTGCCCCCTGGCATGCTACTGACACTACTTAACTGCTTCCATGAATGATCTTGGCAACAAAATTAGTACCAGAACTGAATTTATTTTACTTTATGGACTAATGGATGAAGTATTCCAGGCTGACGCTGTTTTTCTTCTGCAGTTTGGTGGAACAACAAGCCAGATTTCAGTTATGTCATTTTTAATAACAACTGACAAGTTCTACAAGATATGTTCCCAAACTTTTTAAAGCACACAGCCACAAGTGGTATTTCATTGGGGTGTCCTACTCACCATTAAAGCCCAAATGCCGTTCACTCGCAAGGCAAGATTTTCACTCTGGGTTAAACTACATAGGAGTTCTATGGCTCCTGATTCTAAAATAGGCTGAAAGAAGGAGGGAAAAACAGATCTTTACAAAACTACTTAGACTAACTGCATATATGAAAATACTAAAAATATACTCCTTATATCTTATTCTTGAGCTTACAACATGTCCCCACATGAACTGGCCATGCCACACCCCATATCCATGACCATTTAAAAGTAGGTTTTATGAAAAAAGTCAGGTCAAGGCAGCTGCCTTCTCCTTCATCTGTGTTTGTGGAGACAGGGATGCACACACATTTATATGTGTATATACATCATCTCACACTGCTGTGATATTACACACACATCTGCCACACCCCACAAGCAAATAGGTTTTCCTAGCAACTTTCAGCTTGGGACTGCTCTCCAAGAACAATCTTCCTTGAGTGAACACATGATTCTGGGTAATTAGAGGGATATATGTCACTGTTTAAAAAAGGTTAAGGACAATGAAAGCTACTTGACGCCATGCTTGACATTGAATCTTTGTGTCCAGTAATCAGACCAAATGAAAACTTCAGCATAATACAGAAAACTGTAGACTTCTTGATTGAACTACAAAACCTTGTAATATCATCTTTAAACGACAGGAAAAATATCAATACATGCACTTTTCTTTCAGACTGGTTAATGTAATGGAAGTGAAGCTTGGAACAACTGCTTTCCTCCTGAACTGAACTCACTGGTTCATCCAATGAAAGCAAGAATGTGTGGAAGAGGCTGGATGCTGCAGGAGCAGGCTCCTCTCTGAGCAGCAGCAGTTTGTGCCCAGCTCACCTGGTCCCAGGAGCTCTGCACTGCAAGAACCTGCCAGGGATCTCACCACAGTCCCTGGGGCTGCTCTACAGCCACAGCACTGGAGCCGTTCCCAAACTGGAATGAATGACTCAGCTCACAGGGTACAACACAGAGCCACTTCAGCTTTATTCACTTACTGAAGTGACTGGTGGATTACATACAATTTTCAAAATACAATGGAGAAGAAAAGGGCAATATGTAAAAAAGATCAGATGCCTTATAGAGGCTTTCAAATCTAGTACCTCTAAATATTTCTTCCCCTTATAAAATCAATATTTTCTTTAGGCACTGATGCTTTTGACATGAACTATGTGTCCTGACAGAAAACCCAGTATTTCACTCCAATCTGAAGTGGAAACACTAAAACAAAACAAAACAAAACAAAACAAAACAAAACAAAAAAAAAAAAAAAAAAAAAAAAAAAAAAAAAAAAACAAAAAAAACAAAAAAAAAAAAAAAAAACAAAAAAAACAAACAA